>NW_026889801.1:8997500-9432500 GCF_033153115.1 Saccostrea echinata | reverse complement strand
CAAGATATATTTATCAAACTTCATATGCTGATATATACTGCTAAGAGCTATCAATTGCATCAACTTTTTTGACCTTGACTTTTCCTTTGACCTTGACCTCACTTTTTTAAATTAGTGTTTATCTATGTTTTAAATAAACCATTTATGATATTCTTATTGAACTTCATATGCTAATAGTAAATACATACTGATATAAGCTTTTCAACTGCATCAGCATTTTGACCTCAACCTTTCCTTTGACCTTGACCTCTCTTTTCTAAAATAAGTGTTAAGCTCAGTTTTAAATAAATCATTGAAGATATTTTTATCAAACCTAATATGCTGATATGTATTAGTGAGAGCTATTCAACTGCATCAAAAACTTTTCACCTTGCACTTTCCTGTGACCTTGACCTCCCTTCTCTTTAATTTGCATTTTGCTTAGTTTTAAAGAAACAATCTAAGATATTTTTATGTAAGCATGCACTTATACATAATTTTGTGAGATTTTATCATCTATTTCCTTTTTTTTTTAGATTTTAGTTTCAATTTTAAAGAAACTGTTCAAGATATTCTCATCAAAATTCATACACTCATACAAATTTTCATGTTGCATTAGTAATATACACTCGGCGGGGCATTTACGTCCTATGGACATATTTCTAGTTTTCAAATCATGACCTCCAAGGATAGGGTCAGACCACAATAAGGGATCAAAGTTTTATATAGGAATAAAAGGTAAAAAAAAAATTCAAAATTCTTCTTTTTAAGAACAACTAAAGCATGGTTAATATGGAAACATTCCCAAGAAGTGTAGATTCAAGTTTGTACAAATCATGACCCCATGTGTTAGGGAGGGGCCATTTTTTTTCCTGCCCCTAGTTTGCTATCCACATGGAAATGCAAATTTTAAAACCATTTTACACATCCACAGGACAAAATCAATCATCTTTCAAATGATCATGATTTAAGGCTAGTGCATAAATATAAGGGAAGTTCTGGGAACCAGGGTGTTTAAACATGTTAAATATTTTTTTTTAAATTTGACCCCCATTTGACCCCCATGGGGGAAATAAAAATTCTGAAACCTTACTGCACATCTATAGGACACCACCAACCATCTCCCAAAAGATGATTAGGCTACTGTGTAAATGTAAGAGGAGTTCAGTAGGAGTGGGACGATCCACCGGTGCACCGATGCATCACAGTATTCACTTTGACGATCTACAGATCGATTCATCTAATTTAGTATCACGATACCTGACCGCACTTTTTTTTTAATTTCCAAAAATGTCCGGACTTTAGAATTCGAAATTTTTAGTCCTTTAGTCTGTATCATCAAGACCTTTAAACAAACACAAATAAAGTACAAACGTCTTTCTGATACAGAATTCAAGATATAAGCGTCAAAATGGCGTCAGACACGCCGGATTATATTAAATTGACTAAAGATTTCTGATTAATTTTAATATAATTGACTGTAATTTGAGTCAAGAAACTTGAATTCACAGTTCATTTGTTGAATTAGTTTGTTTTCATACACTGTTATGTTCCAAATTAAATGTTCTAAAAAAAATTCATAGTTTTATTTGGTTTTAAATGTATCGTGATATGTATCGTATCGCACCTAAGGTATCGTGATATGTATCGGATCGACTAAGTTCAGTATCGTCCCAGCCCTAGAGTTCAGGGAACCAGGGGCTTTTTGCATTAAAAACGTCATTTTTCGACCCCTGTTTGACCCCTGGGTGAAAATGAAATTTCCGAAACTTTACTGCACATCTACAGGACACCACAATCCATCTCCCAAAAGATGATTAGGCTACTGTGTAAAATGTTAGAGGAGTTCTGGGAACCAGGGGCTTTTTCATAAAAAAACGTCATTTTTCGACCCCCATTTGACCCCCAGGGTGAAAATGAAAATTCCAAAACCTTACTGCACATCTACATGACACCATCAACCATCTCCCAAAAGATGATTAGGCTACTGTATAAAATGTAAGAGGAGTTCAGGGAACCAGGGGCTTTTTGCATAAAAAACGTCATTTTTCGACCCCCATTTGACCCCCAGGGTGAAAATGAAAATTCCGAAACCTTACTGCACATCTACATGACACCACCAACCATCTCCCAAAAGATGATTAGGCTACTGTGAAAAATGTAAGAGGAGTTCGGGGAACCAGGGGCTTTTTGCATAAAAAACGTCATTTATCGACCCCCATTTGACCCCCAGGGTGAAAATGAAAATTCCGAAACCTTACTGCACATCTACATGACACCACCAACCACCTCCTAAAAGATGATTAGGCTACTGTGTAAAATGTAAGAGGAGTTCAGGGAACCAGGGGCTTTTTGCATAAAAAACGTCATTTTTCGACCCCCATTTGACCCCCAGGGTGAAAATGAAAATTCCGAAACCTTACTGCACATCTACATGACACCACCAACCATCTCCCAAAAGATGATTAGGCTACTGTGTAAAATGTAAGAGGAGTTTGAGAAAGAAAAGTGTGACAGACGGACGGACGGACGGACAGACATGAGTAACAACAATATACCTGGACTTTCTTTAGAAAGTGCGGGTATAAAAATGCCATTTTCCCTAAAAATAACATAATTTTCCAAATGTTAAAACCAATATGAAATGCCAGAAAAAATTATGTGTTTAAATTTCCCTATATTTAATCAATATTAAATGCTAGAAAATCATGACAAGTCTTGAATTAATTATTCAGCCATGAAGAGAACAAGATCTCAACACAATCATTTCCTTTTAAAGTGCATTTGTTCTAATTGTTCCCCACTTTCGCAAAGCATGGGGACAATAATTAGTCTCATTTGTCTGTCCTTCTACAGTATTTGTTGTCACCCTGTCTGTCACACTTCAAAATTAAAATTGCAGAAAACTTTAACCTTGGTCATAACTTTTGAATGAATGAGAGAATTAAGATAAGACTTTTACATTTCAAGACCTTTCAGAATGTACTATGTGTTTTGACCTCAGGACCTTGACCTAGAAGTTTGATCTACTTTCCATTAATTTTGACTTAAAGGTAACAACTTTTAAACAACAGAAGATAGGGTTTTCAAATTTCACAAGTGCACCATTACCTGTGACAAGACCTTTCAGAATGTACTATGATTCTGATCTCATGAGTTTGATCTTGAAGTTTGACAATTTTAACCTTGACTGTAGTTTTTTGACTAGAAGAGACTCCAGGGCTTTCATATTTTGTTTTTTACATACAGGTATACATATATTACCCTGAACACTTTTCAGCATGATGGATCCACAAGACTTGACACATACTGACACAAAACAGTTACAATATACCACATATTTAATTCATGTTCCCTTTTTCAGATTAAATATCACTTCTTTCCTCAATTTAACTTGTCCTGGTCTAAGTTCCAAATTTGCATGTGAGAGCCCTAACCTGTGGTAAAGTTCTATCTTTATCATGTTTATATTTTCAAAGAAAATCCACTAGCGGACAGAAAGTTATCATTCAGCTTAAGTTATTATAACACATTGAGCGAATCTATGAAAATATTCATCAATCATTTTCGTCCAAAGAGTTTACTGCTTTTACATAGATATTTTTTTTTAAATATACAAATATGGGGTAGGGGGAAATTGGTTTCAGCATGCTCAGATGTATTCAAAATGCACCTTATTAGCCTACTTGTCAATGAAATTGTTATCAACGCATTTATGCAATAGAGTTATATATCTCTTTAAAATGCTTTGAGCACTTTCATCGTTGCTTTCGAAAATCAGTCAATCTTCTTACTGATCATGAATGATCAATCCCCCGATTTACTGGAACGAGAGAGAGCAGACGAGTGCGTGCAAAGTCACAACTATCCTATTCATCAACTGCAGTTAAACACTATGATCTTCACATACAATTCAATGACCCAGAAAGAGAAAAGCAAAAGGAACTACTTTCTTTTCGAACAATGAACTTTTACAATACCTAAATCGCTTTTTAATATTCCAGGATGAGGATCACTTCTCGCCCTACAAATCCCGAATCTCCTCCGTCAACAGATCGACTTCTGACGTCACGTCGATAATTGATTGAAACGCTTCTCAGCAAGGTGAAAATGTTTTGACTAATCAAGCGTTAAAAATACCCGGAAGAATAGTTTAAAACATGAACCAGACAAATGCTATATTTCCGGAAAAAGAAAGTCCCCCTCCTGTTTCGATAGGGAACCGAAACTAAAAGTTAACCTTTGAAGACATCAACTCAGGTACATCCTGGCAGACACTTCACACTTCCTGACAGATTTCATGCACGGATCTAGGAAGAAAAAAAGACCATGGATTGTGTCTATATCTATATGATATCTATATCATTGTACCGAGAGAGTGTGCGTGTGTGTGGGGGGGGGGGGGGATCTTATACACCGTGCATACATAACCACACCCAAAAAATTATTTAAAGAACAACAACCAAAAAAATCTCTCTCTCTTTTTTTTTACTTTATATTCATATTATGCATGTACATATCACAGTCATCTTGTATAATATTTAAAAAAAAAACTAGTTTTAAAATTTCTTGTTTCATATGAAGAAATTTTTCTCCACATAGATGTACTAGAAAATAAAGCAAGTCTGCAAAACTCGCAAGTAGATTTTAAAATTACTTTACAGTAGAAATGTAATCAATATCACATATATCAGCTCTGCATGGATCCTTAGTTTCTAAGTCTGAAAAAGTTAATAATTAACCAATAATTTTCAGATTGGTGGAATCAAAATGTGCAGAATGTAACTTATTAATATTCACTTTTAATTTAAATGCCATTTCTTATTAATTCCCATGAGTTAAAATAGGAAACATGTTGATACCCTTCCAGTGAACTTTATTTCATAGAACTCTGATATCTCAAACATCACAGTTCTGCATGAATACAAAAGATACATCAAAGTGAGTCCAGTTTCAATTTCGAAATCTGGTATATCACAAAGTTTTTTAACAGTCCTGTTATTTTTGAGATATCAAATTTTTAAAGTAACTGTATATTTGATTCTTAAGATAAGAAAACAAATTTAATTCCATTTCTCCAAAAAATCATCTGCCAAAAGTTGATAATCCCATTAAAAATTGGCAAGAAGCAGCACATCACACAGAGAGTAAAAGTTAGAATTCAACAGTCAGGAAGAAATAAATGCATTTACATGTACCTAATTTATAAGTAAAAAATGATGTTGATCTTTTCATACATGCTGTTATACAACCCATCAGTGTATTTTTTGCAGTTTCCTACCAAAAGATCATTCAAAATGAGTTTTAATTACCCAGGAAATGTATCACACTATATATTATGCAGAGCAACAAAATACTCAGGTATATACTATGTATTCTGTGTTGTTGTGATTCGTAACATAAAATCTCATCACTAGAAATTACATGGAAATGGACAGGTCACATTTTTATGTCAAATAAAAGAGCAGGTTACTACAATACTATCAAGAATATTTTCTTTCTCCATCTGTCAGTAAGTCCCTGGATATCAAAAGTCTCATTATTTCATTTGTTCCTGAAAAAGAAAAGGATACCCATAATTTCTTAGCCATGTAAATTTTTTAACAAGCATGAATGACTTTAATATCAGTAGTCTAACAGCTAGGATAAACAAAAAAAAAATCAACTTTTAAAAATATCTGATAATGGGCTTTAAAACACAAAGACATTTTGCAAGGAGCTGGGGGACAGATCTAAGATTTTCATTTTAATACAGAAAGCACAAAGTTAATAAAGAAATAGCTTATAATAGGGGTGCATCCCTCATAAATCTGTCAATGAATGGCTTTTTCCTATGAATTATTGCTAAGAAAGTACAGTGAAAATGTTTATCAATGTAATTTAAAACCATAAATTACCTTCCAGGATCTGATGTACCCTAATGTCCCTGACATACTGTTGTATAGCATAGTCTTTCAGATAACCATAGCCACCATGGAGTTGTAAAGCTTCATTACAAATCTAGGGAAATATGAAAGAACTGGTACTTAGGAGGCATGTTCAAATCTTTATATATTATAATGTTCAACTTATGCATGCCAGAATCAATAAAATTATGTACACCATAGATGCTTGGATCTTAGTTCATCACAATCAGGAAACACTGAATATATACATAATAATCATTGAAGAGTTCACATTTCACCATTTCACGATTGATTGATTGATTTTTTTTTTTTGGGGGGGGGGGGGTACCATTCCATAACCTGTACATTTTATATAATTTGTATATGTGAATTTAACTGTCAAATTATTTGTATTCTACTTTGAAAATAGCTCTGTAGTAAAAATAAGTCTATATTCAAAATGTTGAAAATGTCCTGGTATCAAACAATCACTAACAAAATACATGAAACCTGACTACAATTAAGAAGAATCTTATAAGCTGGTTACTTTTGAGCATTCTTCTGTGGCAAAATATTTGGCCATAGAGCACAGGGACACTTTTTCGGGCCAGTCCTCATCGAGGGCTTTGGCAGCCATTCTGACTATGTTTCTCGAGGTTACAAGTTTAGTGGCCATTTCTGCCAACGTGAATTGGAGATGCTGAGAAAAAAAATCAAGTTTTATTACATGTATAATTAATGCTTGAAAAAAAATGGTGGGTTAATAATACACTTTTTTTTCAAATAAATTCAATTATGAAAAATGTTATTTGAAAAACATCAATTTTTACATTTTTATGACTGTAACAGACTTTAAAAAAGAAAATATCATTACATTTACCCTTCATAAAAAAACTTGCTAACCATACTGTCCTTGTCAAGTATGAAGCTCTAATTTTTTTTTTACCTGGAAACTGTCCAATGTCTTTCCAAACTGTTTTCTGACTTTGAGATGATCCCTGGCAAGTTCAAGACTAGATTGTGCAGCCCCTAATGAGCAAGAAGCTGTAAACATAAACAAATGAATTAAAATTCCTCCGTAATGTATTAATCAAAGGGAGAACAAATTACCATCACAATATTTTGTAGGGATGTGCAATTTTATCTGTATACCGGTATATCATGATTTTTTATTGCGTGATACGTATCGTGATACGGAGACTAAAATACTGGTTTTTGGAACTTCATGTATAAATTTCCGAAATTATTCATTTATCTGTTCAAACTATTGAATGACAATTACAGGAAGTGTAAAAAAAAAATGTTGAAAATAGTTAAACAACGGTATTCAAACATGCTTTATATTGAATAAATAAAAAATTTAAAAGTGAAGTTATGCTTTTATAGCATATTTTTAAGTCATATCATGGAAATTCATTTGAAATTGTAGTAAAAATTGTGTGTAAAAAATATCATGATATAATTATCATGATATTTTTGGGAAAAAATCGTGATATATCACAATACAAAACTTTTGCCGATACCCATCCCTAATATTTTGTTTTCTCATTCTAGAGATTGTCACATCTCCACAGCTGCTCATTTTCTGCAGTACATGTACATTAATTCTCATTATCTTGTACAGGTGTACTTCATAAAAGCTGACATTCCCTCCACCCAACCCCCTCCCTTTCATGTTCATTATTAAGGAGTTCTACTGCATCAGTTAGTTTAAACATAGACTAATCAGAGATTACAGAGCTGACCTCAATGAATGTTGTCTTTAAGTAAGGCAAAGTCCCACACTAAACTAATAATCTAGTAGTGTGCATCCCTAGATGCAACATTTTTGCAATTTTGGTCTGATATGGCTTGCTGCTTGGGAATGGACTTATCTAAAAACTTAAAACTAGTCACTCATCCAGAAAATGTAAGTCAAATCCAGCATCTGAAGCAAGTTTGAGAGTGTTCGTCCCCTGATGCATCATCCATTCAAGTTTGGTTCATATAGGCCTTATAGTTACTTGGAAGTGAGATCTGCTCAAAAAACCTTTAACCTGGTCACTCATCCGGAAAATGTAGGTCAGGTCCAGCATCTGAAGCAAGTCCAATGGTGTGCATTCTTAGGTGTATCATCCATGCAAGTTTGGTCAATATAGCATTTATAGTTTCTTGGAAATGAGATCTACTCGAAAACCTTTAACCTGGTCACTCATCCGGAAAATATAGGTCAGATCCAGCATCTGAAGCAAGTCCAATGGTGTGCATCCTTAGGTGTATGTATCATCCATGCTAGTTTGGTCAATATAGGGCTTATAGTTACTTAGAAATGAGATCTGCTCCAAAAACTTTAACCTGGTCACTCATCTGGAAAATATAGGTCAGATCCAGCATCCGAAGCAAGTTCAGTAGTGTGCATCTTTAGATGTATCATCCATGCAAGTTTGGTCAATATAGGGCCTATAGTTACTTGGAAATGAGACCTACTCCAAAAACTTTAACCTGCTCCAAAAACATGAATCAGGTCATTCTTTAGCTGAAATTGCAGCATCTGAAACCTTGACTGGTACAATGAAACACACTAGAAGCATCTCTGATTGATATAGGGCATAGAAGTACTTTAAAAGAAAACTGCTCCAAAAACTTTAACCTGGGACGCTGACGTCGAGGGTATTACATAAGCTCCCCCAACTTCGTTGAGGTGAGCTAAAAACCAAAAAACATGAAACTCCACATGTAGTTACCTATGTTAATCCTTCCTCCATTCAAACCTCTCATGGCAATCTTAAAACCATCCCCAAGTTCCCCTATCAGATTTGAAGCAGGTACCTCACAATCCTCAAAAATAACAGCTCGGGTAGGTTGGGAGTTCCAGCCCACCTGAAAAAAAAATTGAGATCTAGGTCATTTGTGAAAATTTAAAGACACTGTTTGACAAAAAAAACTTCAGATCCAGCTCCATGTTGTATGGCTACAGAGACCAAATACATACAATATTACCTACTACTTTATCTTAAGGCAATACACTTAGCAAATATTAAATATTTTGACCATGCCTATAAAATAAATTTTAACATACCAGATTGATTTTCATATTTTATCATATTTTCAAGAGTTATCTCCCCTATCGCAGTGCTACCATATTGATTCAACAACAATTACTATAAATGCATTATATTTACCATGTACAATATTAAGCAGAAATGGATTTTTCAACAAGTTAGTGGAGATTTTATTTAGTGCTTTTTGAATGTGCTAGATAAAAAATATATATATATACAAGACATTTATCAGTGTACTTGATTAATTTTAGAAGAAGCCTCTTCCCACAAAAGGTGCTAAATAGAATACACCGCCAGATGTAATACGTACGATTACAGTAACTTTGCAAGGTTGTAAATGAATATTATTACAAACCTTTTTCTCTCTCTTGCCGAAGGCTAATCCAGGAGATCCCTTTTCAACCAGCAGACAGGAGATTCCTTTAGGGCCCTGCTCCCCCGTTCTACACATGACTATATAAACATCTGTGTCCCCTCCTCCACTGATGAATGCCTGTCAACAGAGTGATCTTCAAGTGTTTACGAAAGTTAGGTGCATGCAAGGAATTTAAAAAATACTATGATGATAATATGTCAAAGTAATTTATTTCCAGCAAAGCACTGTAAGAATTCATTACATATGTAGTTACATAAATATACATGTAAATTCATGTTTATATATATTTTAAATTCATCAGTGGGCCAAATATAACTGAAAATTACAATACATTCTGTATTTCATCTTTTTTTTTTTTTTTTAAAAATCATTGTAAAAATTCATTTTTGAATTCAAAGAATGTTAATGTACTATACATTATGGACTTACGAATTCCACAAATACTTCCTCTAGAATATATCAATTCCTGAACCAGAAATGAGCATTATTTCCTCAGTACACAGAATATGTGATACAAATCAATTTAGCCATTTGTCTCTAGCATTGTCCTCACCTTTGAACCATTCAGTATTAATTTATCTCCCTGACGTTTAGCTGTGGTGCTGAGGTTTGCTGCATCACTGCCATGATTTGGCTCTGTCAAACAGTAGGAAGCAAGCTTGTCCATAGAACCCAGCTCTGGGATCCATTTTTGTTGGAGATCTTTGTTGCCAAATTCATCAATCATCCAGGCACACACACTGTGGAGGAAAGAAAGAGAGATAATATTGCTTTGTATGTAAATGTGCACATCACTCATTATTGTTGATAAGATTTCTACCAGTAATTTATTTTGAAGTTTTCCCCAATAAATGTGTAAATTGTAAAAGTAAGTTAAACTAGAAACTCATTGCGAGCAATGAGAGGTCTTCCGTCCGATTTTGAAAGTAAAAATGTAAATTCAAGCTGAAAAGGTGATAAAAGAAATTCAGACACTTTGGAGATTTAACCCTGGTTGTCAGGGTGAAAATCCAACGTGCTAACTATTAACCATTCACTTTTTTGCATCACTTCCTGTCACGACCAGAAGTAACGGCGATACAAGATTTCCTCGCGATTCAAATAAACTGATGAATGACTATCAGTTCTGAAAGTTTTAGACTTCAGTCGTTTACTGTTGCCGAGCAATTTCTAATTCTGAGGACAGGTAAACACGCGACCGGAAGTGAATTTTATAAAAAATCTCTGACGTTTTTCTATACATTTGCAGTATCTACAAAATGCATAAAAACATTTCAAGTACTTTATCGATAAGCAATATTTATGAGAAGGTTAAATATCGAAGTAACGTAGCTTATCACCTAAAACCGGAAGTTGACGTTTTTGTTTCCGGTGGAATCTAACATGTTTCAAAACAGCGAAAGAGATGCAATAAAGTGATGCAAACTTTAATTTAAAAAAGAAAAGTTAAAATTTTTGATTTCTTTGATCACTTCCTGTGACGACCGGAAGTTACGACGGACGCGTTTACCAAAATGGTTTTGCCTACTCCTCAAGGTCTGCTATTCATAAGAATTTGGTGTTTTAATCTTTTACCTGTTTTTGAGATCTCGCTCAGACAATTTTTCATTTTGAGGACAGAAAAACACGCGACCGGAAGTGAATTTCTGAAAGATATTTAAGTTTACTCTAGACCTTTGCAGTCTGAATAACATATTTAAAATTCATTTCCAATACGTTATCTATAAAGAATATTTATAGGAAAGTAAAATACTCAAATTTTGAAGTTTTTCTCTTATAACCGGAAGTTGTCGTTTTTGTTTCCGGTGGGACCAACATCTTTCGAATCTGCAAAAAGATGCAATAAAGTGATGCAATCTTTAAATAAAAAAGAAAAGTTGAAATTTTCGATTTCTTTGATCACTTCCTGTGACGACCGGAAGTGACGGTTGACGCTCTGAACCCAAATGGTTTTTGCTACATCTTAAGGTCTGTTACTCATATAAGTCTGGTGTCTTAATCTCTTACCGTTTCCGAGATCTTGCTCAGACAACTTCTCATTTTGAGGACAGAAAAACACGCGACCGGAAGTGAATTTTTGAAAGATATTTGAGGTTACTCTAGACATTATCTGTCTGAATAACATGTTTAAAATTCATTCCAAATACTTTATCTACAATAGATATTAATGGGAAAGAAAAATACTCAAATTATGTCGTTTTTCTCTTATAACCGGAAATTGACGTTTTTGTTTCCGGTGGGACCAACATATTTCAAAACTACAAAAGAGATGCAATAAAATGATGTAAGAATTGATTTAAAAAAGGAAAGTTGAAATTTAACGATTTCTTTGATCACTTCCGTAAGCGACCGGAAGTGCCGACGACAGACGAAAAGGTGCCCTCTCCAATCTAAAAGTCAAGTTCTATCATCTCTAACAAGTCTCCAGTTAATATCTTAAGCCATTCTCGAGAACACTCGCGGACAAAATTGCATTTTAAAATCAGAAAATTGTCCATAACTTGGCACTGGAACCGAGTTTACCAAAAAACGGAATTTTATATAAAATTCATATAAAGACCTTT
This sequence comes from Saccostrea echinata, assembly GCF_033153115.1. Lineage (NCBI taxonomy): Eukaryota > Metazoa > Mollusca > Bivalvia > Ostreida > Ostreidae > Saccostrea > Saccostrea echinata. Next base: position 9,420,655 of record NW_026889801.1, on the reverse strand, counting down.
TATCCCTGAAAATTTCAAGGAAATTCATTGAATAGTTTTCGAGAAATCGCGTGCACAAAATTTTGTCTAAAAAAAAAGAATAATAATAATAACTAGAAACTCATTGCGAGCAATGAGAGGTCTTCCGTCCGATTCTGAAAAAAAGAAAACTCAAACTGAAAAAGTGATAAAAGAAATTCAGACACTCTGGAGATTTAACCCTCGTCGTCAGACTGAAAATCCAACGTGCTAACCATTAACCATTCCCTTATTTGCATTACTTTCTGTCACGACCGGAAGTAACAGCGATACAAGATTTTGTCACGATTCAAATAAACTGATCACTGACTATCAGTCCTGAAAGTTTCAGACTTCAATCGTTTACTGTTGCCGAGCAATAGACCGGAAGTTGACGTTTTATTTCCGGTGGAATCTAACATATTTCAAAACAGCGAAAGAGATGCAATCAAGTGATGCAAGTTTTAGCTTAAAAAAGAAAGAAGAGAAATAATATGATTGCATCCTCTGATCTAAATAATAAAACAGGTTTTGTAATCCTCAGAAAAAGTTCTATCATTTTATAGTTGCATATTTAAGATCAGAGGTTACGCTCTATATTAAATATCGAAAAATTAGCTTTAAAAATTGGTTTGTTTTGTAGAATTTTTCACGATATGAGGAAAATGTCGCATTTCATGACGTCATAATGCATTGGCTAGCCAGAAAATTACGTCATTTTGATAGATACGCAGTCATCAAAGGTCTAAATGATATTTAATGCATTGTCAAAGAAGTTTCAGTTTTTCTGAAATTCACAGGGCCAAAAAAGGCCCTAAGTGGACCTTGTTCTTTAATATTGATACCACTACACTAGCGCAATGTACCAGCCATCATTGATGTTTACCTTGCACTCATTCCCTGAAGTAACGAGTGTCAGGCAGGTTAATCTTTATTTCTTATAGTGTGGAATTATAGGATGAAAACTTGCCAGCTAAATTTTGTGCAAGTACTAGTAGATTTACATCGGATTTGTTACTTGAGTTTTAACAATAACTGATAGCAGAGAAAATAATCTGTTACTGATAAAAACTAAAAAAAAAAAAACTATTGTGTTTACTTCCTTTTTTCTTTATGCATTCAACTTTCTATTCTATGCAATTCCAAATTCAGACATGTCCGTGTAATCTTTTTCTGTACTTCTACACTACTGCATCAGACCATTTGTGAAAGGCGGGTCAAGATACATTATTTCGCGCCAAACGTCACGAGTAAATCATCGCGCCTTTTCTTTGGAATGTGTCTTCAATTGAATAAGAGTACGTGATAGCTTCAATGAAATTTTTAAAAATATGTTGCTGTAGCCTGATTTTCGAGTCTAAGAATGTATATTTATCACACTGTACATATTACATATCGTATACGGGCAAGTAACATAAAGGCAGCACTAAGTTTTCTTACACATTTTATATTCCTCTTTACCCCCAAAGTGGATTATTCCAATTAGTAACACATTAATGAAAAGACTGGAATGTTTCGCAACAAAACACGTCTCTCCATATGACGCTCAAGGAATCTGATACCTATTATGTTCTGTAACTTGCATCTATAAAGGAATATTGCCCTACTAAAATCAAAGAAAAATATCATTGAAGTTTATTTTTCTCTCATTTGAAATTGCTATATATGTTATTCAATCAACATGAGAAAGTAACAAATTCTACTTTCAAAATACAATTCCGCAACTCTCCAATTTATGATACAATTGCATAGGTATCTAGCTACATATACATTTGCACCAACATGTTTTCCTCATTTTGTCATATCACAATTGCATCTATGCACATTAATTAGTGCAAAATTAAACTGCAAACTCTTTATGAGGGAGTAAAAAGACACGCTGATATTGTGCCGTCAAACACCGCTGCTCTGACGTCTAAAGACATAGCCCCCCCCCCCCCCCTTAAGATAAAATCTTATATTTGAGCCCCAAAAAGTGAGAAAAAATTCGGAAATTCTTTGGATTGAATCCAGATCGCCCACTAGAAAATTCAACATGCTAACCATTACACTATCAAACACCGTCTCTTAAAATTGAAAAATGATAAATATTCAGAGTATGGGTTAATCAATTTTTAAACAAACTACATATTTAGCATTCTTGTAAAACTCTTTATTAAGCCTATCAACATCATAAAAAAATATTGAAAAACAAAAAAGTTCAAAAAATTACCCTTTTTAAATCACTTCCTGTGACGACCGGAAGTTACGACGACACACGAAATGTTTCCATCACACATTTACAAACCAAATTCTATCATACCTGAAAGTTTCAGACTCCTACCTTTAACAGTTTCTGAGAACATTCATGGACTAGATTTTTAGTGGAAAAAGTGAAAAATCGTAATAATTCCCGACCGGAAGTAAATTTTTCCAAACTTTTTCAATATTTCAAAATGGCATGAGATAACAAATCATTCCTGATAATTTGGCTGAAAATGAATGAGTAGTTTTTGAGATATCGCGATTTGAAAAGGTCAGAAAAATAAAAATGAAAAATAATAATAATAATAATAATAAGAAACAGTAGAATCACTATAGGTCTTCCGTTGAAAACGGAAGACCTAATAAGAAACAATAGAATCACTATAAGGTCTTCCGTGGAGACGGAAGACCTTAATTATACGTTTCATTCATTTTCAATCCAAACAATTTTATCTCCTTTAATACTCTTAAATAATATAAATATAACTCAGGAAGTGAAGAAATAAACACTATGTTACTCAGCATGTTGCTTAGCCTTAGCTCTAAATTGTAGCTGATTAAAATCATGACACCTACTTATGAATGCTTATGTAAGCTGTGGTGCTGGCACATCCCTGTGACAAGGCCTCAAATATCACTGATGCATCCATACGTCCTAACCCTGTTCCACCATTTTCTTCTTTACAGTAAATAGCTCCAAATCCGAGTTCAGCAGCCTTCTTCATTGTATCTACAGGGAATATTTCCTATCGTGCAACACATAAATTTACTATTGACAACAGAAAATGGTACAGTACCAAATAATTAAAATGTTAGTTATATTGGCTATGACTTGTCTCTAAATCTATGATTATCTTATTTCAATAAAAGGCATGATGCATTTTCCTTCCTGGCCATACAAGATCATCATATTCTATAGCAAACACATTACCTTTTCTTTCACTGATTAAATTAATTAAAATGCTAGTTATAATAAAATGCTAACATTGCTTGATTTTCAACCAGCCCATTTCTTATACGTACTGTTAAGTCAAGAAAAATTAAAGTTCCCTAAAATACTTATTTAAAATACATAAGACATTTTATGCCAAATTATATACCTGTTCATCCCATTTTGCCATATTAGGATATAACTCATTTTTAGCAAAGTCTGTTGCAACTTTCTGTATCTGTTTTTGTTCATCTGTTAATCCTAGTGCAGCTATTTTTAAAAAAAATAAAAAAAAAAATGATATGATTTAATGAAATTAAAAAAAAACACATTTTAGGCATTTGTATTTTGTACATAATTGCAGTAAGGCCAGATAAATTAATCTTTAGATTCTCATCCCTGCCTGCCCCTCACAAAATGTCCCTACCCACTGTTTTTTATTCTGTTTTCTTTTTTTTAATTACGTTTTGTAATAACTTTGTTGCCATCAATCATGGTCAAAGTTTTAGAGTTACATCCCGTTTGCATACATGCCAACTTTCCCGATTTAGGCGGGATCCTCCCGATTTTACCCTTTGATCCCGCTCTCCCGATCGGGAAAGCAAAATTGCCCAAAAATCCCGATTTGAAAAAATTCAACCTAAAAGGATGACTGCACTTAAGGACATGCGAAAATTGTGACAAAATAAACTTTCAAAACAAGCATTTTTCTTTTAATTGCACGAATGGTCAACATCTAATCTACAACTTTATGTAATTACATTAAATAAAAGTGCGTATTTACGAAGTACGAAGCTGTTTTCTAAGGCGGGGGTCATCACAATATCTTGAATCTCCGTTCGATAATGAGGACGCCCACTTTTTCACTGACTTTATACATAGTCAGCGCATGTTTGTCTATTGTTCTCCGTTTAACAGTAGTTGTATATTTGTATTAACAATGTTGTGTCAAAAGGAGATTAATAGACAAACATGCGCTCATGGTTTAAACGAGAAAAAACTGCTTCTTCTTACATTCGCTCTCTCTATTGTAACCAAGGGCTGTATCATGTTGAATATTATAATTCACCACGTGATTTCTTACCTCAGGTAAGTCTGTGAAAACTAAATTCCGTCACGTGACTTGTAAAGTAGCATGTTTTGTGCTAACTAGGACAAAGTGCTCGAACACGTTAAATTGTTAGGCATTGATTTAAAAGATTCTTTACTTACATGGACCTCGCTCATATTGTTAATTTCGTTTTTGAAACCTCTGAACATAGTGTACTTGTGCTATACAGAATAAAGTGGGAATGGGAAAGAGTGATCTCGTATTTTTTTAATACATGTCATTGTTATTTATCTAGTCTAATTTTAGACCCATTCTTACAATATTAGCTCCACCTCTCATGCATACCTAATGTTTAATCAAGGGCAGGTAAGTGTAAATTCTCTATATTTGGAAAGAGTAAGGACAGAAAACATAGAATCATTTTATTGTATCACAGTCCAAGATCATTTTAATATTTAAATTCGGCTCGAAATTGACAGGATTCTTTCATAAATATATAGAAATGAAATAAGATAATGATATAAAAGCAACAGAAGCGATCGAAAAAGACCCAAAACCCGGCGTTAAGTGCAGTCATCCTTTCCGATTTTCTGAGTTTCCCTACCGCAATATTTTGTCAATCGGGATTAGAATATCATACTTGTTTATTCAATGTACACAGATTAGTCTCTTTGTTTATTTAACGCATGTAGAGGTGTTAATTAGCCACAGGAAATCACTTCTCGCTTGAACGCACACAGCGATCCAGGTACAGGTAACATAGCCTGGAGCAGTTAGAGGATTAAACTTTTCAGTCAGAAGGGGTATGCATATAGTGAAACACATAGATTTAGGGTATAATTAAATATCATTTTATTAAAAACAAAAATTGAATACAGTAATATGATAAACTAACAACAAAATCGGAATTAATCCATATTGATCGTTTTTTAAAAACGAAAGTAGAAAACAACAAAGCATAGCTGCTGATTTTAAAATATTGTAAAGTTTACCGGTTAAAAGAAGATTCATGAAAATAATTTAGATGAAACAACAAAGTCTTATACCTCAAGTACACTGAATCCCCCCCCCCCCCCAATGTAATATGACAACGGAATACCCACACGACACTGCCAATATTATGCAAATTAAAGTTCATCATGTTTATAACAATTTTAATTTTTGTTTGGGATAGGGGTATCCTTGTTTTAAATAATTGATGATCTCAAGAGTAAATTTATTTCTTCAAATTGTTTTGTGTGTGTGATTAAATTAATCATCATGATGTCTACTTATTAAAAGGGAATAAAATGACACTTCTATTTAAAGTACATACCACAAACAAATTTTCTTATCTTTCTCTCTCTCTCTCTCTCATCCTCAGACACACAGTGCATTGCAATTTTTCAATATTTCTTTCAATCTAATGTCTAATTAGGAAATTCTAATTGTGTAAAATGTAAATATAGAATTTAACAAATGTTTCCCAGAAACTGTACAGTAACAAAACTTCATATATTTCTAAAACTTTGCAAAAAAATTTATTGAACTGAAAGTTGTACATTTTCACATTTTTCACCAAATTATGTGTCTTGTTCAAACATAGTGTTGTTAAACTAAACAGATATCTCTTCTTTAGTGAGAGAGGTTTCTATTTAAGCAAAAGATATTGAATTTTGGAAGGAGAAGAATTGTTTGTATTATTTATTCTTAAATTGTATTAACAAGTGATATTGATATTATAAATTAAAAAAAAAATGGGATAAACATTTATTTTCACGACAAAATGCCGCGAATTTAAAGCTTTGAAAATTGTCGTCATGCGCAAAATCCCCCATGGGAATTTTCAAAAGTTGGCATGTATGCGTTTGTATTATATGTGTTATGTCACGTGGTGCTATTTTTACCACTGACCATAGGAGCTTGTGGAGAGCAAAAAACCTGTTTATTTCATATTTAACATTTGTCGGCAACTTATTATAAGATGGTAATATCGCTACAGAAAATGGTAAATCTATATAAAAATTGTTTAGTAGGCTAAGTTAGACATGTTGAGCAAAATTTCGACAATGTCAAACGTGTCAAGAACAAAAAAATTTATGTTATAAGGACTGTAGAAATCTGTGATATTTTCAGACAAAACATAAGTTTTTGTTGATCAGACCAAAAAAAAAAATATATTTAGAAAAAAGGTCAATGAGAAGTGGTGAATAACACATAAAATAACCATTTATGTACAAAGTATTTGGATCCGCACCTAATTTTATAAAAGCAGAAACTGTTATGTGTGGTGTGTACCAACGTTCTCATAAAATCATTACTACAATGTGTAAGATAAATATTTTATACAACAAGAATCTTCTGTATACATTTTAAAGAATAAGCAATGAAATCTATCCATATTGGCATTTACAATGTAAAAATTTCGAATAAATAGATCGTTATGTAGATATTTACAGTATTAAAAAATAATTAATAAAATCCGCCCACCCACCCCAATTTTAAGCAAATTAGGATGAGAATCTAAACTTTGAATCATGTGGCCTCATACAATGTATTAAAGGCGATTTCTTAATCAGTAATCATGAAAACGGGGCTAAAAATATATTACGATTGATGCAGCTTCCATCAACCCATATTTCTCCAATACTTCTAATAGGATTCACACTTCTGGTGCGAGAATTACATAAAACATTTTTCAATAACAAACTTGTCCTTCTAAGAGCAGCCATGATTAACACCTTTTTTGGGCCGATGATATATAGGGTAATACTAAAATACGCCTGCCGACGCCTGCCAGGGGAAAATACGCCTGCCGAGAAAATCTATACGCCTGCCGTGTTATTTATCGAGTTAATTTGTAGTTTGTTAGATATATTACTTTTACAGACCATGTAGTTGATATTTTACCAAACCAAAATAATTTAAAAAGCACAGTTTGGAGTTTTAATTCGTTTTAAAGTTTGCATACTTCGTAGAGCACGCCTGCCGAGAAAATCTAAACGCCCGCGGTGTTGTCTCTATAATTTCTTATTATACAATATTTGATATATTACTTTTATAAAGTATTTGGTTAACATTTGACCAAACATTAATGCGAAAAATAATTTTATTTATATTTGATTCAATAAGCGTTTGATACGAGAGTTTGCAATATTAAAGGAGATAACTCTTGCTTGACAATAGGAACTGCTGTGATTAGACCACGTACCTAGTGTTTTTCTTTCTTTTTTTCCCCCTCTTTTCAATAAAAACTTTAGGTATTTGATTTTATATTCGTTTACAGAATTACGAAGGCATGTCAGTAAAAACTATGCGTTTTACGGGTAGTCGTTTTGAATCAGAATCTGAAATATTCAAGGCAATGTTGTCCTTTTTTAACATCAATGTATAATTATTATTTCAGGTTATATGCAACAAAGTTATATTTAAATAAATACAAAATGTTACAGGTAAGAGAAAGGTAATAATTCAGGCTCTTCCTATACAACCATCTATATGGAAATAGACGAAATGAATAAGAAAAACAACATGTACATGTATGTATTTGACATGTGTACATGTATAGGAAATATCTTTAACGATAAAAGGTTCAATTCAGGGTATAAAACATGAAAAAAAAAAATAATTGTTTCAAATAGCAAAATCAACATTATAATTCTCAAAAGGACATATCAGTTAACTTTAAAAAAAAATACCCACAAATCGGCTATCGTTAACTTTTTACAACAATTTCAACATACCATTGATTTTAAGGAATGTTACGGAAGTTAATGCTTGAACAAGTCTTTTTATTTTTTAAATAAAGCTGATTTTGACCAATTTTTGTTTTCTGATGTTCAGTATAGAACGCTAAATTTGATTAATGAAGTCTCGCATGAATCCGATAAATTAAAATTCGTGAAAAATATCGTTACGGAAGTTAATCGTTACGAAGTTAATTTCCAGCCAAAAAAGTTAAAAATCTCGACAATATTATACAAATATGGACTCAATGTAGGTCAATATGCATTTATAATGACCCAGGATGACAGATATTGACCGAAGATACATGGAGTATATCGACCGAGGGCGCTAGCCCGAGGTCGATATTCTCCATGTATCTGAGGTCAATATCTGTCATCCTGGGTCATTATAAACGCATATTGACCGTGCATTGTGTCCATATTTATTATATTATATAATTTCCCAAATTCATTAGTACATTGTATATCTTCCAAATGTTTACAGAGATAGTGATGTGCTGTTGTAAACCATAAATAAGTTGAATGAAAATGTTTCAGAATTTATTGAATTTAACTTCCAAAATTAACAACCCGAGTTTCCTTTCATTGAGCAACAGTCCTCATAATGTATAACAAATATCATAATAATTAACAATAACAATAATTGTAAATCTATCACAACATGAATAACAAATGAATAAATTATGAATAGATATCACATATATGTATTATTTTATCTAGGCAATGAAAAGTTTCAATATTTTCAACATAAAATCAACTTATAACAATGTGTAACAATAACAATAATAAAAATCAAAATAATAACAGTAACAACACTGAAATAATTATTCCTGAATTATTTCATTCTTTTACTGATTTCACCAATATACTTGGTCTACTGATTATTCTTAAAACTGATATTGTAGGTGATTGTTACATTTGAACAATTGTACATGGTTGGTAAAACAGGTACATTTGGCATGGGAATATTTGCATAAATATTGTCTAAACCATCATTCAAGGTTGCTTGATCATTGCAAGTTGTCAAAGTTGGAGAACATGGCTTTGGCAGTGGGAAACCAATATCAAAATTAGCATTGGTAGCCAACGGAGCCTGGGTAATGGTGGATGATGCTTTAGACTTGGAATTTGATGACACGACTCCTGAACGTGCACTTAAAGTTTCTGACATTAAACGTTTTGTACTTTCGGTTGTTTGGCCCGAGTAAGTCTTCAAAGAACTTTCAGATTTGTGCCCTGTAACACTCATGATATGTCTACTTGGCACACGTGCTTCGTCTAAAATGTGGACAGTGGTTGCCCGGAGAGAATGATTTGTATAACGTCTCGACAAGGAGGCTGCCTCACTGATGACACTCATCATGTTACCAATCTTGTTGTGCCCCAACACTACATTATTGAAGTGTACGTTATCCTTTGGTACCGCACGCGGCTGCTGAAATAAAAAAGGGCACAGTGGGTTCAACCTTCGGACTAGTTTTACAAAGCTCCTCAAAGGACAGCGGTCACTATCTAAAAAAAAAAAAAAATTAATAATTACCTTTTTTTTTTTTTTACAATTTTAAGAAAACACTGTTATTTTTGTGAACTTAAATATAGTATTAGAACATACCTCTAATTTCATACATTCTGCCTTCTGCTTTGCAGCTGTCATCTTGATGATTCTTTGTTTGTTCATCTCGAATTTTCTCCACATACATACATCCCTCTCCGTCAGTAGTAACAGAAAAGTCTGTTCGTCGCAGAGTTCTTAAATTTTCACGGCCTCTTCTGCCAAAGTGCATCATGATGTCCACAAAGACCTATCATATATCAAAATAAAGTATTAATAGATGCTTGTGATCTATTATATGACCATTTGCCGCAATCAATTTTAAAATTTACCTTGTGTTGCAACACCTGGGCCGAGTCAGAGCTTGAAAGGTAGTCATACATTTTTATCAAGTCAGCATCAGATATTGGAGGATGGTGGTCTATGTTAGCCTGCCCCTGCCTCTTTAACTCCATTGTCATCCCTATTTTTTGTTAAAAAATAAAAATTTTCAATCCTCTAAATATATCTCATAAATAAATACCAACACGAGTATGCTCAATGAGTAGATAATTCGTGAAATTAATATATCTTTGTAAGCTGATAGTATTTCTGAAAATCGGGAGTCCTACCTTTGAAAAACTGGTTCGACTCTCGGAATAGTGGTCCCTTGATAATGTCAACGTCTGGTCGAATAGATTGCAAAAATCTCTGTATACCCTGACGATATGATAAGAGAGTGGTTTTTTTGTACATTTCCCCTTTGTTATTCCGAAGTTCAACATAAAATCTCCCCAGCAGACGATCAAGTTCTTCACACGTTAGGCCTTCAAATTCTGCACTGATTTGTTTAGAAAGTAAGTATTCCCGAAAAATGTTAACAGATATCCTTGTTAATCGTTTTGTATTCTCGGCCTCAGAGTTCTTCACTATATCTTTTAAATCTTCCTCACTACAACTCGCAAACTTGCGAGCTTTCGTGTCTTTCGATGCCATATTTGACTGAAGCGAAAGTGAAAACGAGACAGCTCGTGCGAGTCAATATTCGCTTTCAGCGGTCATTATCAAAAAATAATGACTTCGTATTGACCAATCAGATTACCGGATTTCACAAAGTTATATAATATTTAAAAATAACGTTTGTTTTAAGATGTTAATCAAAAGTATGAAGCATTTCGCTTCCAAAATAATAATAAAAAAAATATATACCTTAAAATAAAATCCTGAATTACGGTTACGGAAGTTAAATTTTTAAAGAGACAACTGTTTTTGTCTTATTCATTTTGTTTTATCGAAAATTTAATGGTCTAAAGTAGATTGCAAGATTTTGAAAATAATCGATTTTATTCATTTAGTTTAATCAGGAAAAAAATTATCCCTCGAAAGTTCCAAATATTCCCGCTATATACATGATGAAAAATGGCAAAAGACTAAGTACACAAATGTTACAGTATCTTTGTTATAGTATATGAAGATTGTTAAATTAGTCTGAAATGATATGGATGTCTGAATTTATGTTTACTGTGTATACACAGACTGCAAATCTCATTGAAACTAAATTATCGATCTTCATGTATACAAGACAAGTACAAGTACGTAATATTATGTGATATTACATAATTAGGTACATGACAAACTGTGAAGTTTTGCACGTGCGCTATACACACTCCATGATGGAATGATGAACCACAAAATCAGAATTAGTAAAATTTTACACATTAAGTTAAATAAACGAATTTCAAGAAAAATGGATGGATTTAATACACTTTCATGTTTTGAAAACTATTGAAAAGATCGCCGATTTACATCAGAACGCTGCATTACACACACACACACACACGAACGATGATACGCCTCTGTAAATAATTAATTGTGGTTTTTTGTTCTTCTTCAGATTAGTATTGTAGAGATTGTTATAATGGTTACACAATCTGTATCGTGAATCAATTTTAATTATACTATATCTTCATAAATGGTTTCGGAAACCTTCCTTGTTTATGATTCGTTTCTTTTTTTTTTTTGGGGGGGGGGGGGGATGAAGACAGAAACGAGAACCAGAAACGTGAAAAGAAATTCAACATGTATTTACAATGTCACATCACGATCTCATAACTAGATGTTCAGACTAATTTGAATCAACCAAACTTTAACAGAAAATTATATTGTAGGACTGTGATGTGAAAACTTTAAGTCTAATTAATGCATGGTATTCTATAAAAATCGAATATACTCATTGTGTGTGTGTGGTACAATACAGTTTACTATTTTTTTCACACATACATGTATGAATAAAATAATTCTGATCTCGTAAGATTTGTGTATTTTATTATTAGTGCACCGAGCATGCCGAGTTACTGAAAATATACGTTCAGGCTACTGGAATAAAATATTTCAGTTCTTCCCATCGTATGGCCAATTAAAGGTTATCTCTTTAAAATTTGATATTACTATATACTTTTATGTAGTTTATTAAACGAATCAAACATAAATCTTATTTTTCCATTTTCATTATTTATCAAATGTTAACTTTATGCGTAATGATATAATCTATAAAAGTAAACACCATGAACATTGCAGGCATATAGTTTTTCTCGGCAGGTGTGCTCTTGGACGTATACGTAAATTTCAAAATTACATAAAATCATATATTTAACTTTAAGAAAAAAAAATCATTTGTTTTACATACATCAACTTCATCCTATATAAAAGTAATTCTTAGTCTTCTAAGACGAACGGAAAATATTATTCATATATAAGTATTGTGAAGTAAGAGTTATCTCCTTTAATATTACTGCAAAGTCTTGTGTAGATTTTATTAAATCAAATATTTCTTTCTTTCTTTTGTTTTTAGTTAAATGTCAACCAAAGACTTTATTAAAGTATTACATTATATAAAATAGTACGTAATTAGAGAAACAACACCGCGGGCGTGTAGATTTTCTCGGCAGGCGTGCTCTACGGTGTATGCATACTAGAATACGAATGAAAAACTCCAAATTATTCTTTTAAAATTATTTTTGTTTGGTAAAACATCAAGTAAATGGTTTATTAAAGTAATATATCTAATAAAATATAAATTTCGTCAATAAATAACACGACAGGCGTATAGATTTTCTCGGCAGGCGTTTTTTCCCCTGGCAGGCGTCGGCAGGCGTATTTTAGTATGACCGTGATAGATACACGACCGTCGTGCGCATAGTAAGGAAAGTCTATTTACACGACCGTCGTGCAAATAGCTATTGCAAATTGCAGAGATATATACACGACCATGCAAATAGATATTAAGTAAAAATCTATTTACACGATCGTCGTGCAAATAGCTATCGCACATTGCTAGAGATATGTACACGATCGCTAATACACAAACCATAATAAATATACAAGACCGTCGTGTGAATTCTTGAAGACACGACATTGTTTACACGATCACTTATAATTTTAATTTGAGCCTGCAAAAAAACATGAATGTTAATTTTTTGACGTTTAAATACTTTAGATGAATATATGCATTTATGAACGGAATTTCAATTTAAACAATTTAATATATTTTAAAGGGTGCATTTAAACACATTAAATAAAGAAAAATAAGGGGAAAAAACAATCGATAATTTAAGCGATCCGATCCCGATCAGAATTCGTTTGAATTGATATAGTACCTGGGCAGTTTGTATGTTTGTTTGTTTCTAATAAATGGAGTTATTAATAACACTTTTTTAAAAAAAAATAGAAAATAATGTAAGCAATTTATTGTTTCATACAATATTAATTATTATATTGATTATATTTATTTGAAGCGACTGTTTTTAATTTAAAAAAAACAACAAAAACTTGCAATCGCCTATCTGCATTGGTAAAAATAATCTACCATTCTATATATATATATATATATATATATATATATATATATATATAAGCTAAAATAGAAACACACAGTTTGTAAGACTTAATACTTGGTCAACAGATTACAAATTAATCGGTAATCATTTATAATTGATGCATCAAAAGTATGTTGCAACTACCGTGTGTTCCTCATATACATGTACAACTGTAATTGTAATAAAAAAAAATTCAAGAACAAATTACACAAATGACAAAAGAGTTTAAATATAAAACAAATCCACTATACATTTCACTTTTAGAAGTTAAAGATAAATTAGGAATATAAACATTTGTTTACAAAAGAGCGTCAAGTATGATATCTTGGTCAAATAATTAAAATATGTCAGTAAATGACGTGCACATTTTGGCTGAACTGTTAGTGTTAGGGTTAACAGACATGTACAGTAAGATATATGGTCCAAAATCATAAAGACTTTAGCATTTAATTTGAACAATGGTGAAAGGGTAACAAAAATTCGTAATTTACACATACAGTAAATGTTTTAGAAATGGATCAATCTGTTTATTTTAACCCACACATAAACTTCTGTTTATGGTATACATAAAAAAATCTTTTAATGCATGTGATCAAGAGACAATGCGCAAAAAAAATTTGAGGATAAAGGAAAATAGCAATTCTATGAGGTATTATCTACTGTAAAATACTGTAACGGTCACAGCGATGGGTCTCTCCTCTCCTCTCCTCTCTACAATCCCAGACCAAAAATTGACCAAAACTTCCTATATAATTCCATAAATATTCAAAAATTTCCTAAAATGTACTTAAAATATCCCTGACTCTTCTTACTCCTAACACACAGCTTCTCTATAGATGCGATCCTAGTAGAAGAGCAAAAATTCACTGAATCTCTCCTATTTATACAAAACCTGATATAGAATATGGAAAATGTTGGAAACGCTGGAAAATGTTAGAGAATCTCTCGTGACATCTCCCTTAAGCGACAAAGTCTATAGAAAAATATAACAATACATACAAGACAACTATTCTGAATCACATTCTTAAATTAAAATAAGTAAATTATTCTTCATTTGATACAACAAATAACACCGGATAACTCCAAAAATCCTAAACTATCGTAACTTTTACGATCGGGCTTGACCTCTCACAATTTACGACCACCAAATGTAAACAATGTCGTTACAGTGAACTTTACAACAACTGAAAACAAGTTAAAGTACAAGAAAAAATGACTTCATCAATAAAGCTATGGTTTATTTATTACAGAAGACCAATTAAAAGACCCTGACTCATCAAGTAAGCTAAAAACACCACAACTTTACTACAGCTATGATCAGCTGATTTCTCCTGTTCTACATAACTCAAAACGTGCACAAACTATTTCAACTCATGCAATTCACTTAAATTTGTCAATAATCACCTATCAACTACATGAAAAGCATAAATTGTACATATTCCTGCAATGTAAAGTAAATATAACACATATACAAATTCATCTCAACTTTCCTACAAAATATGTCAACAATAATATCAGGATCAAACCAATCTGTCAAAGCACTGGACTGCTACAATACTAAATAATAACTAGAAAGATACTAGTTCAATATATCTGACGTTTTCCAGGCATTTTTCACGATTTTGATATTTTTGTACCAGGCACGTAAAATATCAAAATGGAGAAAAACGCCTGGAAAACATCAGATGTTTTGGACTAGAAAGATACTAACAAATTAATAAGTGCTTGACTAGAACTCAAATTTTGAGCAATTATACAAAAAAAAAAAAAAAACAATAAATGCACTATCCCAACTTATTAATAATTATTGCAATTAAGATATTAGCTCTTAAGGACAGATGACACAAACAAACTTTTGTCAAAAAATTTGAAAATAACAACTTAAGTCATGTTTATATGAGTAAAATGAACAAGTTTTACCACATAGTTTTTAACTTTTTATTTAAGTTTCACAATAACAGGGTTTGACGTGAAAAAAAATTGTATTATAGATTAATAAGGATGGTTGCAGAAAGTAGAAATTTGAACATCGTCATGATAGAAGGTTTATAATTTCTTAATATTTTAGAATTTTATTATTTGCATCATTGCATCAAAAATAGGCCCAAAAATATATACCAATCCAGGCATCCATTTATTTTATTTGTATCATCTGTCCTAAATTGTGCAAAAAAGTTTATTTGGTCTCATTGGAATCAGATGTTACACTTTGTGCAATACCAAGAACTCATTTTTCCATCTTCAAATAAATGTTTAGGTATCGAGATGCAGGACTTGTGATACCATTCTTTGCATTTATCACATTCTCCCATTTTTTCTTCTTTGTTGTCAGGAAGCCTGCAAATGCAGTAAAGTGGGACTTTAAATGACTTCGTCACCCTTCTCTGCACATCTCTTTCTTCAGCTGGAAAAGGACGCAACTTATTCTCTGCCAAACAAGACAGCAAATGATCTCTTATCTGATCTTGAAAATAAATTTTTCTACCAGGGTCATTCCCAAAGCAGAGATCTGTGGCATACGCTATTGCAAATAATCCACAGTCATATCCTCCTTTTTGGCGTCTGCAGTTAACAACATTTATGGTCATAGTTTGTTCTTGAATCATCATTATGCATGCCGCTTGCATTTTAACTTCCATTGAGACTGATGTATAAAGGGAATCAAAGATATCAACGCAATTGTCATTGCAGAATAGGTTGGATACTGTTAACCAGTGCAATGCACCATCATGAAGGATCTGCACAAAATCACCAGTTTCAACTGAAAACTGAAGTTTACTGCCCAAAATTGTGTCCTGCAGTCCATGCACCTTAGGGAACTGCTCTGCCAATAATTTTTGAGCAGCATTGATCTGGATGTCAGTTAACATCTCCCTTGGGTTTCTAATTAATTCCATTTCATCCAGTTTGGTTGCTCTTTTCAGATTTTCTTTCTTCTTTTTCTTCTTTTCCTCTTGTCCCCTTAATTCTTTTTTTTTCAATAATCTCTGTCTTGATTGGAACACATTTTCTTTCCCTTTTTTGAACCTTACATTTCCTCTTACAGGGGGTGTTTTTGGCAGTTTTAGAGTCTTGAAATCCTGCAATACTTTAGTGGCTCTCCCAGTACTGCATACTGATGTCTGCAAATCATCTTTTGTAATCTTTGAAGCAGAGAATATTGGTGATAATTTCTCTGTTCTTTCTTTATTTTCTTTTTTCTGGGGGGTAACTAATGGTGATGGATTTGTCAATGGAACTTCCTCTAGAGTGTCAGGTTCAAAAGAGGATGGTGAAGGCAAGGGTGTTACATTTCCATCTGGTGTGTATGTTTCGAAAGGGGATGGTGAAGGCAAAGGTGTTACATTTCCATCTGGTGTGTACATTCCATAAGCGGATGGTGAAGGCAAAGGTGTTACATTTCCATCTGGTGTGTACATTCCATAAGCGGATGGTGAAGGCAAAGGTGTTACATTTCCATCTGGTGTGTACATTCCATAAGCGGATGGTGAAGGCAAGGGTGTTACATTTCCATCTGGTGTGTACATTCCAAAAGCGGATGGTGAAGGCAAAGGTGTTACACTTCCATCTGGTGTGTACATTCCATAAGCGGATGGTGAAGGCAAAGGTGTTACAATTCCATCTCGTGTGTACATTCCAGACGAGGATGGTGAAGGCAAAGGTGTTACATTTCCATCTGGTGTGTACATTCCAAAAGAGGATGGTGAAGATATGGGTGTCAATTCTCTTTGTTTATCTTCATGTAGAAGTGGAGATGCAAGAACTAATGGGGGTAATGGTGAAGACCAATCCCTTATACATTGTACTCTCACTGGAACAAGGTGAGGGAACCATATTGTTCTTGCTAGTTGGAGATGGAGACATGACTGGTGTTTCTGGTGTCTTCACAAAAGGATATGGTTCATCTAGATCTACTTCACCTGTTGTAAAGATGACTTTTCCCCCACTTAGCCAAGCATCATACATCTTAGTTAAAGTGTCCATCTTTTCATTAAAATCACTTGTCCCCAGCGACGAAGCAAAATCAGCCATTGCTTTGCACAGGACCATAATTTCCTTAAACTTTTGGGTTTTGGTTGAAGGATTCTTCTTAAACCTTTTTCTTAAAGATAATTTATTCTCAGGTGATGTTGTCCTTGGCCGTTTTCTGTTAGTCCATATTTTTTTCTGGAATGCCAGATGCCATCTCTCTCCAACATCTTGGATATGAAAAAGACTCTCCCCTTGCTCAATCCTATTAGCAAAAATATGTCTACATGGCAATAGCATTGTTGTTTTGAGAGGACATGTGCATATTTTGTTGTTCTTGGATGTGCTGAAACGAGCTTTCTCCAATTCTGCTATGATGATACCTGCTGCATAAGGTGTTATCTGCTTTACAATATCATCTTTGACAACATCATCATCTCCGAGACGGTATGCAGTTTTAAATGTGTGATTGAACTCTCTGTGGGCCATTTCATGTACTCTTCCAGTGTGCAGTAGTATGATGTTCTTAACTGCTTCAGGGAGAGTCATGTTGCGCTTTAGGACATCTTTGATTTTTTGATTATGAGACTCAATTCTATTATTTGTCGTGTTTCCCAAATTAATTTGCTTTATGGTTTTGTAGTATGCCCAATGCTGTATTTGATGTTGCTTTCCCCAATTCTTGTTGTAATATGCCATGAAGTTCTCAGGTGCAGTGGCTGCCAAGTGACCTAATGATCTGTCGAAAGCGGACTTTGATTTGGAAAATACAAGTGCTTGGAAAGATTTTTTAAGATCAACTTTTGTTTCTTGAGGTATTGTTAATTTATTAATGAATCTATCTACAGCCTGAATGACATGGAATTTACATAATTGAACATCTGCCCCTGGTATGACTTTTTTGACTGCAGCAATTTCTTTCATATCTTTATCTAATACAACAACTTTAACTTTTGATAATTTGTGAATTCTTGACATTTCTGTCATGACAGCTGAGAGGGTGTTCTCGGTTTCATTAGTAATAAAGGCATATCCCACAGTTTGGCCACTCCCATTTCCATCTTCAACTAGTAGGGTAAATAAAGGCATTCTCAACCTGTTTGTGCAGTAAGTGCAGTCAATCATCAGAACCTCTGGAAACATGGCAAATGTCTGTTTCATATCCCCTGTTACCAGAAGAAGAAACTCCAATACCCCCTCACTATTAGTTTGAACTGATATGACAGCATCAGGGTCATCTTCACCTGGAATTTATTAAGAAATAAAAGTACTACTTAAAGGGAATTTTAAAAAAAAACAAAACAAAAAAAACTATATTTGATTATTTGTTTTAGGAGCACAAATTCCATACATTTAATCTCCCTCCTCCTTAATCAGGATCACATTAATCAATCAATTTAAAGTCACCAGGGGTCAATAAATTAACATATCATTTAAGTCAGGCAACATATCTAACAATCTGTTTCAATGTCTTCTAACATCAGACAAAATGATTAATCCCCTTGGACTAATTTATGTTCATCTACTTTTCTCTCTGCTGTTTCTAAATTCTTTCATCAGACTGCATGTTTTTTATCTAAGTAGTATTATTGAGATCAGTTAACAATATTTAGGTACATTGTATTACAATCGATTACATACATTGTAATTCTTTAATGACTTTATATACTTACAAAGCTGGTGTAATTCATCCATCAGTAATTCTTCCTCTGACTTTTCCCCTGTTCTTTCTCTTTTGGCCTTTTGATGTATGTTGTGAAGGTCCTTAAGAGTGATTATTTGATTCTGCTGTTTTTCCACATGCTCTTTTAGATACTTGACTTTTACACCTAGCTGAAGCATAGTTTCTACTTCTCTTTTCTTCACTTCACTTAGCCGCCTTTGTTCTGGATAGTGCTTAAAAGCATCTCTGAATGCAAATTTTAAATATATTTTAAAATACATGTACACACAGACACATCCAATACACACACACACACACACACTATATATATATATATATATATATATATATATATATATATATATATATATATATATATATATATATATATATATTGGATAGAGAGCTTTTTATTCATTCCGTTTGATTGAAAATTCAAACTTGTTCAGCAATTTGTCGTAAGTGATACCAAAATTAATAAACTGTATGAAATATAATTTTTATTGAGAACACACAAATATATTGATTTGATAAAATCAAAATTAGATAAAATTTGAGGCAGTCACTTACTTGCTAACTTCATGGTTATGAGCAGTAATCAAAGTCTGAACCACAAGCTTTGTCTTATCCTTGTTGATAGAGAGGAAAAGTCTTGCCTTGCATTCTTGCTTGAAGGAACTGCAAATTAAAATCATATCCAGGTTGAATTGATCACATTAATGTTCAGTACATTCATATATAATTAGATTATACCATTTATTCAACACTTAAAGGACATTTGAAATAAACATAAAAATTAAATGTGTCATGTTATATGAAATAGTAAGGTATGACTTGGGGGGGGGGGGGGGTGCAATCGGCCTTTCAATGAACATATTCAATAGTAAAAAGTTATGTCTGGAAAAAAAGGGGGGGGTGTACCCTCCCCCCCCCTTCTGATGCTTAGTGCCTGTCAGTTAAATCTATTTGATAAAATTGTTCAGCCTATATTGCTGTACGGATGTGAAATATGGGGATTTTCGAACTATGCAGTTGTAGACAGAGTGCAGCTAAAATTTAGTAAATTACTTCTGAACCTTATAAACAATCTACTCCTGACTATCATATATTGTGAACTCGGTTGGCATCCTATTTCCTTAGAAATACAAACGCATATTATTTCAATTTGGTATAAACAAACTTAGAAAAGAAAGAAAAACAAGTCCACTTTTCAAATTAAGTGATATTTTAAATGAAATGACGAGAAGATTGCTTGGATAAATAATGTCTTGAATATTCTAAACAGTTGCAGACTTTCAAATATTTGGCAAAGTCAGACCTTTAAACTCACTTTACTAAAACAATTTAAACAAAAATGGTATTCAGACCTTCAAAATTTTTCAAAGAATCTAAACTTCAGAATATGCAAAAACGAACTAACATTTGAAATTTGACGGACATGCTGATTCCAATATACCCCCCCCCCCCCCCCAAAAAAAAAAAATTCGTTTGTGGGAGGTATAAAAAAAACTGTGTACATTTGTTAACAACATTACTAAAATGTGCTTCCCGAACTAGAATATAATATACATATATCTATAATTGTACTATTTGTCTATTCTCATACTCAGGCATGCTATAAAACTTTTTTTTTTAATTTGTCACCATGATTTATGTTTATCTTTGTATACAATTTTAAAATTGTGAAGATATTAATAAAATTCAGTTCATTTCAGACAAACTATCAATTGCAATTAGAGGTTAGACTTTCTCTGTCAAATTCCCAAGATAACGCCTGCTTGATAAGAGCTAGATGCTCTACCAAAAATCTCCTTACTCTAAACTTATTAATAAATCTCTAATTTGACATGCAATTTTCTTTTATCCAAATTCTCCTTGATCATTTCTTGATATTAATTACCCCATGGGAGAAGTGGAATTCCTTCTGTTATTGACACAAAGAAATCATTACATTTGTTATGGGTTGCTGAAAAGTATATCATGGGAAAAAAAATGTGTACATGTATTTTCTTGATTTAACATTTTTTTTTATAAGGTTACTGCAATACTCTTACATCTGTTGGCTTTGTGTAATTTTAAAGTTAAAAAAAAATATATAGTTTTTATTTTAAATTTCACTTTAATTAAAGGTCACAGTGACCTTTAAGTAGGATGCGACACGTTATCTACCTATAAGCTAACCACTACCTATAACATGGCTAAGATGCATTGATAGACCAAGTATTTGTATTTAAACATATTTTATTGAAACATAATCAACAGGATTGGACACAAGTTTTACCAACTTAGATTGTCCTCTCCAACACAAACAAATTGACGTATACATAAACACGTGATGTACAACAAACAAATGTACAATACAAATACTACGTGCCTGTTTCAGACAACTTGTTAAGATCCTAAAGGACTTCATGCATGCTTTTGTCGTTGATTAATTTTCAATCTGTAGTTGAAAATGATTGCAATGATGACAAATTATTATCAAATACAGATTGAATATTAATCGACGACACTCTTAAAAAATGCAGTTTTATGAGAAATATTATCTACAAGTCAGTCTTTAAATAACGTTTAAAGAATATTTACGGACAATATTCTGAAAGTCTATTGTAGCAACAACAAATTTCTGCTGCAGTAACGGGAAAAGATTTCGACTTTCGCGGGCTTTGTTGCGGAAATCCCCGATAATTTGGCGGGCTTTATTACGGAATAAAAGATGCTTAGGGGGCTGTCTTTGGGAAGAAAAATGGACGCAATTTTCCGAGCTGTCTGATTGGCTTTTGATACAAGTCAGTTAAAGTAAATTTTATCGTGGGTAATCAAATGGGCGGAGACTTGTTTGCTTCGCAAACTCGTCAATTTAACTAATTTATACAATGCATTTATTTCATGTTGTAGATATGATATACTTGATATACTTTATAAGACGTCAATTTAAAAAAAAACAATTTAATGGGTACAATTATATTTTCTTGTGATTCCGTGTGTTATAAGTTTTTATTGTTTGTAAGAAAAATAAACATGAACAAAAATAAGTTCACGATAGTGACGTACATATACCGTTTACTTGAGAATAAATAAATGTTAATTTTCTTGAACTTTTAACAATTAGTGTCCTTTTTTGTTTGATTGCATAGTTCTGTCTAACTACCTAAATCTGTATTGTATTTTTGACAAGCAAAATAAATAAATAGATGAATGAATCAATCAATCAAGTCTTGAGAATCTGGATTTTATACTTCATTGAATATACTAGTATTTTACTGTATCAAAAACTGGATATATGAAATCACTTAAGTATGTCAAGTTTTATTGATTTTTTTAAATTATAAATACCGAACCTGTATTTATAAGTAGAGACAATCAATAAAGTTAAACTGGAGTAATTTTTTTATTTCCATACTTATTCCGTAATTCAGGTGCTTGAACATTGTGCATATTATGACAATATCTTCCTTTTTATCTCAATATTATATTGAACGTATGTTTAACATTAATACAAGGTACATGTACACCACTACCCTCCCCCCTTTGACCTCTGACACACGCAGTAATTAAACACGAAAAAAACATTTTACCGTTTCAGGAAAGGGGGTGGGAGAGTCTAGGAAGTCAAGAGTACCTCGATCTTTCCCTTAACGGTAAACCAGTTCGGTTTTTTTTTTTTTTTTTTTTTTTAATAAATGGGTGCCATTTTGATATAAGTCCTGGTGGATTTTGGAAGTTCTTTTCTCCAAATATTAAATAAAATAAAACCTACATGAGTTAAGAACTTATATTATTTTTGTTAGAAAAAAACCCCCTATATTCTATCAAATTTTTTAAGCGGTAATCTAACTCAAACCACAACTGTCATTACCGAAAGTCATGATAAATTCAAAGTGAACATACCTTTGATTTGGTCGTAACCCTCTTCCAGATCTTCTTGGTGCGCCTCCATGTTTACACCTGTACAGCACGTTTCTAAACTTGAATTTTTGGTCAAATGCTTTTGATTTAGATGATAGTTTCTTGTTAGCACTTTGTACAGTTTTGCTGTGGCTTTTAACCCAAATCACATTTGTAGTTGCAGACCATTGTAGTAGTTTGTCTTGAAACTCCTCAAATGAGTTGAATTCGTCTCCTTCATTCATTTTAACATATCTAAATTTTCCCGCTAAAAGCACTCAAGATAGCTGAACTTAAAAACTCTTTTAAAATAAACCGGCGTCACAAGTGAAATTGTGAAACGGCTACCCAAATCAGCCAGCGTCTTTGGAGGAGTACTAATATTCATTCTTAGATTTCTTCTTTAATTGTAATTTCCTGAAATTGCTGGGGATTTACTTAAACCTCTAAGTATGCATATGTGATTTAGACATTGACACAGACTCCACCCATTTACAATGTGCCTGATATATGTTGAATGCATTCAGATTCTGAGACGCATCATCTCTATACACCTGCATAATGAGTTAATCATACTATGACAACCGTTGAAATTCAGTTTCTTCTTCTCTCAAAATGGTTAATAAGTAGTGGACATAATGTTTTACGGTAATTACATATAATGAGGACAGAAGAAAGGAGGAAAATGCCAACAATAAAATTTATGTGGAACTGATTAACTAAGGGAGATGCAAGGGAACTAAGATTCAGTTCAAAGACACACTTTCCTTAGATCAACTGAACTTTCTCGTTGATTTATGCGTTTTATCAATAAATATATAGCTTTAAAAGCACCGGATTCAATTCTTAATCAATTTTTAAAAAAATATATTTAAATGAATTTCATAACAAATATCAGAGATCTATATTCTACATCATTATTGATTATCGGTATTTGAATATCAATATTCCATAACCAGAAATCGGTTGTAATTATATTTTTTAAGTCATTTAGTACATATATTTATTACATTTTCAACAGTGAAATACTGTGATTTATTTATTGAATAAAAGTGATATTCTCTCACAGTGTGAAAGAATACCAAAAATGATATTCTCTCACAGTGTGAAAGGATATCAAAGTAAGTAAAAAATAATTTCTGTCCTGTCATAAGATAGAGATGGTAACTAAGCATCTTGATAGAGCTAAAACTGCAAATTTCTTCCTAAATATGTTGCTAAAATCCATGCTATGTAATGTTTTCAATCTGACACACAACTTCTAAGCTATGACGTCTCAACCGCTCAATTATGACATCAAGCCTAGCTATGACACTGTGTTAAGAAAAGACAGAGGCAAAGGGAATATCAAAGAAAATGTAATAAACAGAAAATTCAATGTTTTGTAGATGAATATGGAATTTATTTCACTCGTGAGACAGGATTTTTTTTATATTTTCACTCGTGCTTCGCACTCGTGAAAATATCAAAAAATCCTGTCCCACTCGTGAAATAAATTCCATATTCATCTACAAAACATTGAATATCCTCTATATATGTATAAGTTACACACCCAACAAAGAACAGAAATATTTTCCTCAAGCTTATTGCCTGAAATTATTACCTGTGATGTACAAGCCCGTTATAAAAATACCGCAGTTTCACTTTTCCGCGATTCGACACAGCTTTTCCGCGAAAAAAGTCCTACTTTTCCGCGATAAGTTTTACTGCGTTTCCGCGATTATTATAATTTTTAGCTTTTCCGCTACTTTTTTTGGTACCTCCTCCGTTAGCCAATTTTAAGTAGAATAAGTCTTGTAAAACACTAGATAAGATCATCAATTTAAAACCATTAGCACCATTCTTTCAAACATTTACTTTTCTGTTAGTAAATTCATCGTAGATTATTCATTGCCCCCCCCCCCCCCGATTGGTTTCTGTATGAACAATTTCCATATCGTTTAAAACATCTAAAACTTATCACCCACCAGTGTGAAATGCGAGATTCATACAATTTTTATCACCGTGTAAGTACTCACAACCAAATGGAAAACTTTAGGGAAATACAGGTAAATACAAGTAAATATCGGCAACTGTTTGGTGTTAATTGCTAAGCGTTACCAAGTTTTTTCTCATAATTTCATAAGTTTCAATAATGAGAACTTTACTCTAAATACTAAATTCACAAACTGAATATGATTTTTATATATCTGAAGCTATAGACATTCTGCACCATATTGGCTTGAAGCCACTTTGCTTATAAAAACAATATGGCGTGAAGTCATTTCTTTAATAATTCATTTTTATTATTATCATTTTTTTAAAGAAATATTGTTACTAAGGCTTTAATATGACAACTCTGTCCAATACTAGTACTTTGTTGTGAAAAAAATTGCTCGGGTTTGTTCTTCATTATTCAGATATTTATAAGCGATAAATTTAATTTTTAGAAGGTGAATTCACGTCATTGCGTTTTGAATTAACAGTGCGAATAGATACATTCAGTATACAACGTCGTGCGAATAGTCATTGAAAATATATACACGACGGTCGTGCGAATAGCTAATGAGAACATAAGTACACGACGGTCGTGCGAATAGCTGATGAGAACATAAGTACACGACGGTCGTGCGAATAGCTGATGAGAACATAAGTACACGACGGTCGTGCATGCAGGTGTCATAACAGTATTTCACTTGAGGTTCACGTCAAATCATGGCTGACGCAAAATAATTCCTGAATCTTCCCTTCCGATTCGGACATTTTAACACGAGACTGGAGCTGAATTTTTTTATGAGATGAAAAACAATATGTAAACTTCTTATATTGACTAGATTCATTAAAGTTTAGGGCGTGCTCAATTTTCTATATACTGTATTTGAGTGGGGAGTGATTAGGTCCTGGACTTGATTTTCAAGCAGCTGCTCGACTTCGAGCGAGACAAACTTGCGTGCCTTGCTGGATGGCTATGTATTTTTTGGTACTAAAATCTTTATAAAGACTTTGTTTTACAAGATCTGAAAAGGAAACTTCTCAAAAGTTTGTTTTCAATTAATACCACCTACTCAAAGTTGCGCATTTTTGGTAAGAATATATAGGAAAATTTAATACTGTTGTGCAACCTGCAGTAAAAGCAGATTTTATACTTCGAAATATTGTAGTCTATAATTTAAGGTTTAATTTCGTGAGTTTAGACGGAAAATGAGAAATAATGGCATTTTTTGGCCGTCATTGCTGTTCGTTCGCGTTTAATGGAGCATAGAAAATTAGTCCAGATTTCCTCTAAAATAATTTATCTTGACCACAAAAGGGCCTGATTTCGATGTATCGGGTTGAGAGAAATGCATGAAAATTAGAGGACACTTTAACAAATACCTTGCCATCACACTCGTTAACATTATTTACTCATAAACAATTTCAAAATCTATAAATTTAAAGAATTTAGACTAAACCCGGAGCAAAATAAAAATTCTGAATATGTGTAAATATCCGTTAATTTGGAACACAGTGGTAACAGATAAAGAAATCTGGTTCGTAAAAAGAATTATTTAGGCAAAACAATCGTAATTAAGCAGAAAACGTCATGATATTTCAATAATATGTATTATTTCAATGCTCTTTTTAACCCCACCCCCCTTCCTTATGACAAAGACTACTTCTTTCGCCCTGTTATAAAAAGCAAACATATTTTAAATAATTTTTAATCCTTATGTGAATCAGTATGCATTAATTAAAAATTTGAGACGAAAAAACAACAAATGTTCAACGCGCAAGATCATTACATACAGTTCAACTTTTGCCATATTTTTAGAAATCCGTGTTCACCGCGAACACCCCTGTCACCGAGTGTCGCCAATATTTTTCCTACCTTGAGACGGATTTTTATGAAACTTGCTTTATTACATTGAATATTCATTACAGATCGGGAAAATAGCATTATACTGGCAAGCAAAAATGTTCACTCTTATTTGCAGGTGTCATAACAGTATTTCACTTGAGGTTCACGTCAAATCATGGCTGACGCAAAATAATTCCTGAATCTTCCCTTCCGATTCGGACATTTTAACACGAGACTGGAGCTGAATTTTTTTATGAGATGAAAAACAATATGTAAACTTCTTATATTGACTAGATTCATTAAAGTTTAGGGCGTGCTCAATTTTCTATATACTGTATTTGAGTGGGGAGTGATTAGGTCCTGGACTTGATTTTCAAGCAGCTGCTCGACTTCGAGCGAGACAAACTTGCGTGCCTTGCTGGATGGCTATGTATTTTTTGGTACTAAAATCTTTATAAAGACTTTGTTTTACAAGATCTGAAAAGGAAACTTCTCAAAAGTTTGTTTTCAATTAATACCACCTACTCAAAGTTGCGCATTTTTGGTAAGAATATATAGGAAAATTTAATACTGTTGTGCAACCTGCAGTAAAAGCAGATTTTATACTTCGAAATATTGTAGTCTATAATTTAAGGTTTAATTTCGTGAGTTTAGACGGAAAATGAGAAATAATGGCATTTTTTGGCCGTCATTGCTGTTCGTTCGCGTTTAATGGAGCATAGAAAATTAGTCCAGATTTCCTCTAAAATAATTTATCTTGACCACAAAAGGGCCTGATTTCGATGTATCGGGTTGAGAGAAATGCATGAAAATTAGAGGACACTTTAACAAATACCTTGCCATCACACTCGTTAACATTATTTACTCATAAACAATTTCAAAATCTATAAATTTAAAGAATTTAGACTAAACCCGGAGCAAAATAAAAATTCTGAGTATGTGTAAATATCCGTTAATTTGGAACACAGTGGTAACAGATAAAGAAATCTGGTTCGTAAAAAGAATTATTTAGGCAAAACAATCGTAATTAAGCAGAAAACGTCATGATATTTCAATAATATGTATTATTTCAATGCTCTTTTTAACCCCACCCCCCTTCCTTATGACAAAGACTACTTCTTTCGCCCTGTTATAAAAAGCAAACATATTTTAAATAATTTTTAATCCTTATGTGAATCAGTATGCATTAATTAAAAATTTGAGACGAAAAAACAACAAATGTTCAACGCGCAAGATCATTACATACAGTTCAACTTATGCCATATTTTTAGAAATCCGTGTTCACCGCGAACACCCCTGTCACCGAGTGTCGCCAATATTTTTCCTACCTTGAGACGGATTTTTATGAAACTTGCTTTATTACATTGAATATTCATTACAGATCGGGAAAATAGCATTATACTGGCAAGCAAAAATGTTCACTCTTATTTGCAGGTGTCATAACAGTATTTCACTTGAGGTTCACGTCAAATCATGGCTGACGCAAAATAATTCCTGAATCTTCCCTTCCGATTCGGACATTTTAACACGAGACTGGAGCTGAATTTTTTTATGAGATGAAAAACAATATGTAAACTTCTTATATTGACTAGATTCATTAAAGTTTAGGGCGTGCTCAATTTTCTATATACTGTATTTGAGTGGGGAGTGATTAGGTCCTGGACTTGATTTTCAAGCAGCTGCTCGACTTCGAGCGAGACAAACTTGCGTGCCTTGCTGGATGGCTATGTATTTTTTGGTACTAAAATCTTTATAAAGACTTTGTTTTACAAGATCTGAAAAGGAAACTTCTCAAAAGTTTGTTTTCAATTAATACCACCTACTCAAAGTTGCGCATTTTTGGTAAGAATATATAGGAAAATTTAATACTGTTGTGCAACCTGCAGTAAAAGCAGATTTTATACTTCGAAATATTGTAGTCTATAATTTAAGGTTTAATTTCGTGAGTTTAGACGGAAAATGAGAAATAATGGCATTTTTTGGCCGTCATTGCTGTTCGTTCGCGTTTAATGGAGCATAGAAAATTAGTCCAGATTTCCTCTAAAATAATTTATCTTGACCACAAAAGGGCCTGATTTCGATGTATCGGGTTGAGAGAAATGCATGAAAATTAGAGGACACTTTAACAAATACCTTGCCATCACACTCGTTAACATTATTTACTCATAAACAATTTCAAAATCTATAAATTTAAAGAATTTAGACTAAACCCGGAGCAAAATAAAAATTCTGAATGTGTAAATATCCGTTAATTTGGAACACAGTGGTAACAGATAAAGAAATCTGGTTCGTAAAAAGAATTATTTAGGCAAAACAATCGTAATTAAGCAGAACACGTCATGATATTTCAATAATATGTATTATTTCAATGCTCTTTTTAACCCCACCCCCCTTCCTTATGACAAAGACTACTTCTTTCGCCCTGTTATAAAAAACAAACATATTTTAAATAATTTTTAATCCTTATGTGAATCAGTATGCATTAATTAAAAATTTGAGACGAAAAAACAACAAATGTTCAACGCGCAAGATCATTACATACAGTTCAACTTTTGCCATATTTTTAGAAATCCGTGTTCACCGCGAACACCCCTGTCACCGAGTGTCGCCAATATTTTTCCTACCTTGAGACGGATTTTTATGAAACTTGCTTTATTACATTGAATATTCATTACAGATCGGGAAAATAGCATTATACTGGCAAGCAAAAATGTTCACTCTTATTTGCAGGTGTCATAACAGTATTTCACTTGAGGTTCACGTCAAATCATGGCTGACGCAAAATAATTCCTGAATCTTCCCTTCCGATTCGGACATTTTAACACGAGACTGGAGCTGAATTTTTTTATGAGATGAAAAACAATATGTAAACTTCTTATATTGACTAGATTCATTAAAGTTTAGGGCGTGCTCAATTTTCTATATACTGTATTTGAGTGGGGAGTGATTAGGTCCTGGACTTGATTTTCAAGCAGCTGCTCGACTTCGAGCGAGACAAACTTGCGTGCCTTGCTGGATGGCTATGTATTTTTTGGTACTAAAATCTTTATAAAGACTTTGTTTTACAAGATCTGAAAAGGAAACTTCTCAAAAGTTTGTTTTCAATTAATACCACCTACTCAAAGTTGCGCATTTTTGGTAAGAATATATAGGAAAATTTAATACTGTTGTGCAACCTGCAGTAAAAGCAGATTTTATACTTCGAAATATTGTAGTCTATAATTTAAGGTTTAATTTCGTGAGTTTAGACGGAAAATGAGAAATAATGGCATTTTTTGGCCGTCATTGCTGTTCGTTCGCGTTTAATGGAGCATAGAAAATTAGTCCAGATTTCCTCTAAAATAATTTATCTTGACCACAAAAGGGCCTGATTTCGATGTATCGGGTTGAGAGAAATGCATGAAAATTAGAGGACACTTTAACAAATACCTTGCCATCACACTCGTTAACATTATTTACTCATAAACAATTTCAAAATCTATAAATTTAAAGAATTTAGACTAAACCCGGAGCAAAATAAAAATTCTGAATGTGTAAATATCCGTTAATTTGGAACACAGTGGTAACAGATAAAGAAATCTGGTTCGTAAAAAGAATTATTTAGGCAAAACAATCGTAATTAAGCAGAACACGTCATGATATTTCAATAATATGTATTATTTCAATGCTCTTTTTAACCCCACCCCCCTTCCTTATGACAAAGACTACTTCTTTCGCCCTGTTATAAAAAGCAAACATATTTTAAATAATTTTTAATCCTTATGTGAATCAGTATGCATTAATTAAAAATTTGAGACGAAAAAACAACAAATGTTCAACGCGCAAGATCATTACATACAGTTCAACTTTTGCCATATTTTTAGAAATCCGTGTTCACCGCGAACACCCCTGTCACCGAGTGTCGCCAATATTTTTCCTACCTTGAGACGGATTTTTATGAAACTTGCTTTATTACATTGAATATTCATTACAGATCGGGAAAATAGCATTATACTGGCAAGCAAAAATGTTCACTCTTATTTGCAGGTGTCATAACAGTATTTCACTTGAGGTTCACGTCAAATCATGGCTGACGCAAAATAATTCCTGAATCTTCCCTTCCGATTCGGACATTTTAACACGAGACTGGAGCTGAATTTTTTTATGAGATGAAAAACAATATGTAAACTTCTTATATTGACTAGATTCATTAAAGTTTAGGGCGTGCTCAATTTTCTATATACTGTATTTGAGTGGGGAGTGATTAGGTCCTGGACTTGATTTTCAAGCAGCTGCTCGACTTCGAGCGAGACAAACTTGCGTGCCTTGCTGGATGGCTATGTATTTTTTGGTACTAAAATCTTTATAAAGACTTTGTTTTACAAGATCTGAAAAGGAAACTTCTCAAAAGTTTGTTTTCAATTAATACCACCTACTCAAAGTTGCGCATTTTTGGTAAGAATATATAGGAAAATTTAATACTGTTGTGCAACCTGCAGTAAAAGCAGATTTTATACTTCGAAATATTGTAGTCTATAATTTAAGGTTTAATTTCGTGAGTTTAGACGGAAAATGAGAAATAATGGCATTTTTTGGCCGTCATTGCTGTTCGTTCGCGTTTAATGGAGCATAGAAAATTAGTCCAGATTTCCTCTAAAATAATTTATCTTGACCACAAAAGGGCCTGATTTCGATGTATCGGGTTGAGAGAAATGCATGAAAATTAGAGGACACTTTAACAAATACCTTGCCATCACACTCGTTAACATTATTTACTCATAAACAATTTCAAAATCTATAAATTTAAAGAATTTAGACTAAACCCGGAGCAAAATAAAAATTCTGAGTATGTGTAAATATCCGTTAATTTGGAACACAGTGGTAACAGATAAAGAAATCTGGTTCGTAAAAAGAATTATTTAGGCAAAACAATCGTAATTAAGCAGAAAACGTCATGATATTTCAATAATATGTATTATTTCAATGCTCTTTTTAACCCCACCCCCCTTCCTTATGACAAAGACTACTTCTTTCGCCCTGTTATAAAAAGCAAACATATTTTAAATAATTTTTAATCCTTATGTGAATCAGTATGCATTAATTAAAAATTTGAGACGAAAAAACAACAAATGTTCAACGCGCAAGATCATTACATACAGTTCAACTTATGCCATATTTTTAGAAATCCGTGTTCACCGCGAACACCCCTGTCACCGAGTGTCGCCAATATTTTTCCTACCTTGAGACGGATTTTTATGAAACTTGCTTTATTACATTGAATATTCATTACAGATCGGGAAAATAGCATTATACTGGCAAGCAAAAATGTTCACTCTTATTTGCAGGTGTCATAACAGTATTTCACTTGAGGTTCACGTCAAATCATGGCTGACGCAAAATAATTCCTGAATCTTCCCTTCCGATTCGGACATTTTAACACGAGACTGGAGCTGAATTTTTTTATGAGATGAAAAACAATATGTAAACTTCTTATATTGACTAGATTTATTAAAGTTTAGGGCGTGCTCAATTTTCTATATACTGTATTTGAGTGGGGAGTGATTAGGTCCTGGACTTGATTTTCAAGCAGCTGCTCGACTTCGAGCGAGACAAACTTGCGTGCCTTGCTGGATGGCTATGTATTTTTTGGTACTAAAATCTTTATAAAGACTTTGTTTTACAAGATCTGAAAAGGAAACTTCTCAAAAGTTTGTTTTCAATTAATACCACCTACTCAAAGTTGCGCATTTTTGGTAAGAATATATAGGAAAATTTAATACTGTTGTGCAACCTGCAGTAAAAGCAGATTTTATACTTCGAAATATTGTAGTCTATAATTTAAGGTTTAATTTCGTGAGTTTAGACGGAAAATGAGAAATAATGGCATTTTTTGGCCGTCATTGCTGTTCGTTCGCGTTTAATGGAGCATAGAAAATTAGTCCAGATTTCCTCTAAAATAATTTATCTTGACCACACAAGGGCCTGATTTCGATGTATCGGGTTGAGAGAAATGCATGAAAATTAGAGGACACTTTAACAAATACCTTGCCATCACACTCGTTAACATTATTTACTCATAAACAATTTCAAAATCTATAAATTTAAAGAATTTAGACTAAACCCGGAGCAAAATAAAAATTCTGAATATGTGTAAATATCCGTTAATTTGGAACACAGTGGTAACAGATAAAGAAATCTGGTTCGTAAAAAGAATTATTTAGGCAAAACAATCGTAATTAAGCAGAAAACGTCATGATATTTCAATAATATGTATTATTTCAATGCTCTTTTTAACCCCACCCCCCTTCCTTATGACAAAGACTACTTCTTTCGCCCTGTTATAAAAAGCAAACATATTTTAAATAATTTTTAATCCTTATGTGAATCAGTATGCATTAATTAAAAATTTGAGACGAAAAAACAACAAATGTTCAACGCGCAAGATCATTACATACAGTTCAACTTTTGCCATATTTTTAGAAATCCGTGTTCACCGCGAACACCCCTGTCACCGAGTGTCGCCAATATTTTTCCTACCTTGAGACGGATTTTTATGAAACTTGCTTTATTACATTGAATATTCATTACAGATCGGGAAAATAGCATTATACTGGCAAGCAAAAATGTTCACTCTTATTTGCAGGTGTCATAACAGTATTTCACTTGAGGTTCACGTCAAATCATGGCTGACGCAAAATAATTCCTGAATCTTCCCTTCCGATTCGGACATTTTAACACGAGACTGGAGCTGAATTTTTTTATGAGATGAAAAACAATATGTAAACTTCTTATATTGACTAGATTCATTAAAGTTTAGGGCGTGCTCAATTTTCTATATACTGTATTTGAGTGGGGAGTGATTAGGTCCTGGACTTGATTTTCAAGCAGCTGCTCGACTTCGAGCGAGACAAACTTGCGTGCCTTGCTGGATGGCTATGTATTTTTTGGTACTAAAATCTTTATAAAGACTTTGTTTTACAAGATCTGAAAAGGAAACTTCTCAAAAGTTTGTTTTCAATTAATACCACCTACTCAAAGTTGCGCATTTTTGGTAAGAATATATAGGAAAATTTAATACTGTTGTGCAACCTGCAGTAAAAGCAGATTTTATACTTCGAAATATTGTAGTCTATAATTTAAGGTTTAATTTCGTGAGTTTAGACGGAAAATGAGAAATAATGGCATTTTTTGGCCGTCATTGCTGTTCGTTCGCGTTTAATGGAGCATAGAAAATTAGTCCAGATTTCCTCTAAAATAATTTATCTTGACCACACAAGGGCCTGATTTCGATGTATCGGGTTGAGAGAAATGCATGAAAATTAGAGGACACTTTAACAAATACCTTGCCATCACACTCGTTAACATTATTTACTCATAAACAATTTCAAAATCTATAAATTTAAAGAATTTAGACTAAACCCGGAGCAAAATAAAAATTCTGAATATGTGTAAATATCCGTTAATTTGGAACACAGTGGTAACAGATAAAGAAATCTGGTTCGTAAAAAGAATTATTTAGGCACCCCCCTTCCTTATGACAAAGACTACTTCTTTCGCCCTGTTATAAAAAGCAAACATATTTTAAATAATTTTTAATCCTTATGTGAATCAGTATGCATTAATTAAAAATTTGAGACGAAAAAACAACAAATGTTCAACGCGCAAGATCATTACATACAGTTCAACTTTTGCCATATTTTTAGAAATCCGTGTTCACCGCGAACACCCCTGTCACCGAGTGTCGCCAATATTTTTCCTACCTTGAGACGGATTTTTATGAAACTTGCTTTATTACATTGAATATTCATTACAGATCGGGAAAATAGCATTATACTGGCAAGCAAAAATGTTCACTCTTATTGCAGGTGTCATAACAGTATTTCACTTGAGGTTCACGTCAAATCATGGCTGACGCAAAATAATTCCTGAATCTTCCCTTCCGATTCGGACATTTTAACACGAGACTGGAGCTGAATTTTTTTATGAGATGAAAAACAATATGTAAACTTCTTATATTGACTAGATTCATTAAAGTTTAGGGCGTGCTCAATTTTCTATATACTGTATTTGAGTGGGGAGTGATTAGGTCCTGGACTTGATTTTCAAGCAGCTGCTCGACTTCGAGCGAGACAAACTTGCGTGCCTTGCTGGATGGCTATGTATTTTTTGGTACTAAAATCTTTATAAAGAATTGTTTTACAAGATCTGAAAAGGAAACTTCTCAAAAGTTTGTTTTCAATTAATACCACCTACTCAAAGTTGCGCATTTTTGGTAAGAATATATAGGAAAATTTAATACTGTTGTGCAACCTGCAGTAAAAGCAGATTTTATACTTCGAAATATTGTAGTCTATAATTCAAGGTTTAATTTCGTGAGTTTAGACGGAAAATGAGAAATAATGGCATTTTTTGGCCGTCATTGCTGTTCGTTCGCGTTTAATGGAGCATAGAAAATTAGTCCAGATTTCCTCTAAAATAATTTATCTTGACCACACAAGGGCCTGATTTCGATGTATCGGGTTGAGAGAAATGCATGAAAATTAGAGGACACTTTAACAAATACCTTGCCATCACACTCGTTAACATTATTTACTCATAAACAATTTCAAAATCTATAAATTTAAAGAATTTAGACTAAACCCGGAGCAAAATAAAAATTCTGAATATGTGTAAATATCCGTTAATTTGGAACACAGTGGTAACAGATAAAGAAATCTGGTTCGTAAAAAGAATTATTTAGGCAAAACAATCGTAATTAAGCAGAACACGTCATGATATTTCAATAATATGTATTATTTCAATGCTCTTTTTAACCCCACCCCCCTTCCTTATGACAAAGACTACTTCTTTCGCCCTGTTATAAAAAGCAAACATATTTTAAATAATTTTTAATCCTTATGTGAATCAGTATGCATTAATTAAAAATTTGAGACGAAAAAACAACAAATGTTCAACGCGCAAGATCATTACATACAGTTCAACTTTTGCCATATTTTTAGAAATCCGTGTTCACCGCGAACACCCCTGTCACCGAGTGTCGCCAATATTTTTCCTACCTTGAGACGGATTTTTATGAAACTTGCTTTATTACATTGAATATTCATTACAGATCGGGAAAATAGCATTATACTGGCAAGCAAAAATGTTCACTCTTATTGCAGGTGTCATAACAGTATTTCACTTGAGGTTCACGTCAAATCATGGCTGACGCAAAATAATTCCTGAATCTTCCCTTCCGATTCGGACATTTTAACACGAGACTGGAGCTGAATTTTTTTATGAGATGAAAAACAATATGTAAACTTCTTATATTGACTAGATTCATTAAAGTTTAGGGCGTGCTCAATTTTCTATATACTGTATTTGAGTGGGGAGTGATTAGGTCCTGGACTTGATTTTCAAGCAGCTGCTCGACTTCGAGCGAGACAAACTTGCGTGCCTTGCTGGATGGCTATGTATTTTTTGGTACTAAAATCTTTATAAAGAATTGTTTTACAAGATCTGAAAAGGAAACTTCTCAAAAGTTTGTTTTCAATTAATACCACCTACTCAAAGTTGCGCATTTTTGGTAAGAATATATAGGAAAATTTAATACTGTTGTGCAACCTGCAGTAAAAGCAGATTTTATACTTCGAAATATTGTAGTCTATAATTTAAAGGTTTAATTTCGTGAGTTTAGACGGAAAATGAGAAATAATGGCATTTTTTGGCCGTCATTGCTGTTCGTTCGCGTTTAATGGGGCATAGAAAATTAGTCCAGATTTCCTCTAAAATAATTTATCTTGACCACACAAGGGCCTGATTTCGATGTATCGGGTTGAGAGAAATGCATGAAAATTAGAGGACACTTTAACAAATACCTTGCCATCACACTCGTTAACATTATTTACTCATAAACAATTTCAAAATCTATAAATTTAAAGAATTTAGACTAAACCCGGAGCAAAATAAAAATTCTGAATATGTGTAAATATCCGTTAATTTGGAACACAGTGGTAACAGATAAAGAAATCTGGTTCGTAAAAAGAATTATTTAGGCAAAACAATCGTAATTAAGCAGAACACGTCATGATATTTCAATAATATGTATTATTTCAATGCTCTTTTTAACCCCACCCCCCTTCCTTATGACAAAGACTACTTCCTTCTTTCGCCCTGTTATAAAAAGCAAACATATTTTAAATAATTTTTAATCCTTATGTGAATCAGTATGCATTAATTAAAAATTTGAGACAAAAAAACAACAAATGTTCAACGCGCAAGATCATTACATACAGTTCAACTTTTGCCATATTTTTAGAAATCCGTGTTCACCGCGAACACCCCTGTCACCGAGTGTCGCCAATATTTTTCCTACCTTGAGACGGATTTTTATGAAACTTGCTTTATTACATTGAATATTCATTACAGATCGGGAAAATAGCATTATACTGGCAAGCAAAAATTTTCACTCTTATTGCAGTAAAAGCAGATTTTATACTTCGAAATATTGTAGTCTATAATTTAAGGTTTAATTTCGTGAGTTTAGACGGAAAATGAGAAATAATGGCATTTTTTGGCCGTCATTGCTGTTCGTTCGCGTTTAATGGAGCATAGAAAATTAGTCCAGATTTCCTCTAAAATAATTTATCTTGACCACACAAGGGCCTGATTTCGATGTATCGGGTTGAGAGAAATGCATGAAAATTAGAGGACACTTTAACAAATACCTTGCCATCACACTCGTTAACATTATTTACTCATAAACAATTTCAAAATCTATAAATTTAAAGAATTTAGACTAAACCCGGAGCAAAATAAAAATTCTGAATATGTGTAAATATCCGTTAATTTGGAACACAGTGGTAACAGATAAAGAAATCTGGTTCGTAAAAAGAATTATTTAGGCAAAACAATCGTAATTAAGCAGAACACGTCATGATATTTCAATAATATGTATTATTTCAATGCTCTTTTTAACCCCACCCCCCTTCCTTATGACAAAGACTACTTCTTTCGCCCTGTTATAAAAAGCAAACATATTTTAAATAATTTTTAATCCTTTTGTGAAGCAGTATGCATTAATTAAAAATTTGAGACAAAAAAACAACAAATGTTCAACGCGCAAGATCATTACATACAGTTCAACTTTTGCCATATTTTTAGAAATCCGTGTTCACCGCGAACACCCCTGTCACCGAGTGTCGCCAATATTTTTCCTACCTTGAGACGGATTTTTATGAAACTTGCTTTATTACATTGAATATTCATTACAGATCGGGAAAATAGCATTATACTGGCAAGCAAAAATTTTCACTCTTATTGCAGGTGTCATAACAGTATTTCACTTGAGGTTCACGTCAAATCATGGCTGACGCAAAATAATTCCTGAATCTTCCCTTCCGATTCGGACATTTTAACACGAGACTGGAGCTGAATTTTTTTATGAGATGAAAAACAATATGTAAACTTCTTATATTGACTAGATTCATTAAAGTTTAGGGCGTGCTCAATTTTCTATATACTGTATTTGAGTGGGGAGTGATTAGGTCCTGGACTTGATTTTCAAGCAGCTGCTCGACTTCGAGCGAGACAAACTTGCGTGCCTTGCTGGATGGCTATGTATTTTTTGGTACTAAAATCTTTATAAAGACTTTGTTTTACAAGATCTGAAAAGGAAACTTCTCAAAAGTTTGTTTTCAATTAATACCACCTACTCAAAGTTGCGCATTTTTGGTAAGAATATATAGGAAAATTTAATACTGTTGTGCAACCTGCAGTAAAAGCAGATTTTATACTTCGAAATATTGTAGTCTATAATTTAAGGTTTAATTTCGTGAGTTTAGACGGAAAATGAGAAATAATGGCATTTTTTGGCCGTCATTGCTGTTCGTTCGCGTTTAATGGAGCATAGAAAATTAGTCCAGATTTCCTCTAAAATAATTTATCTTGACCACACAAGGGCCTGATTTCGATGTATCGGGTTGAGAGAAATGCATGAAAATTAGAGGACACTTTAACAAATACCTTGCCATCACACTCGTTAACATTATTTACTCATAAACAATTTCAAAATCTATAAATTTAAAGAATTTAGACTAAACCCGGAGCAAAATAAAAATTCTGAATATGTGTAAATATCCGTTAATTTGGAACACAGTGGTAACAGATAAAGAAATCTGGTTCGTAAAAAGAATTATTTAGGCAAAACAATCGTAATTAAGCAGAACACGTCATGATATTTCAATAATATGTATTATTTCAATGCTCTTTTTAACCCCACCCCCCTTCCTTATGACAAAGACTACTTCTTTCGCCCTGTTATAAAAAGCAAACATATTTTAAATAATTTTTAATCCTTTTGTGAAGCAGTATGCATTAATTAAAAATTTGAGACAAAAAAACAACAAATGTTCAACGCGCAAGATCATTACATACAGTTCAACTTTTGCCATATTTTTAGAAATCCGTGTTCACCGCGAACACCCCTGTCACCGAGTGTCGCCAATATTTTTCCTACCTTGAGACGGATTTTTATGAAACTTGCTTTATTACATTGAATATTCATTACAGATCGGGAAAATAGCATTATACTGGCAAGCAAAAATTTTCACTCTTATTGCAGGTGTCATAACAGTATTTCACTTGAGGTTCACGTCAAATCATGGCTGACGCAAAATAATTCCTGAATCTTCCCTTCCGATTCGGACATTTTAACACGAGACTGGAGCTGAATTTTTTTATGAGATGAAAAACAATATGTAAACTTCTTATATTGACTAGATTCATTAAAGTTTAGGGCGTGCTCAATTTTCTATATACTGTATTTGAGTGGGGAGTGATTAGGTCCTGGACTTGACTTTCAAGCAGCTGCTCGACTTCGAGCGAGACAAACTTGCGTGCCTTGCTGGATGGCTATGTATTTTTTGGTACTAAAATCTTTATAAAGAATTGTTTTACAAGATCTGAAAAGGAAACTTCTCAAAAGTTTGTTTTCAATTAATACCACCTACTCAAAGTTGCGCATTTTTGGTAAGAATATATAGGAAAATTTAATACTGTTGTGCAACCTGCAGTAAAAGCAGATTTTATACTTCGAAATATTGTAGTCTATAATTTAAGGTTTAATTTCGTGAGTTTAGACGGAAAATGAGAAATAATGGCATTTTTTGGCCGTCATTGCTGTTCGTTCGCGTTTAATGGAGCATAGAAAATTAGTCCAGATTTCCTCTAAAATAATTTATCTTGACCACACAAGGGCCTGATTTCGATGTATCGGGTTGAGAGAAATGCATGAAAATTAGAGGACACTTTAACAAATACCTTGCCATCACACTCGTTAACATTATTTACTCATAAACAATTTCAAAATCTATAAATTTAAAGAATTTAGACTAAACCCGGAGCAAAATAAAAATTCTGAATATGTGTAAATATCCGTTAATTTGGAACACAGTGGTAACAGATAAAGAAATCTGGTTCGTAAAAAGAATTATTTAGGCAAAACAATCGTAATTAAGCAGAACACGTCATGATATTTCAATAATATGTATTATTTCAATGCTCTTTTTAACCCCACCCCCCTTCCTTATGACAAAGACTACTTCTTTCGCCCTGTTATAAAAAGCAAACATATTTTAAATAATTTTTAATCCTTATGTGAATCAGTATGCATTAATTAAAAATTTGAGACGAAAAAACAACAAATGTTCAACGCGCAAGATCATTACATACAGTTCAACTTTTGCCATATTTTTAGAAATCCGTGTTCACCGCGAACACCCCTGTCACCGAGTGTCGCCAATATTTTTCCTACCTTGAGACGGATTTTTATGAAACTTGCTTTATTACATTGAATATTCATTACAGATCGGGAAAATAGCATTATACTGGCAAGCAAAAATGTTCACTCTTATTGCAGGTGTCATAACAGTATTTCACTTGAGGTTCACGTCAAATCATGGCTGACGCAAAATAATTCCTGAATCTTCCCTTCCGATTCGGACATTTTAACACGAGACTGGAGCTGAATTTTTTTATGAGATGAAAAACAATATGTAAACTTCTTATATTGACTAGATTCATTAAAGTTTAGGGCGTGCTCAATTTTCTA
This sequence comes from Saccostrea echinata, assembly GCF_033153115.1. Lineage (NCBI taxonomy): Eukaryota > Metazoa > Mollusca > Bivalvia > Ostreida > Ostreidae > Saccostrea > Saccostrea echinata. Next base: position 9,379,893 of record NW_026889801.1, on the reverse strand, counting down.
TATACTGTATTTGAGTGGGGAGTGATTAGGTCCTGGACTTGATTTTCAAGCAGCTGCTCGACTTCGAGCGAGACAAACTTGCGTGCCTTGCTGGATGGCTATGTATTTTTTGGTACTAAAATCTTTATAAAGAATTGTTTTACAAGATCTGAAAAGGAAACTTCTCAAAAGTTTGTTTTCAATTAATACCACCTACTCAAAGTTGCGCATTTTTGGTAAGAATATATAGGAAAATTTAATACTGTTGTGCAACCTGCAGTAAAAGCAGATTTTATACTTCGAAATATTGTAGTCTATAATTCAAGGTTTAATTTCGTGAGTTTAGACGGAAAATGAGAAATAATGGCATTTTTTGGCCGTCATTGCTGTTCGTTCGCGTTTAATGGAGCATAGAAAATTAGTCCAGATTTCCTCTAAAATAATTTATCTTGACCACACAAGGGCCTGATTTCGATGTATCGGGTTGAGAGAAATGCATGAAAATTAGAGGACACTTTAACAAATACCTTGCCATCACACTCGTTAACATTATTTACTCATAAACAATTTCAAAATCTATAAATTTAAAGAATTTAGACTAAACCCGGAGCAAAATAAAAATTCTGAATATGTGTAAATATCCGTTAATTTGGAACACAGTGGTAACAGATAAAGAAATCTGGTTCGTAAAAAGAATTATTTAGGCAAAACAATCGTAATTAAGCAGAACACGTCATGATATTTCAATAATATGTATTATTTCAATGCTCTTTTTAACCCCACCCCCCTTCCTTATGACAAAGACTACTTCTTTCGCCCTGTTATAAAAAGCAAACATATTTTAAATAATTTTTAATCCTTTTGTGAAGCAGTATGCATTAATTAAAAATTTGAGACGAAAAAACAACAAATGTTCAACGCGCAAGATCATTACATACAGTTCAACTTTTGCCATATTTTTAGAAATCCGTGTTCACCGCGAACACCCCTGTCACCGAGTGTCGCCAATATTTTTCCTACCTTGAGACGGATTTTTATGAAACTTGCTTTATTACATTGAATATTCATTACAGATCGGGAAAATAGCATTATACTGGCAAGCAAAAATGTTCACTCTTATTGCAGGTGTCATAACAGTATTTCACTTGAGGTTCACGTCAAATCATGGCTGACGCAAAATAATTCCTGAATCTTCCCTTCCGATTCGGACATTTTAACACGAGACTGGAGCTGAATTTTTTTATGAGATGAAAAACAATATGTAAACTTCTTATATTGACTAGATTCATTAAAGTTTAGGGCGTGCTCAATTTTCTATATACTGTATTTGAGTGGGGAGTGATTAGGTCCTGGACTTGATTTTCAAGCAGCTGCTCGACTTCGAGCGAGACAAACTTGCGTGCCTTGCTGGATGGCTATGTATTTTTTGGTACTAAAATCTTTATAAAGAATTGTTTTACAAGATCTGAAAAGGAAACTTCTCAAAAGTTTGTTTTCAATTAATACCACCTACTCAAAGTTGCGCATTTTTGGTAAGAATATATAGGAAAATTTAATACTGTTGTGCAACCTGCAGTAAAAGCAGATTTTATACTTCGAAATATTGTAGTCTATAATTTAAAGGTTTAATTTCGTGAGTTTAGACGGAAAATGAGAAATAATGGCATTTTTTGGCCGTCATTGCTGTTCGTTCGCGTTTAATGGGGCATAGAAAATTAGTCCAGATTTCCTCTAAAATAATTTATCTTGACCACACAAGGGCCTGATTTCGATGTATCGGGTTGAGAGAAATGCATGAAAATTAGAGGACACTTTAACAAATACCTTGCCATCACACTCGTTAACATTATTTACTCATAAACAATTTCAAAATCTATAAATTTAAAGAATTTAGACTAAACCCGGAGCAAAATAAAAATTCTGAATATGTGTAAATATCCGTTAATTTGGAACACAGTGGTAACAGATAAAGAAATCTGGTTCGTAAAAAGAATTATTTAGGCAAAACAATCGTAATTAAGCAGAACACGTCATGATATTTCAATAATATGTATTATTTCAATGCTCTTTTTAACCCCACCCCCCTTCCTTATGACAAAGACTACTTCCTTCTTTCGCCCTGTTATAAAAAGCAAACATATTTTAAATAATTTTTAATCCTTATGTGAATCAGTATGCATTAATTAAAAATTTGAGACAAAAAAACAACAAATGTTCAACGCGCAAGATCATTACATACAGTTCAACTTTTGCCATATTTTTAGAAATCCGTGTTCACCGCGAACACCCCTGTCACCGAGTGTCGCCAATATTTTTCCTACCTTGAGACGGATTTTTATGAAACTTGCTTTATTACATTGAATATTCATTACAGATCGGGAAAATAGCATTATACTGGCAAGCAAAAATTTTCACTCTTATTGCAGTAAAAGCAGATTTTATACTTCGAAATATTGTAGTCTATAATTTAAGGTTTAATTTCGTGAGTTTAGACGGAAAATGAGAAATAATGGCATTTTTTGGCCGTCATTGCTGTTCGTTCGCGTTTAATGGAGCATAGAAAATTAGTCCAGATTTCCTCTAAAATAATTTATCTTGACCACACAAGGGCCTGATTTCGATGTATCGGGTTGAGAGAAATGCATGAAAATTAGAGGACACTTTAACAAATACCTTGCCATCACACTCGTTAACATTATTTACTCATAAACAATTTCAAAATCTATAAATTTAAAGAATTTAGACTAAACCCGGAGCAAAATAAAAATTCTGAATATGTGTAAATATCCGTTAATTTGGAACACAGTGGTAACAGATAAAGAAATCTGGTTCGTAAAAAGAATTATTTAGGCAAAACAATCGTAATTAAGCAGAACACGTCATGATATTTCAATAATATGTATTATTTCAATGCTCTTTTTAACCCCACCCCCCTTCCTTATGACAAAGACTACTTCTTTCGCCCTGTTATAAAAAGCAAACATATTTTAAATAATTTTTAATCCTTTTGTGAAGCAGTATGCATTAATTAAAAATTTGAGACAAAAAAACAACAAATGTTCAACGCGCAAGATCATTACATACAGTTCAACTTTTGCCATATTTTTAGAAATCCGTGTTCACCGCGAACACCCCTGTCACCGAGTGTCGCCAATATTTTTCCTACCTTGAGACGGATTTTTATGAAACTTGCTTTATTACATTGAATATTCATTACAGATCGGGAAAATAGCATTATACTGGCAAGCAAAAATGTTCACTCTTATTGCAGGTGTCATAACAGTATTTCACTTGAGGTTCACGTCAAATCATGGCTGACGCAAAATAATTCCTGAATCTTCCCTTCCGATTCGGACATTTTAACACGAGACTGGAGCTGAATTTTTTTATGAGATGAAAAACAATATGTAAACTTCTTATATTGACTAGATTCATTAAAGTTTAGGGCGTGCTCAATTTTCTATATACTGTATTTGAGTGGGGAGTGATTAGGTCCTGGACTTGATTTTCAAGCAGCTGCTCGACTTCGAGCGAGACAAACTTGCGTGCCTTGCTGGATGGCTATGTATTTTTTGGTACTAAAATCTTTATAAAGAATTGTTTTACAAGATCTGAAAAGGAAACTTCTCAAAAGTTTGTTTTCAATTAATACCACCTACTCAAAGTTGCGCATTTTTGGTAAGAATATATAGGAAAATTTAATACTGTTGTGCAACCTATAGACACTGCCCCTTAATACGCGACTTACGAGATACGTTTCCGACGAATCCGGGATGTTTCGCGCCGATTCTGTTTCGGACTGAGATGGTTCGCGCCTGGATGATTCGCGCCGATTAAGGTGCGAAACATCTCACGATTTATTTTAAATATTCCATGACATTTTTATCCATTTTAAAAAATTGTTTATCAATTATAAGATATACATATGTAGATGTTGTGTGTTCAAATGCATGACTTAATAATACATGTATGCACTGCCAAAGATTACGGATCGTGTTCATCAAATATTCCATGAGGATTTAATTGTAATTAGTTGTAGATCGAAAGGTGAGAATTTATTAATTGACGTGTTGGTAGTCAAACCAGCAATAATTACTTAATTAGATGGCGGTATTATAATTAGCATGGTGTTGAAATAATACATAATTATATGCTATGTATACTTCAAACACAGACATAAATAATTATGTCTCTGCTACAAATATAATCTTCTTGAATTAAAAAAAAATTGTCAAAAAATATCAAAATTTACACCATATTACATGTTTAAAATCTAAAATTTTGTTAAACCAACTTCAGAAGGCTAGCACATATTTGTACAACAATGTGGGGCGAACCATCTCAGCGCGAAACGGAATTGGTGCGAAACATCGCAGCGCGAACCATGCTTAGGTGCGAAACATCCCGTTACCGTTTCCGACCCGATTTTTACATCACGCAAAAGTGAAATGTAGGGCATGTTTACTTCCGTTTTCATCGTAAACGATGGCGTCATTAGATACAGACTGCGATTACGACTATAATTTCAATTCTTGGCAAGTGCCTATGCTGAAAGACCTTTTATCCCTTAAAGGAATAGCTTTTTCAATATATTTAAATCATCATTTGATAAGACTTTGTGAACTGGGAGTTGAAATTCAGAAGTGGCAGATGATTAGGCCTACAGGGTGCATGGTGATGTCAAACTGTTGGAGATAAAGTTTTCCGAAATATAACAAGTGTTGATAGGTGGTCTGAAGATCTCATAAAACTGCCGAACATTGAGATTTCCGATGTTTTCATAAAACTTTTGAACGATGGCTGGAGTACGTTATTCTCGGTTGAAAACATAGACAGAAACAAGACAATGGATACAGACTAAAACAACCACGTTGATAAAGTGAAAGTGTCCCCCCTGTCTGATGATTTTCAGTACATCAAGTGTGACACAGTTCCTGAGACTAGCCAGATGCAGATCCGTACAAGACCTGGATATTTGTTGAGGGCAATGAACAGATTCACTCAGGTGGATGTAGTGTAAATATTCTGGTTTTCACATTATGACTACAGATTCTCCAGTAGGATTTAAAGCAATAATTATCAAAAATGTTATTTCATAAAGATATACTAATGCTTTTTGTTCATAAAAAAAACATACACAGAGGGAGCCCTGTCTCAGCCTACAAGCATTTATGATTATGTAAATTGCTCAATACACTATTCATGTCATGGAATTTCATATTCAATACTTCATCACTTTGAACAAAAGTTCTCTTGATTTTAGAGATGATGGGTCGTGTAAGCACTGTACAGCTTCGATATTTGCTGTGGCTTCATTCTGTGAGAGGCACAAAGACTGTCACACTCAAGTCGGAACAGATATTCCATGTGTTTGGGACAATTTTTTAAGCCTCGTGTCATCTCATCTTGTATTGGCCAATTACATAAAACTACAGGACTATACAGGAGAAGAACCTGAAGTTAGCGCTCACCATTCAATAAACAACCCATGCAAGTCCTTGAACAACAACTCTATTAAAGAAATTGAAGAAAAAAAAAATTGTTTCAACTCCTGTGTTTTTACACAAAATGTGGATTTTTCTGTGAGCAAATACATTATGATCCTTTGAAATTTGAGGAAATAGTACAGAAATGTGAATATTTCTTCAACAAACATTTGAAAGTTGCAATTATGTCTCTCTAAGTATAGCAGAGTAACAAATTTGTGAATGAGATAAGCATGTAATGCATACTAATTTATGGCATTCTTGATTATAACAGTGAGAAAAACTTAAAACACTTTTGGTCTAAGGTACAGGATTCATTAATATTCATAATTTATTGATGGCAGAATACCTGAACTGATAAATATAAATTAGGAACAAACAATAAAATATTTCAATCATCATGATCATATGATTAAATTCTTTCAAAAATAATACAATATTTACATTACAGTTTGTATCAGACCTGGGGTAATGGTAATGCATTGTAATCATTACATTTTTTCGAAGTAATTGGATGTAATGTGTAATGGACTCATCTTTCAATTACAAGTAATTGTAATGTTTATGCATTAATTTAAAAAAAAATGTCAGTAATGACCATTGCCTTTCAATTATATTTTGGTTTTAAATCTCTCTTCATTATTGAATCTGAAACAAATAAAGGTCACTGAGAGGTTATTTTTTTTTATTTATAATGTTAAAGTCTTAAAATTAAAATCCTATATCTTACTTTTTTAAAAAAAAAATGTTTATTCAGTGGTGATTGACAGACATACTAAATAATTGTTTTAATGGAAAACTTCTTGACAAGACAGTTATAAAATCAATTGAAGAAAGCCAGAATTGTTTTGAAAAAAAAAAAAGAAATCATTGGGTTTCAAAGAAGCCACAAAACAAGTGACATTAATACATTTATTTTAAAAAAAAAACGGAGGAACTAACATCAGAGACTGAACAAAACTGCAACATTAAAAGTGTTCCGATCCACTTTCTTTGTCAACTGTAGATCATGGTAGATTGGTAAACTACATGGACATGATAAATGAATACAAAATCCAAATACCACTCTGACTAACAGACATGAGGGAAAGCATATCAACCAAGCACAAAGTGTGAAAAGTATAGATATAAATTGTGTGGTCATAAAATTTGTGTTTTTCTCTTATAAAATGTAATGTGTAATGTAATTCATTACTTAAACAAAGTAATTGTAATTTAATTAATTACTTTTCTAAATGAGGGTAATGGTAATTGTAATGGTAAAAATTTCGAAGTAATTGTAATTTAATGCATTACATTTAAAGTAATTGACCCCAGGTCTGGTATGTCTTAGATGCCTTTATGGAATGAACATTCAGATACATAAAAAAGATCTTATTCTTCTGATTTAATTTACATGTAAGCACTTGTTTCAGATGTCATATTATGTGCATAGCTACTATTCATGATCATAGAGCATTCATGAACACATCTTTGGATAGTACAATTACATGCATCATATATAGATCATTATTCGTTTGTCAAGTGGTGATACAAGAGGGAGTGATTCCAACAAGGCACTTTAATGTGTTATGGCTCTTATAGTTATTGTATGTTTGATGCTGTGCTCTAGGGGTACATGGCCGCTGAACAAACATCTCTGTTCAGTCGACTACTCTGAACTCTTGTCCAAGGAAAAGCATTCTTGAACGAGTGTGGTATGAATTTCCTTATACTTGTGCTCTTGAAGGCCATTTAATTTGAGGTCCAAATACCTATATAAAATACAGTTACTTAGTAATACTTTTCAAAGTCAAAATACTAGTATTCTGTGTGAATTATATTATTTGTGAATCTAAATAAATAAATATATATATATAATATATTTACCAATTACCAGTAATTAATTTATTTAAGGAAATAAACCATTTGTAATATAATAAAAAAAATTAAGATATTTTCATAAAATATTAACAATATTTAGATTTTTATTTGAAACTTAGACAAATTAGTGAACTTGCAGTTTGAATCTAATATTTCTTAGTAACACACCCTATATATGAGATTAATCCATGTGCTAAATATTTGGTATACCTGACTCTCGGCTACCCCAAACAAGTTAGCAAGTAAAGAGGTGTTGACACCAAGTCAAATTCTAAGGAGTGTGATCAAGAATTCTTCGAATCTAGTCAGCTTCCTGGATGGCCCTGTTTTTTTTTTACATTGACCCTCTTCACACTTCTTCTCTGTTGATGTAGAGGTATACATGTATATTCATAGCGGTTGTATTCGCATATGCATGCTGAGGTTTTTCAATGGAGGTGGTTTCTATTTTGGAATCTTGAAATTGTAGCGACTAAATAGGGTAGGATAGGATTGTTTTCAGTGGGACAGCCATCTACAAAATGTAGGGAACAAACGGAGTGGTATCGTCTAGGGGAAAACTCCTCATCTCGAAAGACCTGCTGAGGCCATGCCGGCCACTGCCTTCGTAATTTGAGTTTCCTCTTAAAATTGGACGCCTTGCATCCAAGGATAAGTGGCTCAACTGGCCTCCCGTCTGCTGCACACCCTGGCAAAGAACACCAGTAGTGGCTGGGAGTATCTGTGTTCTTCTTTTTTTTCAGACGTCGAATAATTTCGTCTGCTCAATATTTCATTGCGATGTAAACATTCGCCATTACAATGCCCTACATTTCCTTATTATCACGTGACTGCTGTATACATATATTTTATTAATGATTTATTTACATTTTTCCGATATGTTTTGGTGAACAGCTGATTTGTTATTTACGCGAGTTATCGTTCTTGTGTTGGTTGTCTGAGAGAAGAAATAGTACCGCATATCTAGCTTTAAAAATACACTTTAAAACTTCTTTTTAGAAAACTTTTTTGTGTATTTTATATATTTAAGACATAATTAATCAGAATATTACATCAGTTTTGCTATATATAGCCCATATTTTTGTAGGTCTTCCGTAGGTCTTCAATTACCTGTAGGTCTTCAATTAGGTATTCCCGTAAAAGTCAGCCGTAAACCACGATTCCGGCGTATCTCGAAAGTTCCGTATTAGCCTACTTGTCAATGAAATTGTTATCAACGCATTTATGCAATAGAGTTATATATCTCTTTAAAATGCTTTGAGCACTTTCATCGTTGCTTTCGAAAATCAGTCAATCTTCTTACTGATCATGAATGATCAATCCCCCGATTTACTGGAACGAGAGAGAGCAGACGAGTGCGTGCAAAGTCACAACTATCCTATTCATCAACTGCAGTTAAACACTATGATCTTCACATACAATTCAATGACCCAGAAAGAGAAAAGCAAAAGGAACTACTTTCTTTTCGAACAATGAACTTTTACAATACCTAAATCGCTTTTTAATATTCCAGGATGAGGATCACTTCTCGCCCTACAAATCCCGAATCTCCTCCGTCCGTCAACAGATCGACTTCTGACGTCACGTCGATAATTGATTGAAACGCTTCTCAGCAAGGTGAAAATGTTTTGACTAATCAAGCGTTAAAAATACCCGGAAGAATAGTTTAAAACATGAACCAGACAAATGCTATATTTCCGGAAAAAGAAAGTCCCCCTCTTGTTTCGATAGGGAACCGAAACTAAAAGTTAACCTTTGAAGACATCAACTCATCCTGGCAGACACTTCACACTTCCTGACAGATTTCATGCACGGATCTAGGAAGAAAAAAAGACCATGGATTGTGTCTATATCTATATGATATCTATATCATTGTACCGAGAGAGTGTGTGTGTGTGGGGGGGGGGGGGGGATTTTATACACCGTGCATACATAACCACACCCAAAAAATTATTTAAAGAACAACAACCAAAAAAATCTCTCTTTTTTTTTACTTTATATTCATATTATGCATGTACATATCACAGTCATCTTGTATAATATTTAAAAAAAAAACTAGTTTTAAAATTTCTTGTTTCATATGAAGAAATTTTTCTCCACATAGATGTACTAGAAAATAAAGCAAGTCTGCAAAACTCGCAAGTAGATTTTAAAATTACTTTACAGTAGAAATGTAATCAATATCACATATATCAGCTCTGCATGGATCCTTAGTTTCTAAGTCTGAAAAAGTTAATAATTAACCAATAATTTTCAGATTGGTGGAATCAAAATGTGCAGAATGTAACTTATTAATATTCACTTTTAATTTAAATGCCATTTCTTATTAATTCCCATGAGTTAAAATAGGAAACATGTTGATACCCTTCCAGTGAACTTTATTTCATAGAACTCTGATATCTCAAACATCACAGTTCTGCATGAATACAAAAGATACATCAAAGTGAGTCCAGTTTCAATTTCGAAATCTGGTATATCACAAAGTTTTTTAACAGTCCTGTTATTTTTGAGATATCAAATTTTTAAAGTAACTGTATATTTGATTCTTAAGATAAGAAAACAAATTTAATTCCATTTCTCCAAAAAATCATCTGCCAAAAGTTGATAATCCCATTAAAAATTGGCAAGAAGCAGCACATCACACAGAGAGTAAAAGTTAGAATTCAACAGTCAGGAAGAAATAAATGCATTTACATGTACCTAGTTTATAAGTAAAAAATGATGTTGATCTTTTCATACATGCTGTTATACAACCCATCAGTGTATTTTTTGCAGTTTCCTACCAAAAGATCATTCAAAATGAGTTTTAATTACCCAGGAAATGTATCACACTATATATTATGCAGAGCAACAAAATACTCAGGTATATACTATGTATTCTGTGTTGTTGTGATTCGTAACATAAAATCTCATCACAAGAAATTACATGGAAATGGACAGGTCACATTTTTATGTCAAATAAAAGAGCAGGTTACTACAATACTATCAAGAATATTTTCTTTCTCCATCTGTCAGTAAGTCCCTGGATATCAAAAGTCTCATTATTTCATTTGTTCCTGAAAAAGAAAAGGATACCCATAATTTCTTAGCCATGTAAATTTTTTAACAAGCATGAATGACTTTAATATCAGTAGTCTAACAGCTAGGATAAACAAAAAAAAAAAATCAACTTTTAAAAATATCAGATAATGGGCTTTAAAACACAAAGACATTTTGCAAGGAGCTGGGGGACAGATCTAGGATTTTCAGTTTAATACAGAAAGCACAAAGTTAATAAAGAAATAGCTTATAATAGGGGGTGCATCCCTCATAAATCTGTCAATGAATGGCTTTTTCCTATGAACTACTGCTAAGAAAGTAAAGTGAAAATGTTTATCAATGTAATTAAAAACCATAAATTACCTTCCAGGATCTGGTGTACCCTAATGTCCCTGACATACTGTTGTATAGCATAGTCTTTCAGATAACCATAGCCACCATGGAGTTGTAAAGCTTCATTACAAATCTAGGGAAATATGAAAGAACTGGTACTTAGGAGGCATGTTCAAATCTTTATATATTATAATGTTCAACTTATGCATGCCAGAATCAATAGAATTATGTACACCACAGATGCTTGGATCTTAGTTCATCACAATCAGGAAACACTGAATATATACATAATAGTCATTGAAGAGTTCACATTTCATCATTTCACGATTGATTGATTGATTTTTTTTGGGGGGGGGGGGTACCATTTCATAACCTGTACATTTTATATAATTTGTATATGTGAATTTAACTGTCAAATTATTTGTATTCTACTGTGAAAATAGATCTGCAGTAAAAATTAATCTATATTCAGAATGTTAAAAATGTCCTGGTATCAAACAATCACTATTAAAATACATGAAACCTGACTACAATTAAGAAGATTCTTATAAGCTGGTTACTTTTGAACATTCTTCTGTAGCAAAATATTTGGCCATAGAGCACAGGGACACTTTTTCAGGCCAGTCCTCATCCAGGGCTTTGGCAGCCATTCTGACTATGTTTCTTGAGGTTACAAGTTTAGTGGCCATTTCTGCCAATGTGAATTGGAGATGCTGAGAAAAAAAAATCAAGCTTTATTACATGTATAACTATTGTTTGAAAAATGGTGGGTCTTTTTTCAAATACTTGTAAATTCAATTATGAAAAATTTTATTTGAAAAACATCAATTTTTACATTTAAATGACTGTAACAGACTTTCAAAAAGAAAATACCATTACATTTACCCTTCACATAAAAACTTGTATAAAAGACTGTCCTTGTCAAGTACAAAGCTCTAAAGTTTTTTTTTTTTACCTGGAAACTGTCCAATGTCTTTCCAAACTGTTTTCTGACTTTGAGATGATCCCTGGCAAGTTCAAGACTAGATTGTGCTGCCCCTAATGAGCACGAAGCTGAAAACATAAACAAATGAATTAAAATTCCTCAATAGTATATTAATTAAAGGGAGAACAAATTACCATTGCAACATTTTGTTTTCTCATTCTAGAAACTGTCATATCTCCACAGCTGCTCATTTTCTGCAGTACATGTACAATAATTTTCATTATCTTGTTGTACAAGTGTACTTTATAAAAGCTGACCCCCCCCCCCCCTTCGCCCCCTTTCATGTTCATTATAAAGGAGTTCTACTGCACCAGTAAAAAACCAAAGCATAACTCAAAAACATGCTAAACTTAACTTAATTGTAGACAAGGGACCCCTCTTGATAGGTATTTGGGGGGGGGGGGGGCACAAAGAGAGCATTATTGCAAGCTCGAAGACATCTAGGATTGTAATTTGACCAGTGAAAATGATATTGTAAACATATTTTCAGTTTATATCATGATATGAAGACCAGTTAACAAAAATGAGAACTTATCCTTTTACTCTGCTTAGAAAATATTGAAACTAGCTTCCTTACTGAATAATCGTAATACAATCAATACGTTTAACTTCCTACTAACCAAAAATATTTCCAGTTATCAATTTCATTTCCTGCACTAATCCTGTTGCTGTGGATGGTTTTGGAATTGTCTGATAAGATTTAATATAACTTGAATTTTGGCTTTAAAAAGCAAAACTGTAAACATTTACATTGTATAGGTATAAAAGTGCAGATTGCTAAGAATGCTTTTTTAAAATTTGCAACAAACAGACAAAATAATATTAATAGATAAGATTTTCTATCAACTCCACTTTCCCATTTTTTCAACTTAAATTTTATCCCTGACAAAATGATGTGTAGGCTACAGCCTTTTTGCCTATATGGAATATATGCCATTGACAAGAACATGCTGAAATTCCACCTGTAGTTACCTATGTTAATCCTTCCTCCATTCAAACCTCTCATGGCAATCTTAAAACCATCCCCAAGTTCCCCTATCAGATTTGAAGCAGGTACCTCACAATCCTCAAAAATAACGGCTCGGGTAGGTTGAGAGTTCCAGCCAACCTGAAGAAAAGTTAGAAAACTAACTTTAATTAGGTCATCATCGTTGCAAGCCACGGGTTTTGTGTCCATTCTATTTCCACACATTTGTGGAAATAGAATGGACACAAAACCTGTGGCTTGCGACATGTTAGGTCATATGTGAAAATTTGATTACACCATACAAGAAAAATAACTTCAGAGCCAGCTACATGTTGTATGGCTTTAGAGACCAATACATATTACATAAAAGGTCATTCAATTTTGAAAAATACTTGAATATGAAAAACCGGGACAATCGGGTAATTCTCACAAAATTCAGAATTAGTAATCATTGCTTAAGGGCAGAAATTGGAGATATGAAGGGAAACTTAATAAATATGGTAAAAATGAAATTCTTCCCAGGTGTGAAAGAGCCTGTTGTTACTGTATTTCAAGTCCAACAGAGGATGAAATACATTTTTTGCTAGAATGTCCACTGTATAATGATTCTAGAGGAGAGTTTCTAAATAAATTTTTTTTAAACTTTTCCAAATTTAATACTTTTACATGGATTATGTCAAATGAAGATTCTGAGTTTATTGTTTTATTATGCCAACATTTAAATGCAAATTTTAATATGAGAAAACAACATATTAACATATAGGCATAATACAGTCTTTATACCTAAACTATTTGTATACATTTAATACATCCTAAAAGCTGACAGCTAACTCTCTGTTCATTATAGAATTGTTTGTTTTGTTCTGTTTATTGTTATTTATAACTATGATTTCGGACATTGTTCATATTTATGCTCCACTGCGGGCCCAAATTGGTTGAATAAATATTCTATTACCTACTACTTAAATTACTTTCAGATATCATTTTACAACACACTTAGCAAACATTAAATATATTGACCATGACAACAAAATAAATTTTTACATACCTGATCAAATTGATTTTCATATTTTTATCATATTTTCAAGAGTTATCCCCCTTATCGCAATGCTACCAACTGATTCAACAACAATAAATGTATATGTATTATATTTGGCATGTACAATATTTAGCAGAAATGGATTTTTCAACAAGTTAGTGGAGATTTTATTTAGCGCTTTTTGAAAGTACTTCATAAAAATTAAATATGCAAGACATTTAGTGAATTTTAGTGGAAGTTTCTTCCCACAAAAGGTGGTACATAGAATACACCGCTAGATGTAATACGGTTACAGTACCTTTACAAGGTTGTAAATGAAAATTATTACAAACCTTTTTCTCTTTCTTGCCGAAGGCTAACCCAGGAGATCCCTTTTCTACCAGCAGACAGGAGATTCCTTTAGGGCCCTGCTCCCCTGTTCTACACATGACTATATAAACATCTGTGTCCCCTCCTCCACTGATGAATGCCTGTCAACAGAGTGATCTTCAAGTGTTTATGAAAGTTAGGTGCATTCAAGGAAGTTAAATAGCTATGATAATATTTCAAAACTATGATAATATTTCAATGAAAGTAATTTATATCCAGCAAAGCACTGTAAGAATTCATTACATATGTAGTTCCATACATATACATGTACATACATGTTCTTATATTTCAAATTCATCAGTGGGCCAAATAATAATTGAAAATTACAATATTTCATCTTATTTTTTTTTTTTAAATCATTGTAAAAATTCATTTAAATTCAAAGAATGTTTATGGACTATACATTATGTACTTATGAATTCCACAAAATACTTCCGCCAGTATATCAATTCCTGAACCAGAAGTGACCATTATTTTCTCAGTACTCAGAATATGTAATACAAATCAATGTAGCAGAGTCATTTGTCTCTTTAGTATTATCCTCACCTTTGATCCATTCAGTATTAATTTATCTCCCTGACGTTTAGCTGTGGTGCTGAGGTTTGCTGCATCACTGCCATGATTTGGTTCTGTCAAACAGTAGGAAGCAAGCTTGTCCATAGAACCCAACTCTGGGATCCATTTTTGTTGGAGTTCTTTGTTGCCAAATTCATCAATCATCCAGGCACACATACTGTGGGGGGAAGAAAGAGAGGTAATATTGCTTTGTATGTAAATGTGCACATCACTCATTATTGTTGATAAGATTTCTACCAGTAATTTATTTTGAAGTTTTCCCCAATAAATGTGTAAATTGTAAAAGTAAGTTAAATTATACGTTTCATTCATTTTCAATCCAAACATTGCAATTTTATCTCCTTTAATACTCTTAAATAATATAAATATAACTCAGGAAGTGAAGAAATAAACACTATGTTACTCAGCATGTTGCTTAGCCTTAGCTCTAAATTGTAGCTGATTAAAATCATGACACCTACTTATGAATGCTTATGTAAGCTGTGGTGCTGGCACATCCCTGTGACAAGGCCTCAAATATCACTGATGCATCCATACGCCCTAACCCTGTTCCACCATTTTCTTCTTTACAGTAAATAGCTCCAAATCCGAGTTCAGCAGCCTTCTTCATTGTATCTATTGGGAATATTTCCTATCATGCAACACATAAATTTACTATAATTGACAACAGAAAATGGTACAGCACCAAATAATTAAAATGTTAGTTATATTGGCTATGACTTGCCTCTAAATCTATTATTATCTTATTTCAATAGAAGGCATGATGCATTTTCCTTCCTGGCCGTACAAGATCATCATATTCTATAGCAAACACAGTTACCTTTTCTTTCACTGATTAAATTAATTAAAATGCTAGTTATAATAAAATGCTAACATTGCTTGATTTTCAACCAGCCCATTTCTTATACGTACTGTTAAGTCAAGAAAAATTAAAGTTCCCTAAAATGCTTATTTAAAATACATAAGACATTTTATGCCAAATTATATACCTGTTCATCCCATTTTGCCATATTAGGATATAACTCATTTTTAGCGAAGTCTGTTGCAACTTTCTGTATCTGTTTTTGTTCATCTGTTAATCCTAGTGCAGCTATTTTTTAAAAAAATAAAAAAATGATATGATTTAATGAAATTAAAAAAAACATGTTAGGCATTTGTATTTTGTACATAATTGCAGTAAGGCCAGAAAAATTAATCTTTAGATTCTCATCCCTGCCTGCCCCTCACAAAATGTCCCTACCCACTGTATTTTATTCTGTTTTCTTTTTTTTAATTAGGTTTTGTAATAACTTTGTTGCCATCAATCATGGTCAAAGTTTTAGAGTTACATCCCATTTGTATTAAATGTGTTATGTCACGTGGTGCTATTTTTACCACTGACCATAGGAGTTTGTGGAGAGCAAAAAACCTGTTTATTTCATGTTTAACATTTGTCGGCAACTTAAGATGATAATATCGCTACAGAAAATGGTAAATCTATATAAAAATTGTCTAGTAGGCTAAATTAGACATGTTGTGCAAATTAAATTTCGACAATGTGTCAAGAACAAAAAAAATTATGTTATAAGGACAGTAGAAATCTGTGATATTTTCAGACAAAACATAAGTTTTCGTTAATCAGACCAAAATAAAAAATATATATTTAGAAAAAGGTCAATGAGAAGTGGTGAATAACACATACAACAACAATTTATGTACAAAGTATTTGGATCCGCACCTAATTTTATACATGCAGAAACTGTTATGTGTGGTGTGTACCAACGTTCTCATAAAATCATTACTACAATGTGTAAGATAAATATTTTATACGATAAGAATCTTCTGTATACATTTTAAAGAATAAGCAATGAAATCTATCCATATTGGCATTTACAATGTAAAAATTTCGAATAAATAGATCGTTATGTAGATGTTTACAGAATTAGAAAATAAATAATAAAATCCGCCCACCCACCCCAATTTTAAGCAAATGAGGATGAGAATCTAAACTTTGAATTATGTGGCCTCATACAATGTATTAAAGGCGATTTCTTAATCAGTAATCATGAAAACGGGGCTAAAAATATATTACGATTGATGCAGCTTCCATCAACCCATATTTCTCCAATACTTCTAATAGGATTCACACTTCTGGTGCGAGAATTACATAAAACATTTTTCAATAACAAACTTGTCCTTCTAAGAGCAGCCATGATTAACACCTTTTTTGTTCTTTCCAGTAGAGAGAGTTCTAAAAAGGGAAAGCACTGTGTCTGAAGCTCATTCTCACTATTTTATTAGTATTTTTTGAGTATAAAATAAAATGTTAAATGAAAAAATATATATACATTTGTGTTTTTTCCAAGATTCTCATTTTGCACATCAGCTAAATCGTCCAGTGTGAATATTTCATCGTTAAATGTACATATGCATCGGGCTTGATATTCTGAAAATAACTAGCTCAAAACTTTGACGTCATTTCTGCCGTGGTAAGCCGGCCACGTCAACTTGAAGAAAAGTAGTCGACTTTTTCAGGTAAATTAAACCCAGAATTGCAATTTGGGGTGTTTTGAGACTTTTTAAATTAATAGATCCTATTACTCGTTTATTGTCGAACAGCATACATGTTATTTAACAACTTGGTTCTTCTAACACCAAATGGCATTTGATTCAGATCAAAGTTGTTTCAACCTTATCACATTCTATGTAAAGGCATGGCCATAGGAACCGGGGAGGGGGGCACGGGGGGGGGCGTGCCCCCAAATAGTTTTGCCGATATATAGATTACTATAGTAAAATTAGATACCAAATGCTTGTGCCCCCTCAATAAAAACGTCTGATGACTTTGTTTTTTGCTTGTCAAGAAATATTTGGTACTTGTTAGTGCCCCCTCAACTGGAAATGTATGGCTGTGCCCCCCCCCCCCCAAAGTGAAATTGCTTCCTACGGGCCTGAAAGGTACAGCAGGCCTACTGCGGAAAGAGCATCAGCTCTGTTAAAATCACATATACAGCAAGTTTGTTAGCAGATGACCAGAATTGGTAGACCATCTTTGTTTATTCAGTAAAATGGCACATAGAATACAGCACAACAGGTCCAGCACAATCTCTTGATTTAGCTATATAGCTTGATCTAGCTATGTAGCTTTATTAAGCTATTCAGAATAGCTTGATTTATCTATTTTATCACACTTTTTTCTTAAATATGTTATTTTCTCAGCATGCACAAGAAGTTGCACCTTGGTACAGTGAAAATATTCAACCTTGAACTCTTCTTAAAATAATGCATGTTAAAAAAAATCACTCATCAAATTGCATCTCCTTAAGAGACTTTGTACTCAAAGTTCTAAAAGTTTTGGGGCTATATAAAGCAATTAATACAGTTAGGCCAAGAAAAATGAAAGTCTTGTTTCCTGCTACCTGACTGACTCTATTTTTTTGCACCAGACTTTACATTTTTTTTTAGTTTTGGAAGAAAAAAATTAGGAATTTCTGGAGTTTAATCGTTCTGTCACTGTAAGAAATGCATTGCATTAACAGGCTTATTATGTTGAATGCGGGATGGTTCGCCCTGAAAAACCATTTACGCTGAGATGTTTTGCCCCTAGACGATTTGTGCCGAAGGTCAAGTAATGATTTCTTTCAATTAAATGCTAATTACCCCTTGTTTATAGTAATTATTAACTTTTTTGTGACTGTCTTACCATAATTGTATATTATTGTCTTCATGCCACACAGCACATTTTCTATATTTTTGGGTAGATATCTTGCATAATTTTATTATTTTTGTGAAGATATTTAATAGTGACATTACAGTACAATGATTAACATTTTATTCTATTTAACTATTCAAAACAAACGATAAACAACATATTTCAGACTTCAGAGTTTGGAAAGGAGAGGGGAGCAACAGAAATAATTGACGCATAGCCTGCATAAATGAACTATTCAAATCCTTGTTTATCTTTTTTTTTTTCGTTCTTTTTTCTTTCTTAAAGTTTTTAAAATCATGGAAAAAGACATGTATGTCAATAAGTACTACAAAATGAAAAAGAGAAGACACAGTTTTACTTTTATTTTAACATGTTTAAGGGTTTTTAATCATGTTAATAAAATTATATGAAGTGTAATAATGTCAATTTTTTTAAATTTGTATTTTCTGTCAGATAGACCAAAGTATCAAGGTTTTCCCATCCTCAGGTTCCAAAAAAATGTGATATGCAAAATAAATGAATAAAATAAGCTTGATAATTTTTATTTTTAAATTAATAAAGTCAATAAACTTTATATGTAAATATTCATAAACATCTTAACATATATAGATAATATAGATTATGTTGAATATGTTCGGCATGAAACATCTCAGCACAAAATGTCTTTAGGGATGAATGGTCTCAGCGCGAATCGTCAGTTGGGGCAAAAGGTCCAGTTACCATTATGTTCCTTCTTCTTTGACAATGTACAATAATAAAATTTTCATGTTTGTAAATAGTTAATCGCTTTATAAAGATGGTAAGTGATGTGGGGAAGAAATCAGTGCTTTAGTTAACTCTGATAGATGTAGAAATAAAATATTTTTACAAATATGATATGTAGATTTCTTTTTTTTTATTATTATTATTTTAATTGTGTATGTTTACACAAGTAATTAGATTTTAAGTTTTACTGTTTTCCTCCCAATTTTATTTGCTATTATAGTAGATTTATCACCCAGCAAACGTGGTGTTGGTAACAACATAGGTCTGAAAAACAATGTGTAATTTATAGATACTGCATGCATGTTATGTACATCATGTAAATTGTGTAAACAACACAATGATATATATATCAAATTCTTAAAATCTGCAATTATCATTTTCCTACTTTAACTAAATTTTTACTAATTAAACTCATTTAGCTTTGTTTTATAGCAGTTTTAATGATTTTAGCATATTTAACAGAGTAAAGCTGAGAAAATGGCCACTTTGGCAGAGCAGCCATGCTACACCCTGATCAACATCCCTTCAGATGCAGAGCCCCCTACTGAGCTACAGCTCAGACAGGATTTAGGTCAGAGTCTATACTTAATAATGTATGAAAAACAAATTCTGACAGAAAACCTCAAAGGAAGAAAAAAGTAAATATTACTGTTCAAAATATAAAAATTTGGAGAATATCCTGGTCTATTCATATGTATAGCAGCCTCAGATAGATTGTAAATAATTTTGAAATGTATATTATTTAAGGAACAAGGAGAACATGCAATAACCAAAAAATACACAATAACTAAAAACAAAGTTGCAATATAACTAAAAAAATTTTATATGTCTATATTATTATTTTTACTTTAGAAAAAGGGGACATAAAGACCAAGACAGAAGCACTGAAAAAGACAATCCAGCAGATATTGAATGGAGAGAAACTCCCTTCTTTGTTGATGGCCATCATTAGATTTGTTATGCCAATCCAGGATCACATGATCAAGAAATTATTGCTCATCTTCTGGGAGGTAGTCCCTAAATATACACCTGATGGCAAAATGTTACATGAGATGATTCTTGTCTGTGATGCCTACAGAAAGGTAAGTATATTTTGATTAACTTGGTTGTGTAATAATAAAAAATACTTTTGAAAAAAAGTGAAATAGTTTTTAATTGTAATGTCTTTAGATGTATTCATTATAGCTATTTGTTTAAAAAGAAATGTAAGTAATATGCATTTTTTATAGTTTATTGCATATGACACTATATAATGACATGTATGAATTAAATGATAACATTGATACATGGTTTTTATTCATGCACCATGTGCATACACTTGTATTGTAAATTAATGAAGTCTGCATTCAGAGTGAAATGTCTGCTCCTATCAACCAATGACATTCATACAAATTATACTCACAGTAACCTTACAATGAAAATTTCAATTGTACTGATTGTAGGATTTGCAGCATCCCAATGAGTTTATTCGTGGCTCCACCCTGAGGTTTCTGTGTAAGTTGAAGGAGGGGGAACTGTTAGAACCCCTAATGCCAGCCATCAGACAGTGTCTGGAGCATAGACACTCCTATGTCAGAAGAAACGCTGTACTGGCCATCTATACCATCTACAGGTATCAGGCTTCAAAACTAGGCAAAATTACTCAGTGCAAAGGATTTGCTTTATCTTTATGTCAGATTATTAAGAATATTTCTGAAAAATTTAAAGCTTTATATGACTTTATGGGACAGGAATCTTGCTAATGGCAAAGCTTACAGAATTTACATGTATTTCATCATAGATAACCTTATCCTAGTGGACATGAGTTTACAAGGCTTTAGTTTTATGTTGTTTACAGGAACCATGATTCCCTGATCCCAGATGCACCTGAATTGATTGCCAAGTTCTTGGAGGGAGAGCAGGATATGTCCTGTAAGAGAAATGCTTTCATGATGTTGATCCATGCAGATCAGGTGAGAAAGAATACCTGTGCTTCAACTCTAATGAACTGTTTCAGAGAAGAAAAAAATAGTTTCATGATGCCTGTTTCTTGGAATTGGTTAAAACAAAGATTTTATAACTTAAATACGTTGGACTGATTGTTTTGTAGGAGAGAGCCCTGAACTACCTGAGTAGCTGTATTGATCAGGTCAACTCCTTTGGGGACATTCTACAACTGGTTATTGTGGAGCTGATTTATAAAGCAAGTTATTTTTATTTGAGAAGCACTACTGAGTATAAACAATTTTATTGAAAATATTTGGACAAAGCAGCATGTATATTTCTCACTCATAAAAATGGTAAAATTATTTATTTGTTCCCAAGTTACCATAGATGTAAATTAAATTTTGATATAGGAAAAAACCCCTTTCAACATACGGTGTAATGAAAATGTTAATTTTTAAGTAATATTTATCTTTCAGGTTTGTCACAATAATCCCTCTGAGAGAGCTCGCTTTATCCGCTGTATTTATAACCTCCTTAACTCCCAGAGCCCTGCTGTCCGCTACGAGGCAGCTGGTACCCTAGTCACCTTGTCTAGTGCTCCTACTGCAGTTAAGGTAGACAACTTTCCTGTGAAACATTTAGATTTGACTTCAAAGTGGAAAATGCCTTATATCAGAATTTTGCTTACATATTGCAGGAAGTTGTACATTAATGTGTTGTTTCTTTTTCATCTTTATTCAGGCTGCTGCTAGTTGTTACATTGAACTGATCATCAAAGAAAGTGATAACAATGTCAAACTGATTGTATTGGATCGATTAATTGCACTGAAGGAGGTACCTGCCCATGAGAAAGTCTTGCAGGTACATGTGTATTCTCTGAATAAAAGGATTCTGTAACAAATCCATTGTAACCATACATGTAGATTTTTAAATTAATATGTAACTATGATTTAAAACATAAGTACATAATTTATGTTTATACTGTTTGATGTTAATTTGCATTAACTTTTGTAGGACCTTGTGATGGATATTTTGAGAGTCCTTAGTGCCCCAGATTTAGAAGTAAGGAAAAAGACCTTGACTCTGGCTCTTGACCTTGTGTCCTCAAGGAACATTGAAGAGGTAAGGTTTACAACAAAATTATTTTGTCTAAAAATTTTGTATTAGTGTTCTATGTTGAATTAAGTGTTTCATGAGAGTTAGAAGAAATGCACGTTTTGATAAATGTTGCCTTTGTAGATGGTCCTGGTGCTGAAAAAAGAAGTGGTGAAAACTAACAACGTAGAACATGAGGACACTGGGAAGTACCGACAGCTGTTGGTCAGAACCCTGCATCAGTGTAGCATTAAGTTCCAGGATATTGCTACCACCATTATCCCAGTGGTATGTTCTGCCTTAAAACTGAATGTAACAGTGAAATATTTTGAGATTAAAATCAGTCTTTGATTTATTTACTAAGTAAACTTATTGCAGAAAAAAGGAGGAAAAATTTAAGTTAACTTAAAATGTACTGCTTGAAATCTGAAAAAAAATGTGTTTATAATAACAAAGAGTTTGAGATTGGAAAGAATCAATAATTCACTTTCATTAGTTATTGCTAAAGGGGATGTATGTTAAAGGTACATGCAACTCTAAATACATCATAATGTGCAAAGAAGAAAAAGTGAAAAAAAATCATTTTTGTTCTTCTGTAACAGCTGATAGAGTTCTTAGGAGACCAGAACGAGCTTGCTGCTTTGGATGTGCTGGTCTTTGTCCGGGAGGCTATCCAGAGATTTGAGTCTTTGAGGGGACTGATCATCAGTAAGCTACAGGAAGTCTTCCCCTCCATCAAAGCCATGAAGTAAGTAGAATTGATCAAGTTTCACTGGCTTGTTACAGTATCCATACTATACTGGTCATCTTTGATGCAGGGTCTGATTATGAATATGTTTTGATTGTAATTTTTCTGCTTCAGGATTCACAGAGCTGCTTTGTGGATTTTGGGAGAGTACTGTGAAACTAATGAGGATATTCAGAATGTGATGACTATGATCAGACAAGCACTTGGGGAGGTAAGAGCAAGCTTATGTGATTGTATTTTCCATTCATAGCATTTATATTGTGCATACATGTATCCTGTACATTTGTTCATTGGTTGTAATTCAGGTAGCTAAAGTTTATATTAAAGTTTATCAGTTTTGCTGATGTTTTTGATGTACTGTATTATACATATACTTCAGTGTACTTATAAATGATATGCACAATGTATTTTATAGATTCCCATTGTGGATGATGAGATAAAGAAGGCAGCAGGAGAAGTAGAAGAAGATGGTTAGTTACACTTTGTTTACTTAGCTCTTTCTGGTCCTAGATTAACATACAGTCTTCTTCTTGTTCTGAATTCATTATGAACAAATCTTTAAAATATGTTGGTTTTTGATAAACAAGGTTTTGAGTAATTAAGTCTTAAGTTCTGAATTTTGATGGCAGAGATGCAGTCAGGGGGACAAGTTCAGAAGCTGGTCACAGCTGATGGAACATACGCCACGCAGAGTGCATTTAGCACTGCCTCATCCTCGGCAAAGAAGGAGGAGAGGTAGGGTTTACTGAATCATTTAACAAATATTTGACACTTTCTAATTCATTAAACATATGACATGAAGATCTGACATGTATGCAAGGTGGTTGATTCTGATAGAAGCATCCCATCGAAGTCACTGTGTCACTTAAAGTGACAGTACGGCGCATCTCATCAAAAAACTGACTAGATAAAATTATCCGACAAGATTTGGAATTTTTTTACTACTCATAAATGTATAAACTTTCAGAAAATTACAACTTTTACAATTAAATAATTTGGATTATTTCATTAAAATTAATTGTTATTTATGGGACGTAAATATATACATCGCAACGTGTTCGGGGTTCCACATTCCATGCTATGCACGCATGCGTAGTTTTCATAAACAAAACAGCATGGTTAGAGAGGGAATCCCGGTAGGCCTGCTACATTGACCAAGTCGACCAAAAAGAAAAAGAAACTGAAAATAGAACTTGAAAAAGCAACTTTCATGACTAAAATTTAGTTTGGGGATTAATAAAATCGCTGGATAAGGAAGAAACGGGAACTCGGCGACACTCACGCAGGGCTCTCGAAGGTTCTTTCGACAGGTTTGTTGATACTTGTTATCATTTCTCATTTTTCCGTCGCTTTCAAAGAAAAAAAATAGTGTAAACTCAACATTAAAAATACATCTTTGACTTATAAACATTGTTGCCATTTAAAATGCTAATTTTTTTTAACTGTGCAGAAAAATATTTTGTTTGACATTTGCCGCGATAACGTATGATTAGTTGGTTTTCCCTTTCTCGGACCCCAATACACAAAACGTAAACATTTGTACTTTTAATTCTGTTAAATTCGCCTGAATACAGACTAAAATCTTTACGATTATTATTTTAGATTATTTTATCAGAAAGTTATGATAATTTGTGTTTTTGAAAATTGCTTTCACCTAATATTCATTATAACTGTAAACTCTACAGTGTAGGCACGTGCCGTTTTAGAATTCACGTGGTACAAATAAACAGATCTAAGATTGCTCCGGTTCGTACGACCCTTGATTTTCCGGCAGATTCTAATTACGTTAATTTTGTTTGAGTAGAGAATATTTCTGTTTCTCAAACTGCTTACATCAACTTTATACCTTATTTCTTAATGACATATTGGGTAAATTTGGATGAAATAGCACACATTTTGCAGTCGTACTGTCGCTTTAATAAATTTTTGGTAAAGGCATTGTATCTTCAGTGCCTGTAGCAAGTGGATGACTTCTACACGTAGCATTTATCAATGATGAACAGACATACTACAGTAATACACTGTTACAGGAAACATGCTTGTATAATGAATTCACACTTGCAGTGAAGTGATTTTCATTCCCATGAGTTTTAAAACATAAACTTAATGGATATAACAAATTATATTTATATCAAAACAAAATTGCTCATCCCTGGCACTTCACTATAAGCGTTTTATACTGTATGTAAGAAGAGTTACCTTAAAATGTAAGTAGAGCACAGAAAGAGAATTTTGGCTCTGTTTTGATAAGCCTCAATGAGTGCAAAGTTGTCTAGCTCTTTAAATTTCAGTCATTGGAAGTATTTGACAAAATATTTTTATTGCAGACCACCAATGAGGCAGTACATGATGGACGGGGACTTCTTTGTGGGAGCTGCCCTGGCTACCACGTTGACAAAGCTGGCTCTGAAGTATATTAACAATACTCCAGACATGAAAAGGCAAAATGTGAGCTTAACACAAGACATGTTATATAAATGCTTTTAAAGTAGTATAGAATGGAAAATGGATGAATATTTTAATGTTTACTAGTGAAAGGTAATCTAAAGTTTTATAAGAAATCTAATATTTTATTTACAGTCCTTAGTGGCCGAATCTATGTTGATCATGGCAGCCATTATCCATCTTGGAAAGTCTGGATTGCCAGCAAAGGTGAGAATCCATGTATTGTTCACGTTAAGTATTGTTTTATAAGAAAAGATATTCATATAAAGTTAACAAGTTTATTGAATGTTTGGCTAACACAATGTAGACATGTATGATTGAATTTTCCTCTGTATAGTTTTATTCAGTGTAATATGCATTATATAACCCATGTGTCATATTTCTTCTAAATGTCATTATCCGTTGTTGTTTTAGCCAATAACTGATGATGATGTAGATAGAATTGCCACCTGTCTGAGAGTTCTGGCCGAGAGGACCCCACTAATGGGAGAGATCTTCAACGTAGACTGTAGACAGTCCCTCTCCATGATGCTGGCAGCCAAAATGGAGGAGGAAAAGGAATTACAGAAGGTCAGACTCTTTAACATTTCTTTCTTGCAGAATATTGAACAGATACATATTGTAAGGGTACAGATATGATGTTTTTTCATGTCTTACTTAAAGAGTTGCTTGTACTTCATGAAATATTTTTTTACTGTTTTCAGGCTTCTGAGAAGAGAGCTGTGAAAGTACAAGCTGATGATCCTATAATGTTTGCACAGCTCGTCAACAAGGCTGAGATGGGAGCAACTGAGGTATGACTTTCTGTAATATTAAGAGAGAATATTTCACATGACATTGAAAAAATGACATAGATAGGGAGGGAAAATAAATGAATTAGCATGTCTGCCTTATTTTTATCTCAATGGAAATGGAACAAGATTTTCCTATTTCAGAACATGTTTGAGCTCACCTTGTCCCAGGCTTTGGGAATGTCATCCAAGAAAGATGCTGATCCTATTGGAGCTTCTAAGTTGAACAAGGTAGGTAGCACATTTACAACTTGACATTTCTCAGATTGCAAGTACTCTTATTTAAAGCAGTGTTTTCTGTTTAGAGTCCATGCAATTATTTATAGCCTATGTTTGTTGAAAAAGTACCCCAATCCTAGAAAAGCTGCTGCTGTGTCCTTCAGAATAAATCAGTAATTGTTTCTTTTTTTCAGGTGTCTCAGTTGACTGGTTTCTCAGACCCAGTGTATGCCGAGGCCTACATCAACGTGAACCAGTTTGACATAGTACTAGACATACTGGTCGTTAACCAGACCTCTGACACGTTACAGAATCTGACTGTAGAGCTGGCAACTCTGGGTAAGTGTTACATTACAGAATCTGACCGTAGAGCTGGCAACTTTGGGTAAGTGTTACCTTACAGAATCTGAACGTATAGCTGGCAACTTTGGGTAAGTGTTGTATTGTTCAATCAGATTTGTAAGATTTGAGAGGAGAGTAGGTCAGACTACATAAAATATGGGAAGTTTAGCTTACATGAAGTAATCTAGAAATATTTGGACCTTGAAAAGGAACTTGTTTATGAATAAGAATCACTGTTTGAATTGTACTCTCATTACTAGGATAAATACTAATGAAAGAAAATTTTGATTTTAGGTGACCTGAAGTTGGTAGAAAAACCCACACCAATGACCATGGCACCCCATGATTTCTGTAATATTAAAGCAAATGTTAAAGTTGCTTCCACAGAAAATGGAATCATATTTGGAAATATTGGTATGTATGTTTAATTGTTGCACAGATTACATAAAAAAGTTTTGTGTTTTGAAATGATAAATATAAAAAAATTGTATACATATGATTGACACTTAAATCAAAACTTTGTATGGAATTGTTCATGTTGCAAAGCATTTCATTAGCTATACTACACACAGCTTTGATTTTATTATGGTACGTTGTATTTTCAAAATAAAATTAATTCACGTGTAGGTGGTCCTATTTATCTTTTGAAACAGTGAAAACAAAATAGCTGGAAACAAAAAAAATAAGGCCTCACACAAAGTAAGGTAATTAAACACGATAATGAATATGGAAATTAAAATTTCAGTGTACGATATCAGTGGAGCAGGAAGTGACCGTAATTGTGTGGTGCTGAACGACATCCACATCGACATCATGGATTACATCGTCCCTGCCTCCTGCGACGACACAGAATTCCGACAGATGTGGGCAGAGTTTGAGTGGGAGAACAAAGTGGCGGTCAATACCAATGTCTCAGATCTTGCCGAGTTCTTACAACACGTCATCAAGGTGACCAATATGAGGTGTCTCACTCCTGAAAAGGTATAAATGTCTTAACCTGCTTTTAAGATGGATATTTACAAAATATACTCCTTAAATTTCATTAATCTTCTGACAGGAAAAATAACTTTCACTGGGATTGATTTTTTTCCCCTGAAAAAAGTGTTAAGTTTAAGGACACACGCAACGTAGTTTGAACTTTATTGTCTTTTCCCCTGGAGTTGAAGAGTTCCAATACTTAAAGGAACCGTGTGATACATTTTAATGTCTATGTATGCTAATGCACACTTCTTCTAAAACAAGTTTGGATAAACAAAACATCTAGAATATATGTTTAGTAATTTTTGTATATTTTTCTTTAAAATATGCAAGAATTTTCATCAATTGATATCTTTTCAAAACCCCTGGTAATGCATGCTGATTTTTTGTCTACGAAAATCTGATTGCACTTTAATCTTAAATTAAGAATATCTTGAAAAATTATCAGCAGGTAAGGTACGTTGCGTATGTCCTTAAAAGAGGTGATTTCTGTCAAATTTTGTACTTAGGATATGCTGAAATGGTGCACATTTTAACTACATGTAGAATTAGATTTTTATTTTTGGAAAGTTATTATCATTAAAGCAAAAGTTTTTCATAAGTGAACAGAGAGAAGATGAAAATTAGTTTATCAGACCTGTTTACTCTTACGATTTCGCCGTATTTTCTACAAATTTTGAGTCCAAAATACGTCTCATGCTTTGCTATTATGAAAATACGGAAATCGGGAAGTCAGTTTGCAGTTAGTTTTCCTTATGATCTTTCTCAGTTTGATGCTTTTTAATCGCTGAAAAAAGAGAAAGATTTCAAACACTTAAGTGATGTCGGGTTGCTAAAACGCGGTTGTTTAAAAATGATAGAAACCTCTCAAAAGAAAGCAAAGTATGATGTTTTTCCTTGTTATTAAACCATGTTTTGGTATTCACAAGTAATATATGTAAAATCGATGGAAAGTGAAATCTTACGGGCAAATGCCAAATCTCACTGACAAATCTAATAAAAAATACTGAGAGACAACAATATGGGTAAACAGGTCTGGTTTATTCATTTGGGACTATAATTGACAGATTGTTGCTTTTACATTAAAAAAAATGAGATGATTTCATTTGTTTCCTAGATTTAAAATTTTGCAGTTTATCTCGTAAAAGCTACAGACACGATATTAGTTGAAAGTTGACATATTATTATTGTATTGAGAAGTGTTATTACATGTATACTGATTTGATGTTTGTCTTCTATTCAGGCATTACAAGGGGACTGTGGATTTATGGCTGCTAACTTGTATGCCAAGTCCATCTTTGGAGAGAATGTGCTGGCAAATCTTAGCATTGAGAAGCCTGCCCACCTGTCTAGAGATGCTCCAGTTCAAGGTCACATCCGAATCAGGGCAAAGAGTCAGGTAAACAAAGTGATTTCTTACTGATAGAGTGTAAATTGTATATTGGTAAAACATTATCAAAAATATGGTCAGTAATGTAGGTCCCCTATTTTGGAAGCCCACTGTTGTTTAAACTTTCTCACTCCATCATGTTGAGAGCCAATGAGAGGAAAGAAATGTAATCACCCTTGGGTTTCCAACAATGTAGGTCCACACATTTCCCATCATCTTGATCTTTTGGCAAGGGAGTAAGATTATAAGGGGCAACATCGCATGAACGAGAGGACAAAAGTGCAAGTGAGCAAAAATGTGGGAGTAAGTGTGCAAGAGCAACAAAGCAAGAATGACAATGAGAGAGAGCTAGAAAGGGTGATGAAAATGACTGTGCAAGTTTTAGTCACACCCATGCCTTATGTGGTCTCCCTTATATTGCCCTTGCTTCTTAGCTTTGTCTCCCTTGCTTTCTCTCTATTGATTTCCACTTGCCCCAAGGAAGAGAGAACAGGGCACCAGCACTTGTTTTTAACATCAAATGAGAAATTCAGAGATTCTTTTTTGCCTCTTTTTCAGGGCATGGCTTTGAGTATGGGAGACAAGATTAATCTGTCCCAGAAGAGCATTGCTAAAACCCAATAGGAGGAGGATATGTCTATTGAAGATGACATTATGAAGTTGTCTTGCTTTGAATAAAATAATTAATGTTATAAAAATATGTTAAGCTTTTACGATTTATGTGTATGTGAATAATTTATGAAAAAGCTAAACTTTATAAATGTATCAGTTTTGATTCATGTACATGTATTCGTTATCTTTTTATTGCTTGAAAGCTAAACGTTGAAACATGATCATGTTTTTTTTATATGCTTATGGGATTGATTCTTGTAAGGCTAAAGCAAGGATGTAAATGGAATTCTCTATTATTTGAGAGTAAAAGTGAAGCACTTCAGTGCAAATTCTGATCTATGTTTTGTGGTAGATGAAACCATCCTCTTCAAAGATGCTTTTCTCATTAAAACCTAGTTTTATCAGCAATATATGTTGTCATTGGTTTATGAATTTTCATTATGAGCTTTGAATTTCAAGGCATAATTATGTGTGAGGAAAAGTTGTGCAAGATTGTTCATATGTGCATGGGAAAAGATAAACAGGTAACTACAAATGTACAAGTAACACATTAGTGATTCTATTGTGGCACATACAAAATCTATAACAGCTAACACATATCGTGCATTTAACTGGGAGTCTGGTGGACTGATTATGAAAATATTTCAGATACTTGAATAGTATAAAAACATTTCAATTTTGTTCATTTCATGTACTGAATATGAACAGAAAAATTGCCATTTTCACCTTGCATCACTGTAAGAAGGATAAAGTGAATATTCAGTATTTTTGACGTTTTTTGAACACTGGATTGCACATCTTCAATTAAAGAACTTTGGAAACTATTATTTTATATACTCAAACCAACATTCTCCTTTTTATTTAGGGTTTATTTGATCATTTGACATTTGTTTATTAATTATTTATTTGTCTGTTCACTTTGTATTACAAGTAAATACGTCCTATATGGAGTTGCATGTCATCAGTCAACCTGTACACGCATTCAAAATTTTATAATTTTCCGCAAATCACCATTTAAAATTATTAGAATGAACATTCAGGTATGGTAGTGGTACATAGGATACTGGCAGAGATTTTTGCATTTCAGGGAGGTAGTATCGTTTTGAAAAAAAAGGGGGGGGGGGCAGATAAAATTAAGTAGATTGTCTGATAAAATCTTTGACGAGATATCTCTCCAAATTCGGAAAACCTAATTCATGGGGGGAGGGGGGGTGCATGAAATGAAAATTTCCATACTAAACAGCAAAAATCGTACTTTTCTCAGAAAAAAGAAAACAGTTACCCCCTCTCCGATACTAATTGCCCACATTTAACAAAAACATCATTACAATTTCTACGACACCTGTTAACACTTTGATAAAAATTTACCCCCCCCCCCCAAAAAAAAAACCGCACAATATTTCTTTTGCAATGTTCTGCATCACTAACAGCATGAACATGTAAATGACAACATAATTGAGACTTGTAGACAAAAGGAATATGCATGTAGTCTTACGGAAAAGATATAGACAGCTTTTCATATTAATCACGGAGTTAATCAAAATGCACAAGCGCAGATCACTGAAATTTTTCCGGGTGGGGGTGTCCACAGGAACTCCACACCTACGAAAAAAGAAAAAAATCTGACTATTTTTTGTAAGAAAGCCATTATAATTTAACTTTCATCAAATTTTGTACTTTTGTACTTTTAAGCAAATTGTAACAATGGATCCTTACTGAAAATGTGAAATCCTTGATTTTTTTTTTATCCTGGGTATCAGACTCCAGGATTTTATATGGTTTTATAAAAATTAATAATACTTATATTCATTTCAATTTATCCATTTACAGTTTATTTCAGCTTTATTCTTTTAAACATCTAGGGACAGAACAATGTAACATTAAATTAAAGCATTATATTGAATAAGCAACCTCTGAGAGCGATGTTAAAGCGCATTTAATGCAGAAAAGTCATCATCTAAATTCATTCATTGTTCTTATGAGTTTCTGTTTGAAGTAACTTATAACTTGCGAAAGTCTCGCACTATAACGCAAAAGTTTCATGTTTATTCAAGAAAGTTTCGCGTTGATTTGCAAAGATACGCGTTTATAATAGTGAAAGTTCTGCGTTTATTGGAGAAAGTTTCGTGATTATTCACAAAAGTTTTGCATTATATCGCAAAAGTTACCCTTTTATTGGCGAAAGTTTCGCGCCTATTCGAGGAAAGTTTCAAAGTTTTGCATTACAATGCGAAAAATATGTAAAAGAGGGCGCTTTCCTGCATATAGGAAGTGAGGATGGGGGGTTAGGTCCCCTCTAGATCCACGCATGATTCATGTTTTTTGTGTAATTTCAGGCCCGCGTGGGGGTGGGGGCATATAAAATTACTAATCTACGTTTGTACGTACCCCTTAATAATAAGGTCTGCACGACGATCTTTCTTTAAAAAAAAAGGAATTTCTGTTTGATTTTGGCCCTCCCCCTTTAAAGAAAAAAATGATTTGATTTATACGGGCCTGAATGTACTGATCATTTAAAATTTGAATGTTTACTTTAAGATGAATAAGTGTCCGTGACTTATTTAATGCATGTTCCATGCAGTTTTGAAAAGATTTGTGCATTGCATATAATACAGTCCTGATGTACTGGGATATGACTGTTTCCAGCCTCTTATTTAATCTTGGTAACAGCTGGGGGATTGACATTCGATGGTGCATTACATATACACATATTGATCGTGTCTCGTTACAAGTTTTTGTCAATAACCCCATGTTTTGAAGAAGACGATATAACTAGGGTAAGAGTTTTAAAGTTTTTTTTTATTTCTTTTTTAAAAAAGTAAATTAACCCGAATTTTTAAAATAAATTTTAAGAATTAACAACAAGATAAGAGGGAGTTCAATGTCACTCCACAACACATTGTTGTTGGTCTACCCTGCTGTTCCTCTATAGCTGATCGACTCAATTTTAGCTCGCCTAGCTTTCTTCAGATGGAAGTTTCCGGGGATTGGGGGGGGGGGGGGTTGGGTTGGTGGGGTGGCGTGGGAAACTGCGTATCACCATGGAAAAAAAACTCAAGGGAAGCAAGGGTGTAAAGATTGACCTATTGGGATTTTGCTACGTTGGATTTATAATAAACTATATTTTGCCATCCTATCAGAACTATCTATCTTAAACAATAAATATTAGTAAATAAATAATAAAATTATTTTTTTAAAAAAATTATTCTTTGCAATGCTATCTATCTTTCAAATTAAAGTCTTAACTTCTCTTTATCTTTTCCTTTTTTTTCTTTTTACCTTACCTTAGTACCTCTCGTGTATATCTTGCACAAATAATCGATTTCTTATGCATACCATGAGACAGCTGGGCCGAATCCGCAATCTCTGTATAGAATCTTTTGTCGCCTTTAATTTTGTGTGGAGACAAAATAAACATCAATCAAAATCTTCCTATGATTTTGCGCACATATGCTATCATTGAATGAAAAACAAAATTACCTGCATAATAAAGTTTGTGTATGTCTTCCTTACGTCTCTGTTGCCTTTGTTTAAGATGCAGTAAATCTTGCTCATATTTTTATCGCGTGCCATGTTGTTTTATTAATATATGAAGGGAAAAGAAATCAAAAGTGGACACGGCGTTTGATATTATATTTTTTGTTTAAAAGTGTACTTCGATGGACTAGGAATTGATGCTACTCGAATGTCAACATCTTTTCAAATATGGCACTTAGAAGTGTCATAACGGCCATTGTGCTTTCCCTCACTGTCCGCCCAGTGCGTGCTGACCATTGTGACGTCATAGATACGTTGGACAATCAGTGGGTGAACGTTAATAATCTGAAGAATGACCACAACCCCAGATATCTATCAGAGGCTCAAGTCAGCAGCAAAGAGGAATGCCAACAAGCTTGTTGTCAGACAGGTGAGAAATTAATAAAGAACGAAAAAAAAAATACATAAAATACGCATGAATCATTCTTTTTTTTTTTTTTTCATTATTTGCATTAAATAGAGCAAATGAACTTTTTTTCATTGATTATTTATACTAAACATTCAAATATCTTATTACTGCATAAGTTAATATTATAGTCTTAATTACACTCATCCTTATTTTTTTTTCCAGTAAAATGTTCTGTGGGGATTTTTGACACTGAAGACAACCAGTCCAAAGTAAACTGTTTTCTTCTTGAGTGTACGTCAGAACTCGAGTGTGTTTTTGAAAATAAAGATGGTATGGTGACTTTTATTGTTGATAAAAACCATGATGGACCAATGAAAGATGGGACAAAGTCGACCACAAATGCACCACCATC
This sequence comes from Saccostrea echinata, assembly GCF_033153115.1. NCBI lineage: Eukaryota > Metazoa > Mollusca > Bivalvia > Ostreida > Ostreidae > Saccostrea > Saccostrea echinata. The sequence goes on along the minus strand of NW_026889801.1, from coordinate 9,345,957 downwards.
TGAATCCAGCACTCCAGGAAAACTAACAAATTCCGCATCAACTCTAACGACAAGAACTACACCGAAGAATTCAACAACTGTTAAAAGCACTACTCAATTAGTAAAGGGAACAGGGACACCGACGAAGGCGCCGTTGATAACTGACGTTCCTCCTGTTATAATAACTAAAAATGCAACAAAACCGTCAGCAACAACAACACGGACAGCAACAACTCCAGCTCCACCACCTCCAAATACAACAAAAACTATCATGGTTTCGTCGACGTCAGTTTTGGAGACCACAACAAACAAGACAACAATTGGTACAAAGCTCAAAACAACAACTGCCAAAGCTTCCGTGTCAGCTGCAAAGTCTTTTGGCGATCAGAATGCAACATCTGTCATTTCACTAGGTCCATTCACTACAACGTCTGCTTCTATAACAAACAACACCATAAGGAATTCTAATAATGAAGCTGAGAATATGGAACCTGATAAAAATAATATAACAAGTGATGAATTGACAAACAAGGAAATAAGTCAACTTCTCAACATAACACTACCCGGACTTCAAGTCAATGAATCCCTAGTAAATTCAACAACAATTCCACAAATTAAACCTCCGCCAATTTCAACACAGTCATTTGTTCCTTTGAGTTCATCGTCGTTGTCATCTTCATCAACATCATCATCAACAACCACATCTTCATCGCCATCCTCATCTTCCAAATCTTTATCTACTACACAACAGAACAAATCATCTGTTGTCACTACAATAGCACCGGATATCATTGAATCGTCCAATGTCACAAAAATAACAACAACAACGACAAAAGCGGCAATATTGACAAATATTTCAGAAATAGATCACACGAATTCTTCCACAGAAACAAGTGACCTGAATGCAAACAAAACGATGGAGCTTAAAACAATGACACAAGGTGAATATTTTTTTAATTCAAATCTATATGCAGTAGTTCCAATTTTTATAGTTTTTTGAGAAAATTTCTAAGTAAAATACGTTAAAGAACCATATGTCAGACGCTGTTAAAGAATTTGCTTTTATAACATTTGATTTAGTAACTTATTTATTGATAAAGATGTTACTTTCGTTTCAGAGGAAGACAAAAATGTCACCAATGGTCGTCTTGAGAACAAAATTAATCAAATGGAACCGTCTTCTGCAGTATTAGGGGGCTTGATAGCATTGTTGTGTTTTGGAATATTTTTTATCATAGCTATAATGGTTATTTTTGGCAAAAAATTGTTCGAATCCTGGCAACGCCGACATTACTCTCGCATTGATTATCTCGTAAATGGAATGTATAACTAAACCCAACTTTTGTTTCTTAACAGTAGAAATAAATGATTATCATCGAAAGTTTTTTTATCATTACAAACGCATGCTTAATTTTAACAGAGCAAAGTATCTTCTTCAAGAGAAAGATTTCTCAAATTTGATTTAATTTCTGAATCTTGCGGAGAGACGACATGCATGAAAATAAAAAGGGTTACCCCCTTCCGGTTTTATTGACAAAATCAAAGATCACAATTGTGAAATCAGGTAGAGATTAATTAATAATATAGTTTTTAATAAGTACTTGTACTAGTTCATTCTATTGAAACAACTTAATTTACAGAAATCATTTGAAAAGCTTTCCAGAATTTACATAAATATGCATGTATCAAATTGAATATACATGTAAAATGCTCAGGTGAGCACGTGGCCTTGCGAGCCTCCTATGTTATTATTTCATATAATAAATTCATCTCCAGTCTGAAAGTAAAAAAAAAAAAAAATGAAAATAATGAAGCATAATTTTTGTTTAAAAAGAGCTTTGGAAGGAAAATTTTGGTCTTTAAAAAGTATTCCTCACCACATTTGACCCCTCCTATATGGAAAAGATCATTCGGGAATCTTATTCCATATGTTCAGGGCACTCTAATCATGTTCTAATAGCTGATTCTGTAGAAAAGTTTTTTTTTACCCCGATTGTCCCTTAGGGTGAAAATGAAAATTAATTCCTGAACGTCATTGCACATTGCACGCCACTGTCATATTCCAGAAGAAGTTGAAGTGGCGGGTGCTTAAATCTTAAGAGGAGTTTGGGGAAGAAGATTTTTAGAAACAAAGCAGCTTTTTGCGACTTCAATTTGGCCCCCTGGATGAAAACAAAAGTTTTAAAGCCTTGTGCACATCAGCAGGAAACCACCTACTGTATTATATTCCAAAAGATGAATCAACAACTGCTTAATATGTAAAGGTAGTTTGCGGAAGATTTTAAAAAATAAATCTCCATTGGTCCCCAAAGTGAAAATAAGAATTCCCAACCCTTATTGCATATCTACTGGATACCATGTATAATATTTCACAAGATGAATTGGCTACTGCTTTAATGTAAGAGGAGTTTGAAGAAGATTTTGTAGAAAACGTCGCTTTTCGAGTTCCCCCAAATGATCAATAGGGTGAAAATGAATATTTCCAAACCTTATTGCATATCTGTAAGACATCACCTATTACTAGATATTTAAAAAGACAAATTTGCTACTGCTTAAAATATAAGAGGAGTTTGAAGAAGAAGATAAAAGTATTATTCCCAAACTCTCTTTAGAAAGTGCGCGTATATATATACATGTATATTTGCAATATCATAACATACAAATAAATTATGTTACTTTAAGTAGTTGACTGTGAATATCCTAAAAAGACGAGTGTTATTTAATTTTACAGCCATTGTTGCAAGTGTTGTTATTCCGATACTTTCTACGGGATATAATTTGGTTCTACCTTTCTCTTCAAACTCCTTTTATATTTTATGCAGTAGCCGATCTTCCTTGTGGAATATGATAAATAGTGTGGTGAGGATGTGCAAGGTTTTGGAATTCATTTTCACCCTGAGGGCCAATTTGAGGTCAAAATCAACGGGATTTTTCCCTACGAAACTCCATGTTTTTTCCCCTAATTTTTATAGTATTAAATCATCTTTTGGAGCATTATTGGTGGATTCTGTACAGGTGCAATAAGGTTGCAAAATTTTCACTTTCTCCCTAGGGCCCGTTTGGGGACCAAACACGATATTTTGCTCCGAAAAAAAACTTGTTCCCTGAAATTCTCTTACATTTTACACAGTAGCCAAATATCTTTTTAGGATATGATTTGAGATGTTCAGTAAGGTTCAAAATTTTCAATTTTCACCCTAATGGCCAATTGGAGATGTAAAGTTCAAGCAGTTTCTTTCTTCCTTTTTTTGAAAAAAGGAACCTCTATTCCAAACCTCCTCTTCTAACGTAAAAGGTGAAGATAACGAATAGTGATCAATCTGATAAATCCAGAAGTAAAACGAATCGCCAACAGGGCAAAAACACGGACACCGGAAATATCAGAGCTGGGATCAAATTTCAAGAAGTTACTAATCATCCCCTGTTCACCAGCACACCCGCCGTGAGCCCCATGTACTGATCAGTTAGACGGAGTACGTTGTTATCAAACTCAGTATAAATAAAATGGTATGAAACAATACGACCAAACGGTAGGTTTTATTTATAAACAAGGTCATTATAACGACCGTAGAATTTGCAAGAAGCTTACTTTAAATAGGTTTGTTGAAATCCTTGTAACATTAACTTATTTGTCAGTAGCTTGCCACGGTTTAAAAATTGATCGTATTCAGAGCATGCTCTTGCTTATCGAATTAGTTAGGAGACATAAACACCATGTGCAGGTTATGTTGGAATATTGCTACATAAATAAGGGAAGATGACAGTATATATATATATATATATATATATATATATATATATATATATATATATATATATATATATATATATATATATATATATATATATATATATATATATATATATATATAATATATATATATATATATATATATATATCTATATATATCTATATATATCTATATATATATATATATATATATATATATATATATATATATATATATATATATATATATATGGTGAGTTTAAAATCGGTTAATAAAAGGAGCACAGTAAATGGCCATGAAAATTACTCCAAAACTACATAGATATTGTCAATAAGGAACTCCAGCATCTGTTTAATATCAGCTTCAGAGTACGTGTATGTAGATTTAGAATGATATTCAACAAAGTAATTTTGTAGATGGGCAATTACAAGATACGAAAATTTACGAGTTCCATTTATATTGAAGAAGCATTTGTCTATGATGTCAAAAAGCTTGCGCTTTAATTTAGCGCGAGGAATGGTTGTAAAAAGCGTAGACAAGTCATATGTTTTGATGCTATTAATTTTTCAAAAGTTTTGAAATTTTAAATTTTTTAGAAGTTATTTTGAGGGATTTTTTTTAAGAATCCACATTTGATTTACACGATTTCTTGAATTTTTTTTTTTTTTTTTTTTTGCACAATAGGTCTGAAGTTTATCTTTTGCCGAGGCTTAAGGATAGGGTCTTGGTTTAAAATTTACTTGACTCTGCAGTATGTCTTTCTTTGTTAGGATTTTCATGAATTAATTTTAAAATCCAGAATAGTTACGGTAAATCAAACCACTTACATGGAGTGGAATGTTAAATGTATTTAAAACAGAATTTATAATTCATTAGAGTATTTAATTTCAGACTAGTAATGAATTTATGACACGGAATATTTATATAAGAGGTCCATTCGCCACATGCTCTTGCATCTTTTGCTAAATTTTCCTTTGACTAATTTTTTTTTATACATGTATATTTATTTAATTAGTATGTAAATTACAGAATAACTATCGTTGCTTCTTCACTAGTCACCAAGGTACGGAAGAGTACATCTAGAGACCTTATGCTCGTGTAATTATGAAAGTATTTGTTGATTTAACTGCTCAGTACAGACGGACATTCTAACAACAAATTATTTGTTAGTGTTTAGTGGATGAGGTTAAATTAGTAAGCCATTTTACGACTCCGAACTTTCGACCCATGCATTTAATTGCCAAAAGTAGATATTAAATATGATCAAAATCAGAAAAATGTGCAGTTTATCTCAATTCTCCAGGAGAGTAATGAATTTGTATGCGTATAGTGGAAAGGTCAAAGTTTCTTAAAAGGTCACAATGATAAAATTACAGGTTTACCTTCATTAAATGAAAACGATCTCCTCTTGACCGTTTTACATGTATTTAAGCATGTATAATGACGTCATTCACTAAAATTGTACTCATAAATATTTTGCATAATTTTGTACAGTCTTTCAGTTACATGTATTTAATTTTTTGTTATTGTTATCTACTGTAAACCAACAATAATTCGAGAGCCAGGAAATGTTCAATTTGATTTGTGCCTTACCCATGTTTGCGAATATTTGTCGACGTGAACCAATCTCTCATTATGGAAAGTTAATGATAAACTGAAAAAGCTCATTCATTAATAAATAATACATGGACTCAACACGAACGGGTTTTCCTTGTCTTTGATATAAAAAGGATGTCGCAAACAATTTTCGACTTAAGTTACTATTTTCTGAGCAAAGGAAAGCTACATTGAGGGATTATAATTCATTGTTTCGTCTCAGATGGGATTTGAGGGCATCGTATCCTCAATGTAATAAGTTGGATACTCCCAAAATGCACTTCTTTGCCTTTCTTGTTATAAATTCTTGTGTTTCTTGTCCCAAAACAACTGCAAGAATATAGAAAAAAAGTAATTTAAATGAAGAAAATTGGGAGAAAAAGATTTTTAATATTCTAAACACAGAAAGACATACGTAGTGTAATTTTCCTTTCAAGCTCTGATCCTATTATGAAAAGAGCCCTGTAGGTGTCTTTGCCATATGGCAAATTGACATAATGACATTAGTCTGTCATTTTCAACCTAAATTCTCAAATTAATGGTAAATGGATGAGTCTGACCTTATCGTTATTATCTCTATTATGTGCAAACACCTGTATATATATTAGAATTCAGTTGAAACTTTCAGTTCTATCAATACACTGTCTCTAAGGACTTTAAAAATCAAAGTATGAAAATGTTTATTACCATCACGTGGGTAGCTGTTTATGTTGCAGTGTTCCATATTGGAAGCAGTCATTGTGTAAGTTTTTTTTTAAACTTCTATTAATCAATTCTGCCAATATGAATAATCACATTTCTACTATAAATACGTTTCTACTAATACTTTTATGTCAACAAGTGATCTATTGTTTTGGTCTGAGTCCGTCATTCATGAACTTTTCATATTTTTCACATCCATAGAACCACTGTGCCAATTTTAAACGAACTTCCTTAAAAGCAGTAGAAATATACAGGTTTCTTTTGAAATGCTTATTAGCTACACTCTGTACGAGGCTGCAGATTGTGAAATTTATAATAGTAAGACATTCTTACGTAGTTTACATTTACAGTCATTCAATGACCCCAAGGCCATTATGGAACCACAAAAAGGGTCCCAGGTCTTAAAGAAATATATTGGAAAAATAACATTCATCTAACAATCCTCTCTGTGTTTGTTTGTTTGTATGTTTAACGTCCCTCTCGAGAATTTTTCACTCCTATGGAGACGCCACCATTTGCCGGTGGAGAGCTGCAAATTTTGTCCTATACTCGGCAATTACGGACATTGAGCAGTGAGGGATCTTTTTCGTGCCAGCACCCACTGCGACACGGGACCTCGGTTTATACGGTCTCATCCGAAGGACCGGTCTCCACGTCCCACAGTGGGATTCGAGCCCGCGACGTAAGGATCAACTCCTTACTTCGCGACTCTAGAGCCGACGCTCTAACCACTGCGCCACGCGGGCGACTAACAGTCTTCTGTAAACGGTGTTGTAATTTACCAAATTATTTAAGGCAAATCCTTCTTAATGAGTGCAAACTCAAAGTATTCAAACATGACCGAAAGGACCAGGGCGAAACCACAAAAAGGGTCTCGTAAGTAAAATTTAGAAATACATGTATGTTCAACAATTTGTCATTATTTTTTTCTCAAGGCTGAAATTTCTTTGTAAGCGTCCTAATGAAGTGTTTTAGAATTTTTTTTAAATATAAATCTTCCTGATCTTTGGATCCCTCTGGGGACCTACACTGACATCAAGACAATGTTTTAAAAAAAAAAAATCTTATTTAATTTTCACAAGAACGTCAGAGCTACACATTATCAAATTGAATGTCAGATTTCTAGTACAAGACTATTCAGTAGCCCCCACGACAGGGATTGGGTCACAAATTAAGTATAACAAATATAAACTGTTTTTTTTTTTTCAGAAACTTAAAAAAAATCATTTAACTTACTTTTGAATGACATGAACAGTTTGCACAAGCTTCATAAAACACTAATTATCAGGTTTTCCAAATAAAATATTAGTTTGATCCGTTGAGTTTACAAGTTTGCAATTCTCAATCTTTATTTTGCTATCATTAGTCACTATTATAACATATTGTAATTTTACTTTTCTGTCCCAAGCAAAATTCACAAATGAAAAAAATGAAATAACGTGTTCAAAAAAAAACCGCTGATTCATTATTGTATTCCCTTAATTACAGGCTGTCAAGGTGTTGAGAGACCTTGGAAAGATGAAGATACAACCTCTGTATATGAACGTTTCAATCGACGAGGCCCAGCAATTTTCTACCTACTACGGACGATTTCGCGGTCCCTCTGATTCTGTATATGGTCCTGTCTATGATTTCTGTGAGGACGATTTACAGTTGTTGAAATTTGCGAAAGGTACTGTATAATCTGTATAGCTTTTCGTCACGCGTAATATATATAATAATTCATATATTCAACAATACTTAAGCAAATTTAAAAAAAAAAAATTAAAACCCCTAACTTTCTAAACCAAAATACCGGGACTACTTCTTTATATATCGTAACTTCTAATTATCGACAGATCCCCCACCCCTCCCCACCACCCGGTTAAATCTTAGCAAGCATCACTTCCTAAGTAACTTACTTGTTTGTTATAAATATGCAACAAGTATGAAGCAATTTTGCAAGCAAACGTTTTATCATACTGATGAGGCTTGTTGCAAGTCTGCTGTCAATATATGGAAATGCCAACAACATGTATTGCTCATCCGTGCAAATGTGCAAATGATGCTTCTAGCGTGCTGCAAACAATTAAGTAATTGGGATTTTTTCTATAGAAAAAACACCTTTGATATATTAATGACTCACTTTGCATACATTTGAAGCTATAATGTGATCTGATGCAAATTTCTTCAGTATTAGTCGTTTATTATGTGCTCCTAGACCAGTACTACTCTCGCATGGAATACAATGTAAACAGTTGTTTTATTCTATAACATGTTAGTAATACAAAGCGAAGACATTCCACATGACGGTATGGTAGAAAAGGTAAAAAAAAAAAAAAAACGAACGGTGATCGTTCTCATAAATCTTTTGAAACAATACATATTGTTTTGTTTTACTATAATTAACAATTTTAATTTGCCAATTAGTATACATGCCTAATTGTTAATTAATAAAAGACAATGTGAAGCGGGGCAAAAATTATGGGCCCCTGGAATCACCAGATGTGGGATTAGGTGCATAGGAGGAGTATACATCCCACGTCCACCGGTCAAGCCCGCTGTAAACCCTATGTATTTAGCGATAAAAAGAATAATGCACAGTCTAAATTAGTATAAAAACAATGGTCTAGCAATTGGTGTGAAACATGTCAGTCAAAATGAAATAGGTAAAGATATCGTATAGTAATCGATCTAAAATAAAAACCTAAAACAATACAAATCTGTGAATAGAGTATAAAACACGGAGCCCCTGGGAATTCCAGAGATGGGATCTGGTGCCTAGGAAGAGAAGGCATCCCTGTCGACCGGTCACACCCGCCGTGAGCCCGTCGCAACGATAGGTTGCATTTGCATAAGATGTCAATAGAACGACCATAGAAATGCTAACGTTTAAACGGGATTGAAAAGCCCTGTATTTAAAAAATCATAATTGGATAAAACCTATATGATTTATACAATAACAAAAATTTAGTTAGAGTATTTCAGATGTTTTTATAATTAAGTAAGGTTCCCAATTTTATAACGTACAGAATCGCCATAACTTGGGTGATATACCATATAATATAAAAGAGTTAGGCTCATCTAATCTGGTAAGTATTTCATCTCTCAAATTTAAGAATCGTATGATTCTAGAATTAATTTCTTTTTTAGTGTCTGATTCAGGAACCTTTTCGGAGTTCGAAGTCATCATGCGATTACAAGTTTATGGCGGGACTTGTTGGTTCTCCATTAAGTCAGCATCTGCATCAGAAACATACACACTTTTCTTATACCCTAGCCATACCTTCGTATTAGAAAAAAAATTAAGCCTACAAAATAGAACACAGACCGAATTTATGGAATCCAGTTGCAAGATTGAGGTAACTAGTTCAAATACAGATGAAGTCACCATTCGGTACACAGCTGCTGTTCATGATTGCGGCCAAGAAACTGAAGTTCTAAATTCGAAGTACTTTGATATATTGATAAATAAAAATGGCAAGACTAAAGAAATTTCTGGATTGTATAATGAAGCTGGCAGAAATTATTTCAATTATGTATCTACTTCCGAAAAGTTTGCATTTGCATCTGAGAATTCCTATGCAATATTTAACGAGGGCAACATGGCCGCCGATGGTGTTAAAATTGACGGCTTTAATTTTACGATGATGATTCACGATTTCCCTAAGGCAGATTATTATCCCGTCTCTGTGACTCGTATCTGGACTTTCACTATCATTTAACAGAAATGGGCATATAAAAAGTTACAAAAGTTCATTCTTAAAATATGAAATAAAGATTTTTTTTGAAAATCTTAAATTCTTTTGTGTTATTTATTTCGGTAAGTCTCAGTTTTAGAAGTATCAATATAAGGGTGTGAACCTTTCCTCTGAATTCTGAATTTTTCATCCTGGTCTGATTTCATTGCTTAAATGTACACAAAACTTTGTAAATCTTTGTAAATGGTTAACACAATGGACTTTTTTAAAACGATGTTTAATTGTGTAGTGTAATAAGAGAGAATTACTTGGATATTTGGACGTTGAAGGAAATGTATGCTAATGAGAATTTCACCTTATTACAAAGGAATCTTAGTACATTTACTTATGTTAATATAAAGCATTCAAGAGTTTGCCAATTCCCATTGTCTTTTTCGCCCAGTCAATTTAAAATGTCGCCAATTTGGCGATTTATAGAGAAATTCTGGGCGCCAATCAAATTTTTTAGGCGCTCTGGTGACTAAATTAATCCCTATTTAGAGCCCTGCTAAGTAGTAACAGTATATTTTCAAGGGTGGGGCGGCTTCTTAAATACAAATTCTGAATGACATTGTATTGTGGATTTTTATCTTGTGAAGATGGTGAAGAAAAGGTATTGACGACATTGCTAGAAGACATGACTCAAGATTCGAAAGGTTGAAGTGTGCGAATATATGTGCTTTGTCTTTTTTATGTCTTGTCATGTCTGAAACCCTTTAGACACTCATTTCTAAAATTTATGTTGTAATAAGCATGTACATTCACGGTTATGGAAAGTGGGCACAATTGCTTTAATTTAGTTATGTAACTTTTTATATTTTTTGTTTAATTTTAATATTTCCTTAAGTTCAATTTCTATTCAACTTAAGTAATAGATTATATTCATTGGAAATGAAATACTTTTAACTTGGAGTTAATGGATCACATGACCTATTTATAAGTACTTAAGAGCTACTTCCTTTTAAAGGATGATTTTTTTCGCTTTCTTAATCAACTAGAGGGATTTTGTTAAAATATTTTGTTCCGTGAATTTACACGGAATAACCGATTTATGAAGAGCATAAACACTGAGGTGTTTTTTGGTGGTTCACCTAATTTATTTTTAATTGGAATTTGATTTTCAAGCAAGAAAGCCACCTTTGAAACACTTTTGGGAGCAGATATGATAAGAAACAACATAAAGGCTTGAACTGTTTCTGTATTGTTTAATAGAAAATGAATCCTCACCTCAATCTAACAGAGCAAAACCGACTTAAGTTGTGGGATAATATCAGATTTGATTCCTTTCTCCCGTGCACGGTTTACCTGTTCGTATCTTTAACTGTGGGAGTTCCCGGGAATATTATCGTGTTATATGTCTACGGATTCCGTCTACGAGGTAGACACAATGGTCGTTATTTCATTCCATATCTAGCTGTGGCGGATCTACTGGCTCTGATATTATCAGTGGCGTTACATGCCATGTCTAACTTCTTCCCTGTTACATTCAAATATAATGAACTGTGTAGCTGGAGTTTCACATTGGCATTTTTAACAACCATTCTCTCCGCTTTCATTCTTTTGATAATCTCGGTACAACGATACCTGAAAGTATGCAAACCATTTGGTGGACAGATGACTCTGTTTTGGAGGCGCATGTCTTTGTTGCTTTCATTAATTTTATCCATTGGGCTTGCTATTCCGTCGTATTTTACATTTGGATCAGAGAATGTATACAACGAAGAACTGAACGTGACAGGAAGTGCTTGTCGAAGACTTACCTCTACAACCCAAACAGCGTCTTTAATCCACAGTGTCATCTGTGCTTTGTTTATGTTAGCTGAAGCAATTGCACTCACCATTCTATATGCAGAAATAGCCAAAGTCATATTTCGACGGAAGAAGGAACCTTTGTCCACATTTTATCAGGCCAACTCAAAAGAAAATGACAAGAAAAAGAACAATAATGTCTCTTTGATGTTTATGATTATTACAATAATCTTCATTATATCTTTCATAACAAGACTTGTTACGTTTATTTTGGAGAGTGCAATAGTTGGAATTTGGGAGAGACTCTCTGTTACAGAATATGGCGTTGTTAGAATGATTGAGTTATTTTATATCATTAACCATTTGGCGAACCCTTTTATTTACGCTTTTATGGATGATAAATTCATATCAGAACTCAAAATTGGACTGTTTTGCAAAACAAAGCTGGAAACAGATACGCCAGAAAATACATAGGTGTCATAACATAGTAATATTTACGTTTAATGTTGAAAAATCAGAAAATAATACATAAGGCGACTTTAAAGCGCTTAATACTTTTTGGAAACCATCGACCACCGAAATCTTGAAATCTCATTTTTCGTTCAACATATAAATTGTAATTCGAATTCGTTTCAGAAGACCCTGATTTCTTTTTAAATTTTACTTTCATATGCCGTAAATGTCTATAAATAATTTTAAGAAGAATAAAATGAAACGTTTTATCCTTAGAATCCACATTTCCCCCTGATGTTTTATACTTGATTAATATAAATAATCATGTAAACAGCATCTTGCAAGACTAAAAAGAAAGATGTATCATGTTAGATTTTGAATTTTATACTGTTTAATATTCAGATGTAAGTAAAAATCACTTTTCCTCTTTTTCTTGCACTATATTTAGCAGTCGGAAGTTTACATAAGTTTTGACGTCCGTTGATGAGTTACTTCTCAGCTTTTGCAATGGTGGTCATCGATAACACAACACAGTGACTCGGACTAGAATGTTTTTCTTCATAAATAACTTTCTTCCTCTGTGTCTAAGTTATTTGAATAGTGTAAAGTCATCATGATCTGATATTCTTCTTATTTTTTTTAAGATATTTTTTACTAGCCCCTTATACTTAAAATTAGAAATATGTGTTAATAATTTATTTCTCATGAAGGTATTAATATAATCGTAATAAAGTAGAAATACAAACACATTTCGCTTTAGTGCAGGCAGACATTATCGGTAGCCGATGTAGTTTTCAGGTAACACAATTTTCAAACAAGGGACGTGATGCAAAAAAAAAAAAAAAAAAAAAAAAAAAAAAAATTAGCAGAAAAAAAAAATTATCAAGGATGTTCGCTCTCAAGAAATATCTGTTTGAATCATTTTGATTATTTTTATAGATTACTTGTATTTTAAAAGAAATAGTGGCGATTTCCCTATCATACACAAAAAATTTAATGCTTTAAATGTCTACATGTATGAGCATGAAGCGATAAAAAATTACATTGTCAACGAATTTCCAAATATGTTTTGAATCTAAATTATCTGAAAAAAAGGCTGGGTGCTGTAGTTAACTATAACCTGTATTGCAAATAGATATATCATCATTTTATGAAAAACGCAATGTTTTGCATTAATCAATGTTGTTAAAACATACATTGTACTAATCATCCTTGGGTGATTTAACCTTACTTTTGTATGCATATATAATCTGAGAATACATAATGTAAATTAACCAAAAGCAAATAAATCCTTATTCAAGGTAATGTGCGCTTTCTGTTAGATCACTTTACTTTGTTGGTTCTTTTATTCTTAGGCTCCAAAAATTGCCATTATTACACTTACTGATATTAAACGATGATCTGAGAGAACAGGAGTAGTAGGAAAACAAGACACACTGTACTTATAACACTTTATCACAAAAGAAAATCAACTGAACGACTGTATGATATAATCTACTGTTGAAGGGTTGAAAGTAAATACCTTTACTTCATATTTCTTTGGCGACGATCAAATATTTATATACCGGTAATCTGTCATACAAAGATAACACAGTAAGAAGATATATTTTATTTATAATTTTATTGGGTTGGATAACGTTGTAATTTGAAAATCTGCATTATTTTGAAAGATTTTTAATTGAAACTAATTTCATGATGTACATCAGAAAATATATATCAGTAAACATAACATTAAAATTTCGAAACAAGAAATATGTGTAATTCCAAATCATAGCTCAATCCTCTGTTCAAAAGATAAAATAATGTCCTTACTTTCTGGTTATTACTACAGTGTGATATAGAGGATATTCAATGTTTTGTAGATGAATATGGAATTTATTTCAAGACTGGGACAGGATTTTTTGATATTTTCACGAGTGCGAAGCACGAGTGAAAATATAAAAAAAATCCTGTCTCACGAGTGAAATAAATTCCATATTCATCTACAAAACATTGAATTTTCTGTTTATTACATTTTCTTAGATTTCCGCCTTTGTCTTTTCGTAATACAGTGTCATAGGCTGTGACGTCACAATTGAGCGGTTGGGACTTCATAGCTAAGTTGCTAGATTGAAAAACGTTGTAAACATGGATTTTTTAACGACATGTTTGGAAAAAAACTTTGGTAGTATTACTATTAGTCTCTGTCAGGATGGCTCATTAACTCTATCTAATAACAGCCGGGGATTTTTAAAAAAAAAAAAAACACTCTTTGTGTCTTCGTAAGATTTGCCGCACTTCTGATATTCTCACACTGTGAGAATACCATTTTTGTTATCCTTCCACACTGTGTCAGAATATCACTTTTATTCAGTAAATAAATTACAGTATTTCACTGTTGAAAATGTAATAAATCTCGGTATCTATTTAAGTATATACGTATATATCTAATTTAAGTAAATATGGCAACGCATTTAAATCATACGTGTTCGACACAAAAAATCAACAATACACAAAACAAACACAAATTTATGTGATAGACAAAGGCAAGAATATGCATAGCAATCGATTAAAGTATAAAAACATATTTTTTAAACAAAATCTCAGTCTTACGCACTCTTTGTTTTAAGTAGAATGACCTTTTATCACTGAAATATAATTTTTTGTAATCAAGGCTCTGTTTTGAGTTGAGCAAAGTTGGTAAAACAGCGAAATTGGAAGTAAATCAGCAGTCGTTTTCGGTATGTTATTTAATGTCGTTTATTCGTAACATGTTCGAAAACTAATTACTCCTGGCACTGGAATCATTTAAATTGTCTCTCTAAATGGAGGGTCATTCTACCTAAAACATGTTATGACTCATTTTTCTACTACAACCCAAAACAATGTGCACGTGCGTTTTACAGTACATAACTGGTTTAACTCAAAAGTTCACACAATAATACGATTTCTTTACACGTTATAGATATCTGGGTTTTTTTTAAAATCAAAATTCACATTTCTTGAAGGTCTCCTTATTATCTGCATCCATTATTGACAAAACTTATTCCTCTAAACAAAAACACCTATATATTTTACAACTCTAAATATTATTGCAAAGAGATTTTGATTACTAGTCAGTAAAAACGAAACCATAGATGTCAAGTATATATTTTTGACATGCATATATCACAGTTTGGTATCAAAGTCAAAGTGAGGAATATTATCCTCATCTGAGTCATTGTCGTCTGGAAGTGTTTCGTTTGGAGACAGAATTTCCTCATCGATGCGTTCAATTTCAATACCATCCCCAAAATCATCATCTTTCCCTTGGTCAAGGTCTTCTCTCGAGTTATCGTCTCCTTCTTCTCCATCTTCTTGTGAATCGATATCTTCCTCTCTCTCATCGATGTCTTCTCCAGACTCTTCATCTTTTTTGGCATCAGTACTATCTTTTTCTTTCAAAGGTTCGAATTTATTTTCGTCTGTGTCTAGCACTTGAGTCGAGAAGCGAACGGCCTTGACCTCATAATCCGGATTTGGTTCATCTTCGTCCTCATTTTGTTCACGTTTATTGTCTTCATCTTTAATCAAATCAGTATCTCTCCTGTCATTTGGATAATCTTCCGCAACATCCGATGATTTTGACAAATTCGTGACGTTTTCGTATCCGGATGCACTATTTTCTCCAAATTTTAGAGGAGCATTAACATAGTCATTTGGTCCATCGTAATCTGGTTTAATTTCGACCTCTATGTCACTCTCGGATGGATTATAGCTGTCCACAGGCAAGATATTGGTATCTTCTGCATCAAGATGGTCTGCCAAATCATTCAGAGTCTGTTGTGCCTCTTCTTCTGCAGGATCCAATTTTACCAAGGTTTCTTCGTCAACAGGATAAACTGGATTTGTAAATGCTGATACAACACCTTCTTTAAGCTCGCCAGTTATCGCATTATGTAGACTTGGCAAATCATGGGATCCATTAATAGATCCGTTATAATCTGAGGTTTGCTCGTCTGTCATTTGAATCTTCATCTCTTGCGATTCGTACAAGGAACTCCTTCGTGTAAGATGGTCGCTAAGCTGTTTATATTTCTTAAACCTTTACAACAAAACAGTTATATATTATAACAATGAAGATAATTTAATACAAGACAGCGGCGTATTAACAAGATATTAAATATTTTAAGAGTGTTTAAAAAATCTGAAATTCATTTCCATTTATTATACCTTCTTGTTGTGGTATATATGACACCTATAAGGATGATTGTACCGATGAACATCACTCCACAGATCGCAATTAGTGCAATGACTGCGGCTGGAAAACTTTCTTCAGTACTGACCAATTTCTCTGGCACTTCCACGGAGAAAATAGCAAGAATCGCACTCATGTGTTCTAAAACCATACTGTTAGAGGAAATTGAATAAGAGAAATAATCAAAACCTGCATTTTAAAACATTTAAAAACGAGAAGAGAGTGATAAATGTTCTTTCAAATTAATTGAAGACTAAACAACAATTTGTTTCTGGGGTTGACCTTTCAACTTTCCTTAAAAAAATTCTTAGGTTTTAATATGACAATTCTTTATATATTATTGAATGGAAAATCTAAGTTCTGTTGACATCTCTGTAAAATCAAGTGTGCCCAGTTAGGCTTTGAAAAGGAGAAAGGTTAAAGGTATATTTCCATTACTGAAACAGGAAGTTTTATTGTACTGTTGGATATAAATAAAATGAATTTTTCTAACTCATTCATTAGTATTGAAATCATATCATTATTTGATGATACAATACTAGGGGGATGTTAGAAACCCAAATGCTAATTGTCACGTAATGTCACTAATACTTGTAGGGTTACAGTATAATTATATTTGTATAGATTAATTAAGAATGATTACCCTTGCAGAACTTCACCACTGACATCTGTATCATTTTTAAACTTTGCTGTTATATTCAAATAACTCCTGCAAAGGTAAAGGAATCGGTTCAAATCAACATGATGTAAATATGAATTTAACTGATATAAGTTTATGATAACGAAAAATTTGTCTGTTGTTATATATATATATATATATATATATATATATATATATATATATATATATATATATATATATATATGACTTACGAGTGTTTCTCTCCTCTAACTTCTTCTATTTTATCCACAAATACTGTTAAATTCATTATTTTACCGATGTCTCTAAAAATAAATATATACACATACTTAATTCAAAAAAAGATAGTTTAAGGGTTAGTAAATTTATGAATTGCAAAATTAATTTAAAAATAAAAAAAAAATTAACTATTACGTTTTGTTTGCTATCAGTCATCACGTTTTCTTTGTCAAACATTTTGTAAGAAAGATTTTTTAAGAAAGCAAAAAAAAAAAAATTCATTAAACAAATTTGTAAAATGTAAAAACCAGCATAATGATTTTTATTGGAGCTTCAAGAGTGAAATGTTGTAATTTATTTATTGAACAAGCATTCTGAGAGTATTCCATTAGCAATACTAGTCCCCTACCGGCAGGTGTAATCTGGTTCCGTTCCCGTTAAGAATTGAAAATGCCATAATTCCGTCAAAAATTAATGAAGCGGGACGAAATGCAAACTTGATCTATAACTAATCTAGGTAAAGCCACATACAAAAAATCAGCTCAATATCTACAAGCGTTTAGAAGAAAATTGCGGAAAACCCGTAAAAATTGAAAAGGTCGTAATTCCGTCAAAAATCAATGAAGCGGAACGAAATGCAAACTTGATCTGTAACTCATCAAGATACACTCACATACCAAAAATCAGCTCAATATCTGCAAGCGTTTAGGAAAAAAATGCGGAAAACCAAGTGGGACAGACTAACAGACAGACAGAGGGACAGACAGACAGAGGGACAGACAGACAGACGGACAGACGGACGGACAGACTCAGAGGAAACCTATAGTCCCCTCCGGTTTCACCGGTAGGGGACTAATAAAAGGAGTATTTTGTCAACCTGTGAAGAATATCAAAGGTGAGGTAATCCCCATCGATTTTCCTTCCATTCAAGAGTGTAAAAAATACTCTTTGATTTGTTATAAGATAGAGTAAATAAACCATGCTTACAGAGACTGAAACTGACAAACTGTTTCCCAAAATATGGTGTTGAAATTCCTGTTTACAATGTGTTCAATCTATTAATCACTAAGCTATGATCGACGTCTCAACCGCTCAACTATGACGTCACGAGTTGAATATTGAATTTATTTCACTAATGAGACAGGATTTTTTTTAAGATTCACTCATGCTTCGCACAAGTGAAGATATAAAAAAAAATCCCCTCCCACCCGTGAAATAAATTCAACATCCAACTGCAAAACATTGAATATCCTCTATATACCTTTGAATATCTGCTTTACGCTTCAGGACATCATCCTTACTCTCTGGTACGGTAAATTGCACTGTCTTTCCTACTACCAAAGTTCTTGATAGCTGTAAAATTCAAACAATTCATACTAAAACTATTGTACTTTCCTTTCTCGATCTCTTTAATCTCTGAAATGCAAGAAATAAGTATTAAACGTAAAGGAGTCTTAAGTTTATATAATTATGCACAAGAAAGCAAAATATTAAGATAAATACTAGTATTTGGGCGTAAGACTGGAGTGATGGATCTCCATGATCCTTGGCAATTGCTGCTAACTCAATAAGGCTTGTAGATACTGGTGGTACTTTTTCAATCTTAATTTCTCCCGTTTCATTGTTAATCGAGAACATATTTGAAGATCTGAGTGAAAAAAATTATTTTGCATATTTTTTTAAAAAATGATATAAGAATAATTGTTTATAAAATTTGTTCATAGAATTGAAGCCATAAAGACACACATTTGATATTTTACTAAGGGTGGATAATCAAAGTAAACCTACAAAGTCTGTTCCAGTTTGTATGTTATTGCTGAATTCGGTGTATTTTCTTCGTCACCGTCGTGTGCCTAAGAGAAAGATGTTAAAAAATATAAATCTTCTGGCTTAAAACTTAAGTATAAGCAATCAACATTTGTAAAGATAAAGCTCAAAAAAACTTCTAATGACTTTCCTTTCAGAAACTTAAATACCTTCACATGTCCAATGATGTGGCCTATGCTCGGATTAAGGGGTAAGGGAAAAGTATATTCTTTCGGTTCGAACACGGGCGCTTTGTCATTAATGTCTAAGAGAGTTAGAACCACAGTGGCTGTTTTTTCAGATGGTTTTTCACTTTTTCTGTCGTATGCAATAACCTAGAAACAATTACTTTACTTTTACAAAATTCGGTTACAAGTATGAACAATGCTAATGTGATCAAACATCTGCATATGAACTATGCCATTCAATTAACTAGAGGCCCATGGGCCACAACGCTCACCTGAGTAACTTTGGCCCTGCTGTTCTTCACCAGACTTTCCCCCATGAAATACACCTATTGTGGTCCTATCCTATCCCAGGGGTCATGATTTTAACAATTTATAATCTACACTACCCCAGGATACTTCCATATCAGTTTTAGCTTTTCTGGCCCAGTGGTTCTTGAGAAGAAGATTTTTAAAGATTTTTCGTATATATTTCAATGTAAAAAATGGATTCCCTATTGTGGCCCCGCCCTACCCCTAGGGGTCCTTATTTTTTTTTTTTTAAATTTAGAATCTACACTGACCCAAGATACTTTCACATAAGTTTCAGGTTTTCTGACCGAATGGTCCTTGAGAAGAAGATTTTTTAAGATTTTTTTTTCAATATATTTCAATGTAAAACTTGGATTCCCTATTGTGGCCCCACCCTACCTCGGGGGTCATGTTTTTAACAATTTAGAATCTACACTACCCCAGGATGCTTCCACATAAGTTTCAGCCTTTCTGGTTCAGTGGTTCTTGAGAAGATTTTTTCTAAATATTTCAATGTTAAACTTGGATTCCCTATTGTGGCCCCATCCTACCCCCAGGGGTCATGATTTGAACAATTTAGAATCTACACTACCCCAGGATGCTTCCACATAAGTTTCAGCTTTTCTGGCCAAGTGGTTCTTGAGAAGAAGATTTTCTAATGACCCTACCCTATTTTTGCCTTTTCTTGATTATCTCCCCTTGTAAGGGGGCCTGGCCCTTCATTTTAACAATTTAACTTTCCCTTCACCCAAGTATGCTTTGTGCTTTGGTTAAAATTGGCCAAGTGGTTCTTGAGAAGAAGTTGAAAATGTGAAAAGTTTACAGACGGACGGACGGACAGACAGACGGACAGACAGACGGACAATGGGTGATCAGAAAAGCTCACTTGAGCTTTCAGCTCAGGTGAGCTAAAAATGACTGTATGAAAGAGAATGATATACTGTCCATATGATAAAAATTACTTGCCTTTATAATAATTGTTCCATTTTCGCTTTCTCGGTCCATTTTAAGCGGATTTTCCACTCTGATAACACCTTGATTGTCCACTGAAAACGTTGCATTGTATGGTTTAAGAATTTTGTATCCCACTTCTGCATTTTCACCCTATATTACCGGGAAAAATCAAAATTATGCTGTAAGTAAATTTAAATATTTTTTTACATTGTACATTATAATTCTGCCTTAATCTTATCAAATTTTTTTTCAAGTTACTAGTTATACCAATAGCTAAACTACATGTATGTAAAGTGAAAAGTCGAAAACTACCCACTCTTTAAAAGGAGGAACTAATCGAAGGTCTACAGCACTTGATCATTTCTTTCTCTCACAGAAAGGGCAATTAAACCCTCAATCCAACTTAAAACACGATTTACTTTTTATTATGCCCCTGTAATCGAAGATTTAGGGGCATATAGTTTTTGCCGTCTGTCTGTCTGTTTAGCTGTTTATCTGTTTGTCCGCCAAAACATTAACCTTCCCCTTGAATTTTGATTGGTTGGAGCTATTGCTTTCATTTTTCGCATATGTATTCCTTGTGACAAGATCTTTCTTTGGGTACCAACATATTTGACCTCTTGACTTTGACCTTAACGTTTGCAAAATTTTACCGAACTTTAACATTGGCCGTAACTTTTGAACATTTGCTTGTAGGGCTTTCATATTTCACATGTGTATTCCTTGTAATAAGACCTTTCCTAGGGTTTAAATATTTTTTATCTTTAGACCTTGACCTTGGAGTTTGAACCATTTTTGAAATATGTTAACATTGACCGTAACTTTTGAACAGTTGGAACTATGCCTTTCATACTTTACATGTTCATTTCTTGTTATAAGATCTTTCCTAGGGTGCAACAGTTTTTGACCTTTTGACCTTGACCTTTGAGATCGACCCACTATTCAAAAACTTTAACTTTGGCCATAACTTTCGAAATGTTGATGATGGTGCTAGAGGTTTCATATTTCACATGTGTATTTCTTGTGACAAGACCTTTCCTTGTGCACCATAAATTTTAACCTTTTGACCTTGGAGATTGACCTACTTTTGAAAAACTTTAACCTCCGCCATAACCATTTTAATTGTTGGTGCTAGGGATTTTATATTTCACAGGTATATTCCTTTTCACAAGACATTTCTTTGGGTACTATCATTTTGGATCTCTTGACCTTGGAAATTGATATTCCTTTGAGAAACGTTAACCCTAACCACGAGTTGTTATACGGCGGCATCCGTGTTTTACAAACACGTCTTGTTTTTTTCTGAGAATAAACAAAGAAATTGTAGAAAACTGATATTTTCTTCAGATATTTAGAATGGATTATGTCTGATAGGATGCATGCAATATAGGTTAATCGGCGATAAGTAAGGGGTATTTGATGCTACATTAAAATATCTTAGTCTAAAGGATGGAAGTTGCAGATGAACATTGGGGAATATTGATTACTAGTATATGATGCTGTAAAATCTGTTCAACGCTTGCTTTAAAGAGATAACATGTTTGATACTCCGCTTGACGGCGCTCTTGTTTGAATTTGTGAGTACAGGAGCCAGATGAAGAGAAACAATTGAAAATTGAATTTAGATTCAATCCTTTTTTGATAGCAATCAAGAGAACTCTTAGATGATTAATACATGTTTTTATTCAATATCTTAAAAACAGTTTCATTCTTGAAATGTAAGGCAAACTTTAGGGGCTGCATGGTTCCTTCATATCTTAATTATGCGCTTTATGATCTTTCTGTTAAAAATCGCCACTTGAACTTTAATTTTATAAATTATTACAAAATATTTCAAATAAGAGAGATACTTGTTTCCAATGACTAGGGATCTGGATACGTTTCTTCTAAATTCAAATATACCAGTCTACGTATATTAAGTGTAGTAGTGTGATGTTGAGGAAAAATGTGTAATAACGAAGAGTACGCATGTTTAAAGTGCACACTATATCATAGGTGATGCATTCAAGTGCTAGTGTATCATTCATGTATGCTTTGCAGGGATTGTCATTTGGTAAACATACATTAATTCACTCTCAAGTATCTTTCTGTTGTTTTTAATTTTGTTTTTTTTTTTACTAAGTATAGTTTTATGCATTTGTTTATCTCTAATTTAAATCTATATCTGTTTCTCCCAATTATATTTGTTATAATAGTAATACTCTAAAATCACCCATTTCCTGGGATTTTCGAGGTTTGTGGAAAAAATATTGATTCAAGGGGATCTAATTTCTAAGTTGGAAGATATACATGATATGGGGCATTGTAATGTTGTGGTGGACATGAATTCGTGGGTCTCTTCATACCTCGAAAAAATGTGATTTCGCAGTAACCGTCAATTCTGATTAAATCTAATCTCCAGAATTTATGAGGGTCCGTGTTTTATGCCCTGTTCACAAATTTGTATTCATTGTTGATTTTTTGAGATCGATCACTGTTCGTTATCTTCACGTTTTTCATTCATTCGAATTTAAAACAATGTCCTCTCAAAAAAGAATGGTCAGATTAAAATTTACAATTTACATATTAGAATGTTTTAAGAGTTTATATAAAAAGGATATTAAAGTGCACCACCTTACTTTGTTTGAAAATCTGCGCTTAAATATGTATGTTTCCTCTACACATGTAGATTGAATAAATTTTAAAAACTTCCTTTCATAATAAAAGCTTTTTAAAAAAACAGCATATATATTAAGTGAAAGCTATCAAAAATATTCATAAAGCAATACTACTTTGAATTGATTGATTGTATGTTGTTCAATGTCCCTTTCAAGAATTTTTCATTCATATAAAGACTTCATATAAAGGGCTTCAAATATAGACCTTTACTCGGTACTCAGGGTCAATGAGCAGTGAGGGATCTTTATCGTGCCAACGCCTGCCGTGACACGAAGCCTCAGTTTTTTAAGGTCTCACTTCAAGTTGCTGAACCCTTAGCGAAGGAACAATTGCAACCTATTTTTATCGACTCAGGTCAGTCGCGGCCGGGGTTGGCACCCACGGCCTTCCGATCACGGAGCGAGCACTCTACAGACTGAGCTACCGTCGATTGATATTATTTTGGAAGGAAGACGTGTATAGCTAATCGAAGATCCAAGAAAAGAACTTTATAAACAAGTTCTTTTTTTAAAATAAGGATGATAAACACAATACCTCATCAATATCTACTGCTGTGACACGTGCAATAGACGTCCCTTTGCTAGAATGCTCTGGAACAGAGAAATTGAAGTCCGTTTTCTGAAATTCAGGAGCATGGTCATTCACATCATCCACAATTATGGACAATGTAGCAGTGCAACTTCTAACGTCTGTGTTTCGTTGGACGCCCTATTGATTAATAAATTGATATTAATGAATTGATGTCAAATAATATATTAGTCTTTTTTATTTGTGTTTCAGAATTCAGTTAAAAATAAATTACAAGAACAAGTGTTAAACCCCGAGTTTTCTTGTGACAAAAACGGATGATATAATTTTTTTAAAAAATGTTTTATACCTTAATTATAAATTTATAAAAGTTTTCTTTCTCCCTGTCCAATACACAAGTTGTGGAAATCTCACCACTTATTTCATTAATCATAAAGCATCCTTTCACATTGCTACCATCTACAATAAGTAAAACAATTCATTTTCTATGTTGAAAGGCCATGACAAAGCGGTGATTAGCGTTTAAATTTTCTATCGCAAGAAGGTGATTCTTTTGATGTTATATAACAGTTCCTATGACGTTAAAACATTACATACCTTCGAATCTATAATACACTTCCTGTCTTCCGTCCCCTGTGTCCCTGTCGGCAGCAAATATGACCGGATTTGTTCTCAGTGAAACATTCGTAATTGTTGAATTCTATTACAAAATCAATTCGGAAAAATATATTCTTAATTCTTTTTCCTTTTAAAGGGATAAGCATAAAAATGTGATAAACCAACCAAATAAGAACACTACTAGTATATCAATGCTTTGTGTTCTTGGTTGGTGTGATTAATATATGATCAACCGTATTAATTTATAGGATATATTTTTTTTCTGGATTCCTTATTGAATATCGCGAAATTATATACTGTAAAATCACTTTATTTTAAACGGGGTCAAATTTTCGTGGTTTGAGGAAAAATGACAAGTATACTTTCTCCCAAAAATATCATCTTTGTTAAAATAGTGACACTAATTATGATTTTTTAACGAAGTAGCAGATAACATAGTAGCAGATCAATTTATAAATTTTGAAATTTATTTTGGTTTAATTCTGTGTTTGGGTGAGCCAAATATTTTTTTTCAGTTTAGATAGTCTGATGAAAAAAGGATATATGTCTTTTAGTGTGTCTGGACAGAAACGTAACATGTCAAGATGTGCATTTTGAGTATTTTTAATAAGGTAAGAAATTATTCTAATGAATCAAATTAAAAAAAAAG
This sequence comes from Saccostrea echinata, assembly GCF_033153115.1. Classification (NCBI taxonomy): domain Eukaryota; kingdom Metazoa; phylum Mollusca; class Bivalvia; order Ostreida; family Ostreidae; genus Saccostrea; species Saccostrea echinata. The sequence continues at coordinate 9,321,264 of NW_026889801.1, read as the reverse complement.
TTTATTGGACAGAAACTATGCCGAGCAGGACCTACATCTATTGCAGAACAATAATCTCGTGATACTTTTTAATAACTTTAAGGAGGTTGGATCCTATTATCAAAACTATTGAGAATTTTTTATTAAGTATAATTTTAGAATCTACACACATAGCTTAATTAAAAACCAAAACAAAGGATGGGGGTCAATGCGCTTCTTTTGGCGCTATAGAGCATTTAATATGACCTTTTAATCTAACACATAAATCAATTTTTAAAAGTTTTTCCTCAAATATTTTTTTGCAATTAAATTCTGGGAACAAACACAGTCTTTTTTCATCTTGAATAGTCACATTAAAATTTGTGACAACAAAAAACTTTCAAATTACTCCGCATACTCAATTAACTGACCTTTCTGCACTCAAAAAATGTTATTTTTCTGGCATTAAAAATTTAACAAGCAATAAAATGATTTGAAAGTAATGACATTTTTCTAAATTTAAGCGGAATGGTTAAAATTATCTTCAAAAGTTCAGAAAAGAAAATTAAAAGTGTGGGTCTGTGATAATATTTTTTTAAATATAAATTGCTAAAATAGTGTTAATTTTAAGTTTAATTTGGGCTGTTTTTTTCCGAGGACTTTCACAATATATTAGCTATATTTGTCAAATGTGATGAATGAATTCATGACAGTTAATGTATACATAATTTAGGACCAGCATAAAATATTTCATTGCACAGAATAACTCTTTGTGCAGTCTGCATGTAAGAGAAGAAACCCAAACTTAACAATACTATACTTCGAGAGAGAAAAATTGATAATTTTTCTTCTAAAAACCTTCCACAAAATATAGATCCTCACTTAATGCTTTCGATATGGAATTTAACCATGGGGTTTTAACTGAATATAGTTTCATTAGCATTGTAGAATTCAAATTTATTGTAAGAACTAAGACATTATGGAGATTTTTTTTAAATAGAGGTAAAGACAAAAATATGCTCAAAAGCTCAGGAACGAACCTCTTTAAAAACAACTTTTGTTTAAAACATTCAAATTATTGTCATAGTATTCTTTAACATTTTGTCGAGATTATCATGATTAATTTGTGTTTTTACGAGATAAAGGCTGAGATCATGACAAAATTTTATATGTTAATGCGATATTTTATAATCAGCTGTTTAACAGTAGATTTAAGAAAATTAAACCTTAGCAATCCAAAAGGCCAAACTCACAGCAGTGCATATAAATTTTAATGTAATATTCAATATATTCTTCATCATCTACTTAAATACTTGCTTCTTCGGGTATATGTAGTGTATATATGTCATGGTCAAACGCCGGGTCCATATCATCAACATCTATTACGTATACAGTCAAAGTGGTGTAATTCACAAGGTTTTCCACTAGGAATGCCTAAAACATACGATCCATTATTGTTTATTCATTTCAAAAATAGAATATTTTTTTAATTATACATGATAATCCTTAATCTGCACACGTATGACTTTTGTTGACTATTTCATTTACCGCAGATATATTCAGATTGTAAATGTTCTTTCCACTGTCGTAGTCCAGAGGTCTCTTTATTTTGATGTCATATGTGCTCGTAATTTCAAACTCGTCCTGTTCTCCCTTTAAAACCAAATAATTTGTCAGAAAATACAATACAATTTATGATATTTTATTGTAGATTCCAAAAAGGTTAGAAGACAATTTACGATTTTAGAATGCTGACAACTCATGTGTATTGATTTTAAAAATAAAAACATGAAAAATTGTTCATTTTATGTATTTCGCATTTTTTGTGGAACGATAAATCTTGTATAAATTTCATAGGTTTCAAAATCTGGCATAAAATTGACAATTGCATATTTTTTCCTTTTTCCCCAAATGTTCTAGGGTGCATAGCGCCCCCCCCCCCCAAAAAAAAGGGACTGCATGGCATTAAATGCACATATTGGGAAAAATAGCAATTACACTCGCCAATGGTAATAGAATGCAGAGATGACTCAGACCATCGGCATCCATCTTGGAACTTTTTAATCCGAGATATGGAGAGATAAAAATCAATAGTATGCATATTAATACTTTCATTTTAAGTTAAATAAAGTTTGTACAAGCCGTCGGCGAGAACATTTGCGGACAAACCAAAAGTACATTTTATAAATGAAAACCCATTTCATTTATTTATCTTGTATTATTTAAGCACAGAAATAATAAAGTTAAATTAGCAGTGATAATGACTACTAGTATTTTCGTTCCATTTGACAAGATAGCATGCACACAACATATTCAATCATACACTGTAGTGATTTCAGAAATCTAAGAAAATCAAGAGACACAATTTACCAGCAAAAAGTATACATTACCGACAATTTTCTCTCTCTCTCTCTCTCTCTCTCTCTCTATATATATATATATATATATGTATCCGTTTGTGTGAGTGTGTGTGTATGTGTTAAATTAAGGGTTTGATGAAATGGTCCTTACTTCAATCTTAAAATATGCGCCTGAAAGCTCTTTACAGTCTTCTCTTGTAATATCAATCAGGCTAAAATCATAGATGTCTGTGCCAATTTTTGCTGACTGAATGAAAAAAATGTATGTAATCAATTAAAAGTATACATCTAAAAAAATATTTGATAACTTTTTTTCATTTTTATAATACATTTATAATTCATTTTTATAATCCTCGTTTTCTTCTTGTTTGTCTGTTCTCCTTCTTATCTATGTCCTCTCACTCTGCCTATCTTTTAACTTTTAAGTATTTTAAATAATAAAATCAAGAGTTTTGCATTGTATATGAAAAAGACATGTAGACACGTAATTTGAACATTTTTTGTGAAAGCGCAAAAAAGAGAACATATTGTGTACCTCAGATACATTGGTAAAATATTCTGATTTCTGAAATTTCAATTTTCCCCTCGACACTCGGTTGATTCTTACGGTAAGTGAGTTCTTCTTCAGGTTGCTCTGAAAAATATTCACCAAAAGTATTTTAAGAACACTATAGGGTAAGTTTAACGGGCATCGGACACGTTCAAACTTGAAGAAGTTATTTATAGCGATATCGCTACCGACCCAATATTATCAAAATGGAGCTTAATATGTATTATGTGAATAAATTATGAATTTGTGACAAATCTTTAATGCTATTTATTGAGAAAATATCATTAAAACGATTTTTGTAACGAGCCAGAATCCAAGATGGATTGTCTAAATGTCCCACCATTATCGCAGTGGCCTTTAAAATACCTAAATACGTATACATTAGTGACATGATTTTTTAATGCTTTTTATAGGGCCGGGTATCAACTGGGAATTTCGTATTGCAATATACTGCGATATTTTTAGCTGTATTACGATCCGTATTGTGATATTTTCAATAACATTCAAACTGATCTTTTCTTATATATGCATTTCATTAATCTCCATTAAGTAGACTGTATGAAACTGTTATAAATACGTTGTAACAGAAAGTTCTTATTTATTTCACTATAATTTCGCAAAAAAATGCAACCATGCAACAGCAAACTTTCTGCTTGGCATGTTTGAAAACGTTTCAGAAAACTTAAATTACATATCCTACTTCAGAAATCCCAAGCCCAAGCATTTGTCGGTATACCCATACTGAAAAAACGTATTGCAATACGATATTTTTGTCTACGAATCGCAATATACGGCGATATCAATATTATTACACAGTCTTATTGATTCAAAGATTAACACTTTATATTATTTCGATTGATTCTAAATATCGATCCACAAATGTGGAGCAATTTTAGTTGCATCACATCGCCTTAGATAGGCCTAGCAATGCCTTGTATCATGATAAGGCCTAGCAATGCCTTGTATCATGATAACTTTCGCCTTAGTCTTGTAGGTTATCATCTTCTTATTTGAAGAAAAATAAAGAGAGCACACTTCTAGTTGTCATATATGGATAACTTGTATTTATTCTGAATATATGTTGAGTTTACATCTTTTATTTCTGCAAATACTGCTGTCAGTGGGGTACTAAACGTGTTTCACTATGCGAAAAAAGAGGCAATTATCCATATATCAGACAATATCCAATGCATGGTAAATTATTGTTTGTTGCATGGTGAAATAATAAACTAATAGCAAAAGCAACTCTTAGAAAAGAAATATAACCTTTGCAATGAAATGTTCTGAAATTTTCTATAAAATTATCAATCAATAACAAAATTCATCCGATATGGAATCGTTCCCTGGAAATTTAAGGAGAGAAAGAAAACAAATAAAAAATATCAAATTCTGGGTACTACACGTTGATGATATCAAATGTGACGTCACTTCAAGGCCATTATCTTGGTATTTTTATCACCTCATAATAATGAAAATCGGCATCATTAAAAAGGTTTAAATCTTTGGCTTTAAGGCAGAAACAAGTTAAAACACGGAGACATTAAGGTTTGATGCCAGTCAATTGCTTAAAGGAAGAGATTTTTTACCGGGTGGTAAATTCCAGGTGAGGGAGGGGCTTATTGTGTACAGGTGTGAATGCCTTGAGGACTAGCAGTCTACCTATGGTCATTTGTCTCCCAATTCCTATACACAGGAAGTGATTTAATACACAGTAGAGTACCAAAGAAGTCAAAATTTACCTGTATTGGGATTCTGAGATGATTTTAAATTAGAAATAAAAAGTTGTAAATAAATTTTAATCTCAATAATTTTTATTAATTTGTAATTGATTGTGTGTCAAAGCATCTCCACCCATTAAAAATATTATTTTTTAAAGTACCGGTATTTGTTGAGCTTTGAAAAAAAAAGTTTTACCTAACTTTGATATATATTATCATAAAGAATATCATTATTATTTCAAATTCTAAAGGTGTGTGTATATTAATACTATCAAGCTAAAAATAGCTTCTCTACTGCTTATACCATGTGTGGTAAATATCAAAGGATCAAAAGTTAATTTGAAGGTCACCATGAGTGCCAAACAAGGTGTACAGGGTATATACAGGGACTAGTAAGTAAATGTCAATCAAGTTCTAGCACCCAATGATGAACCTTAATGCACTTGATTGACAGGGGTACACAGACCAGGTATTTTTGAAGGCGGTGCTTAAAATCTCTGCCTTTAAAGGTATGTGTCCGATACATGGTGAACTGTCCCTAATACATGTATGCGCACTAATAGATACTTTTGATGGTTGTGTCGATAAATTAAGTGAAGTTGTATTTTCCGAATGATACTTTCTAACGAGACTGGATGATCAACAAAGTATCCAGTGGAGCTTTCAGGTGCCATGGAGGAGTGAGCATCCCCTGCCGACGGGGCCCACCCGCCGTGTGTTTCTTGTCATAAACGGGAAAAACTCGTCGACAATTCAGTGTGTAAATAATAGCCTAACAATTAATATGAAAAACGTTAGTCAGCACATGACTTAATAATAATTATATTTGATGACAAGGTCATTGTGTCGATCATGGAACTTAAGTAATGATGACATTTGTTATTCTTGTTTCATCAACTTGTTTGTCAATAACTTACCTCGTTTTAGAAATTGTTCATAATTAGAGCATGCTCTTGCGTATCGAATCAACTGAAAGATAGCTATATATAGACACCCCATATACAGGTGATAAGGGTATATTGCTGCCTAAGTTAAAGTCATCACTTTTATCATGAAGCTTTGTTGTTAGATTACCATCAACGTCTTTTTCTAGTAAAATATCCAAATACGAATCAGATGTGTCAGACTCCGGAATCCTTTATTTCAAGCTCACTGGGATATATCGTGTCGACATATGAATGGAAATAACTATTGTTAATTAATAATACGTCGTCGATATATCTTAATGTCGAGTTGAAGGCCCCATGCAGCAAGAGATTTCTTTTTCTCATGTATTTGTATAAATTCTGCGTCATATGAATACAAAAAAAGGCCTGCTAACAACGGGGTGCAATTGGTAACCATGGGAATTCCGACAGATTGTTGGAAGACCTGGTCTCCAAAACCCATATAGATAATGTCAATCAGAAACCCAAGCATCTTTTTAATATCAACTTCAGAGTGTTTGTGTGTACAATCAGAATGTTTTTTTTTTACAAAATGAAATATCTAATTACTTTAAACCAATTTTTATTTTCTGCAAGTTTCACAATCTTTATCTATACTCGTGAATGTTTCTCGCCACAATCTATCTTATTCATCGAATACTTATGTAGCATTATTCTTCAGTCTCGAAAATTAGTGGCGAGGGATGGATTTCAAATTGACAAAACGCAAATAAAAAGTTGGTTTATATTTTAATTGCCCCAGGTAAAATAGGGGGGAAAAAAAGACTGTCACTTTTAACGAGTTAATTACATGTCAAAATATTATCTTTAGCCCTACTACTAAAACTATGAACTCATGACATCTGTTGTTCATATCTATCAATCATCAATAATGTATTTAAACCCCATTGTTTTAGTTAATATTCAAGAATTAGAATCTTGACGGTGTCCTTGATATTGTTCATTGACAAAAAATAAAGACAGACTATTATAGGACTTTTTCATCTCGTTACTTATAATCAATACCTGTGTTTTTGAAAAAAATAAGTTGACGCATCAAACAGGTTCTGGCATTAATGTAAATGAAAAAGGTGAAAATAGCGAACAGTGAGCCAATGCAAAAACAAACATTTTAAACCAGGCAAAACCATAAACGGAGCATAAGACTTGGACCCCCAAAAATTTCAGAGGTGGGTTCACGTGCCTAGGAGTAGAAAGAATTCTCTATCGACAGATCAAAACCGATAGTAAGCCCTGTTTACTAATCAGGTAGACAGAGTACCCGTAGTAAAATTTATTATAAAAACAAATTATCTTTTATGTAATATCAACCAGCTACGCGATTTTAAGCACGTCAGCCTACTGATTTTGAAGTATTTATTTTTAAAGATTTTTGTAATACATGATGCCATGAAAATGTTTTATTATTCACTTAATAACAATTGATTGAAACAAATCTTGTTTTTAAAACATGAGGATACCCTTATATAGTAGATGTAGATTACAATTGTTAAGGAAAACTTTTTAAAGTTATTCGCCAAACCTTTAGGGTCGCCCAAAGTCGACCAATATTCTTGTAAATACATACCTCACACCTAAAAACACAGCCTATTGACTTTATATCCTGCAAGAAAAGTACACATAATCATTCAAAATAAGTTATATTATTATCATATCCACGTTGTTAAAAAATTATTATCTTGAGTTTCACATCAAACCAATTTTTCGAAATAAGATGGCGGTTTATCAATAAATTAATAATGAATTTAAAAAAAAAAAAACATACACAAGCACTAGGATCTAGAAGATTCACTTTTAAAAGGAGTTTTGTTCCATTAATTTCCAACGCTCTCTCACAGCCGTTATCAAGGAACATGAGTGTTTCATTACCAAGTTCACTGTAGAAATCCCGAACTTCATCTCCTTTTTCTAAGCATAAATATAAAATTATTTCCCAAACTACTATTTTTAAGCATAATTTTTGCTATTATTTGTTTCATATAAAGTTTGAGATGCACATGTTAATGATAAAAATAAATATAATTTTTTTTTAAGTTTTGAGACTTATTGGTTTTTTTTAACGAACTCTAATTTCGTCATTTTTTAATTGTTAAAAGACAAGAGGATTCCTTAGTGTCTTTTGGAGATATAAATGAGTTAGAAATAATGATTACTAATGAGCACAGATTATGCTTTTCTCCTTTTGCACAGCTAATTTTATTCACATTTCCCGTCCATACAATTCAATATTTTGTTGCATGTTATAGAGATAAAAAAATTAATTAAAAGTGAATAATCGCTCTTTGGAAATGATAATCAATTAGAAGAATGGAAGGAAATAATTACTCCTACCATATTTATTTATGATTCATGCTCTGAAACATGATTTTGATCATAAAACATGTAGGTCTAGAGCAATTTTACACTGATTTAGCATGTAATTATTTGCATATTAATTCCACGACATTCCTTACCAAACAATGTGCTGTCATTAAATACTATATCAGTTGGGTTGTCGAAATATGTTTCACAATCAGCTGAAGAAAAAAATCGAATGTATCTAAAACACAATACCAAAGAAGAAAAGGACACTAAATGAAAACTTTATCACTGATCGTTTAAAACAATTTCACTTACCTTGAATCAGCTCAATGAAAAGTACACAGTGGAACATAAACAAAATTTTCCTTTTCAACCTAAAAAGAAAAATATTTTTCGAATTTACTTGAAGATAAAACAGAGAAAATTTTCAACTTTCTAATGCACTAAGAGAGCACGAAAAGCATTCTCTCGACATACAAAGGAACTTTACCCAAATCCTCTCTTCAATTAACACCTTTCTATTTTTATATACATATGTATGTTTATCTGCAGATATTTTGTTATGTAGATAGTTTGATGAATAATGAAGAAATTAAAAAGAAAATATTCATATGGTAATGTATATTTCATGAATGTACTTTTTATTTGTTTATGCCCAATTTGTCGTTCTTAAAATTTCCATAGCAGTAATGTGCCGGGGATATGAACATTTGTATATCAGGGATGGGGTAATGGTAATCGAGCTATCGTAATCGATTGTAATGATTACTTTTTTCAAGTAATCGACAGTAATCTGTGTTCGAAGAGATTTTCGATTAGTTGTAATCGTAATTTAATCGATTATAGCTAAAATTTTCAATGTAATTATGATAATATTACAAAATTTTCGATTACTTTCGATTATTTAATTTTATACATACATGTAAATGGATGTCATTTTGTATAATTATTTCCAGTCAGTCACACATAAATATCAAATATAAACCACCCAGTGTAATGTTTGGATTTCCTAACTTTTATTATCATAAGTTTGATAATTTTCTCAATAAAATTTGCATTATAGACCTTCTGGTCTAGTATTAAATAATTCAGAAGTGTATTTCAACCATTTATTAATAAAATATACAGATTTTTCGTGTGCATTTTACATTTGATCCACTGTCCTCTTGCTGCATGTCCTTTTTCATATTTCAGATGTTGAAAAACTTTGTCTTGTAATAGAAAATTATAAATAGCAAAAACAGAATTAAGTGCATTAATAATTTGGTAAATAAACTACATTTTACTCGAAAAAAAAGAATTCAAGATGGAAATACTTATTCATACCTGAAAATGTTTGAACAACTTCAAACTTGCGTTTTAGTAACTTTAAAATTTGCAAAATCATTCTCATGTTTTCATAATAAATAATTAATTGACTGAGACATCCCTGATTTGCAGATAATGAGGTGTAAACTGTGAACTACCAAGTGTTTAACTTTCATTCCATTGAAGACAAACAATATTTAATTTATTGAAACAGTTAATAGCTCTCAAAACACTTATTTTAATACAAAATGATATTGTGCTATTAGTTTAAATACTTAAAGACACATTTAATTTACATGTTTATTACTAAGAGATCTAATTTACTCATTTTTCTGAAAAAGACACGTACAGGAATGTTTAATGTGTGCTGTCAACATACGGGCAGCCCAAATACTTCTTATGAAGTAATTCACGATAAAATATTAAATAGTTTTTACAACAAGTCAATGAGGTTCAGATCCAAGGTTGAATGGAATAATTAATTCCTTGGCATATTTTATTGCAGGAATCATGTCCCCAGGAATAATGTCTCCACTTTCCGTGAGAATCCCTCATTTGGGCATTTAGTGAGAATGTTAGCCAGAATAAAACCTTAAAAGAATCTGCACTGAAACTGCAGGAACGCATTCAAGCTTCAGTGGATAACATCCAACATTTACCATTTAAATATTGCTTTGATATTTGAAGGGATAAAAACTTTGAAGTAATCGATTATTGATCGATTACATCTTCCAAAATAATCGATTTCAATCGATTACAGGACAAAAATGTGTTATCGATTAATAATCGATTACACAAAATTCCTCTAAGTAATCGATTATTAATCGATTACATTTTTCAGTAATCGTGCCTATCCCTGTTGTATATCTTATCAAAAACCGTCAAAAATAATTACATACTGATCTACAACAATATTAATATTTATCTTACAAATGATGTTTTTTCAATGATTTCAAGTTAAAGCCGAACGTCAACTTTGTAGTATTCACAAATTCTTTGTATATTCTATGAGAGGATATTCTGTCAGTGGTTAAGTCTATTGCTCCTAGACAGTTGTTAAATGTTCCGTTTCCGGGGAACGATTCTGATAAGAAATATTTTCTCTTGTCAAAACCTTACCCAGCCTCGTGTTTAAAAAAGGTTGCATAACTTATCAATCATTACATCCCGAATTCAGTCGGCAAAATGTGTAATGATGATTAGTTGGTACTGAATTAGAGTGGTTAATAAAGGGCGCATATGTATTGTAAAATTCAAGGAAGCATATTTTATTGAGAACATTTAAACATGCAAATAGTCAATACAACAAACCAATTTTCAAATTCTTTCTGCTTGAATCATAAATTAAACACGCCTAACCTCAACTCAGATAAGAAAAAACCATACAATAAAAATTCAGTTTAATTTGTTTAAAACAGTAAATTGACTGGCAGAAGTTATTTTCGGTTCATATGCTCATAATGCACACCAATAAATAGGTTTCTAACTAAATCACACACAATAAAGGTGCATTGGCAATAAAAAATAAGACATGCTACATGTAGCACCCAGCTATGGTTACACAAATATTTTTGTACTAGGAAATAATTTATCATCTTATTGATTTCCCATAGTGTCGATAAAATGCACATCGGTAAACGAAAGATAAAGGGCTCTCAAGAAAACCGTGGCATGCGCTCTTTACATAAATCTGCAGTAGGAAGTGATATGATAGCAAGTCGGTGTCAATCGATGTATTTTTTCTATTTATATGATCATTATGATTACATTTCTTTCATATCTAAGATGAAATTGATTGGAAAATAAAAATCGGTTAATTTTACAATAAATATTCAATTTTATCATCTGTAAAACTGTTTCTGTGATCTGAGAGCAGTTCCAGTGATGATCCAAAGGTCTTACTGTTTAAAAAAAAGTAACAGTTAAATACTTTTACTTTGATAGTTACCCCATTTCGAGTAATGGTTAATCCTATATTTAATCGCACCACGCAATGATACAAGCAGTCAAAACGTCATATCGATAAGGAACCAAAGTCGTCCAACTCTACATGTACTTCCAAAAATTGTCCATTACTTAGGCGAACCTTAAAGGAATCCACTGAGTCAAATATGAAACATTTCACTACTTGATGGTACAATAAACTTTCTGATAACGTTATTAAAGCCTCAATTCATCACGGCTACCACCAAATCAGCCGGAAAGCGAGGTATACAGGTATATTTTGTCTTATCAGTTGTATTTCAATGCAACGGCAGGGGCGAGGCCCCGACAGGTAAACACCTTGCATTGTTCCCGATAAGGACACACAAGGTAGCTAATAGTTTAAAGTAAAAGTGTGATCTGAGATACACATGCTGACTTCATTATCTCTTTAATTAATTGTTATTCTGTTAGTGTTGATAAGTAAAACAATGACACAGAATGCTTTGGTATAACCATCGAGACTATACCATACAGTGTATATGTACACTGTACATACTTCCTGTAAGAATACGGTCATAAATTTCATCTGAAGGGCTATGCCTTGAATATACATGAAAAAGTAAATTTAAATTCAGATAGGAAATAAAAACATTTTCCAACCACTATGATAATAATCAATAAAGAAGTTAGAAGACATCAAATTTTAAGTAAATTTGTAAAATACATGGAAGGCGGGTAAATGTATATGTTTTTATTATGATTTTTAGTTTTATATACATACTTGTACATGTATGCATTTTTTTCACGGAGTACAAAAATAAAATGTATGAACTCTAAATATTAGGATAACAGGGACTTTGACCCAAAAATATTCTTGCTGCAAGCAACGTTTGTTTTTTCTTGATACATACAGACCGTGGTTTTTACTTAACAGGATTTATGTATCTACATACGTAAATATGTCCCTTCTGCGCATGTCTTCTTCTCCTTCCGCTCTGTGTAAATTTTAAGAATTTTCTTCCTTATATCTGGGGATTTTTTATTCAATGTTCTAGTTCTTGAAATTATATACTGTTCTAGCGCTTTATATAATGTTCATTTTGCTTAAATTCTGTTATTTTCTTTTGGGATAACCTGGTTAATTTTGTTGTTTTGAAAGTTATTGTAAGCTTGTTATTTGTGAAATGATTTTGTTGCTAGTTATTTGTTTTAGACCTGTTGGTTCAAACAAATAGAACTCATGGCTTCAAAATCTTTTGATTTCTTGCTTAAAATAATAAAAGAGAACTTATTTTTAAAATGACTTAAACATATTTAACAAAATACCCATCAGAATCAGGGGAACTGTAAAATTATGGTCGAGCGTCCTATAGTCGTGTGTGCCCAGTAGTCGTGCATTATTTTGTTTGTTGTCGTACGTCTGCACGTGCTATGATATTACGTCATAAGCGACTGATTTTCAAAGATTAGAGAAGGAAGTGCTTACTCTAAAACAAAAAGTCAAATATGCTGAGGAAACATTTATAAATTAATCAAATAAACATAAGCATCAATAAAAGCCGCCATTTTGCTGATACTCTTTTTACAGTTTCTAAATATATACTCTACCTGCACGGAAGCGCCACCTATGGACATGACGAGCACATGGCTAATTAGCATAATCATACGTGATGATCACTGGGTATTTCAATTTTTTACTTTGGTCAAGAATTTAGAAAGATGACTTGATAAAAATTATATAGTCCTTATATCGAAATACGTAATTATTACGTAGGAATACATGTATAGAAAGAGTGATGAAAAACGTATGACCTATTTTAGAAAAAAAACAATCGTAAACCTAATTAAATCAAATAAATTCTAAAAATGATTGAATTGATCCTTGAAGAATAAAGTCTTAGTCACATGAAATTTGTTTTTATTTGGTTTTCATTTTTCTTGGCCCCATATTTGCTGTAACATCCGAGTGCACGACCACTGGTCCAAAACAAATATGGCCAATAACCTCACTTGTTTTGTACATCGATACTAAATTTAATAAAGCATTTAGAAATATTTTTAATAGCAAGAAAATTAGACAATTACACGGTAAGTTAAGATATCAAATGAAATAACCACAGTTTTCATTTAAACTGTACTTAGCACTGATACTCTTTTAAGAGCACGACTACTGGGCACTCGAGGGTATAGATATTATATTATATATAATTATATATTACCCTTATAAAGACACTATCGTTTGGAAATCATATATGCATTCGTCTCTGGAATTGAAGATATCGACTTGTAATTGCTGAAAAGTCAGCGACAAACTTGTAAATGAGAGTAAATAAATCAGGACGACCAATGCATGAAAACTTATTTTCAAAACGTAACCGACGCTTTTAATCACAGGTGAACTAACGGGTATTATGAAAATTTGTGTTTGTGTACCTGATACTAGTGATTTATAGTATGTGAAGTGTATGAGAAAAATAAAGTTATCGATTACATGTAACAATTTATGTTTTATATTAACACACCTATACAAGTATGTTCATATTCTCAGCCAATCCTTTTTTCAAATTTTTGTCACTTTGCCATTTAGAATTTTTAAGGAGTACAGCGATGTAGTATTGTAAATATTTTATTAAAGTAAAATTGGGATTTTTTTTTAAATTCATGCACATGTATAAAGAACACATTTACTATAAAGCCTTGGGACTATCAAGAAACATAGTTTATCGGAGACCTGTTTCTAATGGGCCAGGAAAAGATAAAACTTAAGTGTTTTACAAAGGCATATATAGGAAACAATCTTTAAAAAATCTTCTCAAGAACAGCAAAGGAATTACTAGTCATACTGATATGGAAGCATTCTCAGGAAGAGTAGATTCAAATATGTTCAAAACATGACCTGGGGTAGGATGGGGCGATAATGGGTGATCAAAAATTTACTTAGGAAAAAATCTTCAAAAATCTTCTGAAGAAAAGCAAAGGAATAATTAGTTATGTTGAATGGGAGCATTCTCATGTAGTAGAATCAAGTTTGTTCGTTTTCATGATATTGATATAGAAGAATTCTTAGGTTGTAGATTGAAGTTGGTTCACCATGACCTCCCGGGGTAGGGCGGGGCAATAATGGGCCTGGCGATAAAGGTTTTACATAGGAATAAAGAGGTAAAAAATCTTTTAAAAAATCTTTGCAAAAGCATGGTCAGTCATTCTGAAATTGAAGCTTCCTCAGGTAGAGTAGATTATTTTTTTTTCAACTCATGACCCCAGGGGGTAGAGTTGAGCTACAGTGGAGGATCACAATTTTACATACGGAATATAGGAATAAATCTTTATAAATTTTCTTTTCAAGAACATCGAAAGCATGATTAGTCTTGTTGATATTGAACCATCCTCAGGTAGATTCAAGTTTGTTCAAATCATAGACCGGGGGAGGGGGGGGGGGTAGGATAGTGCCATGATAGGTGATAAAATTTTACAAAGAAATATAAAGTAAATAAATTTTCTAATGAAGAATAGGAGGACCATATAAGGTGAGAGTTGTGGCCCATTGCCTCTTGTTTGATAAAACCCTCGAATTCAAATTAAAGAACTGGACTGAAATATAGTTAGAAAAAAGTTTTAGCATAAAATTGCATTTTCAAAGGCATATTTCCCATAACAGAGAAGAGAAAGAGGACCCACTGATCTGCCAAAAAATGTAATACTATATAGTATAGTAGAAAGAAATGGTAAATTCTGCCATTTTACATGCTACTGCCTCGCTAGCTATGAAAATATTTAATTGTCTATAAACGTTTAAAGTGTGATTGGGTAAAAACTTAGTTCGTCCTAGCCCTTTACCTACGTGTTTTATAAAGCAAACAATTTAAAAAGAATTCAAAAAAAAAAAAAATGAAAATTTTAAAATATGAGTCACGGTTAAAAATAAAAAAAAATACAGGATTACAATCAGTGGATTAGGATCAATTATTTCTCTGTTACATATATGATACAGTAGTGTAGTAAGGATCACTGTAAATAATCTCTACAACAATCAAACAAAGTGACTTTTTGAAAAAAAAAATATTTGAAAAATTGAAAGAAAAAAATATTCTTTTTTTGCAACAGTTTACACCCCCCCCCCCCCAAAGTAAACAGTGAATATTGTAATAAGATTGTAATAACTACATTCGCAGAAATTATTCGGAAAAAGTTTTTTTTTCTGCCTTATATTCATTGCATGAATTGAAAAAAAAAACAGAGATGAATATCCTCTACTATTTTACACCTAAATTGATAAAGGTCGATATTGTCACATGCTTTAAATAAACGAACATAGTCTAAATCAAATTGCAGTATTTTGGATAATTATATCCCCGCTCCGAAGAATACTGTTTTACCCTTGTGTGTCTGCCTGTCAAATTTTCGTTGCAGTTTACTCAGCAAAAAATCTTCGCAGAATTGTCAGCACACTCCTTGTTTAGGCATACCAAATGGTGAGATTCATTTTTGTAAGAATCCGATATCAACTTCTTGTTCATCCATGTGTCTGTCCGTACTAATTTTTCGCCGCAGTTTTCCAGCAACTACTCATCGCAGATGCTTGAAATTTTAGCACACCCTTTGTGTAAGCATACCATATGGTGGGATTCGTTTTTGTACGAATCCGGTCAAATCCTTTTTTCTCTCTGCGTCTGTGCGTTCCAACATACCGTCGCAATTTTCTCAGCAACAACTCAAGGCAGATGCTTGAAATTTTAGCACACTCTTTGTTTAGGCATACCATATGGTGGGATTCATTTTTGTACGAATCCAATATTAACTTCTTGTTTATACGTACGTCTGTCCGTAGCAAATTTCCAAAAAGTGTGTGAACAATGAGAATGATTTCATAATGGATTTATGTTGTTAGTATAATGTATTCACATGAGAGCGTATATTCACATCAGAGCGGGGGTATTACTAGTGAGCATTGGCTTACAAAATTCTTGTTTTACATATCTGAAGAAAACTTCCTCAGATTAAATCTTGTCCGACTATGTTCCTTTTTTGTCAGCTTGTTCCCCTGTTTTCTTTATCAAAGCTTTCGAACTGCATTTTGTTTAATCAAATATGTATTTATTCTTTTTTAATAATTTAATTAAATCTACTGACATACAACAAACGGTAGTTTTTTTTAGAGATAACTCTTTATATTGCTCAATAGACTAGAATTGGGTTATCATTCTTGACTCAGTAACAGGAACGGCAAGACGAAAGGAAGAGGGAACTAGAAGGGGACCGAAAGGTTACGAAAGAAGAGAACAAGAGGAGAAAGAGAAGAACGAGGCCTAGAGGTTTCAAAAGAGTGAAAATGAAAGAGGCCTAGTGGTTACATAAGAGTAACAAGAGGCCCAAGGGCCTTAACGGTCACCTGAATATAATACAACAATTTCAAAGTTAAATACACTGATAGATGAAGCAATGTGCCCTAAAGCAAGAGAAGTCAGGAAGATCAGGATCAACAAAATAATTAGACAGTCTAGTATTCAGTATCAACTCATAAATTAAGTTCTAATCTGTCCCCCACTTTACACTATCACCATGCAGACTATTGACAAACTATTAGTGCTTCTGTACTATTTTTAAACCCATATTAAGACCTCTAGCATTAACCTCTCTTTTGGTCTTTGAAGAACTTTTAATAAGATAAGTTATTTTTGTCTCATTTTTTTTTTATCTATTACTTACAGGTCTACCTGATTATTAAAACTAAGAAAGTACTTTTTTAATTATACGATAAACATTCTTGCATAATTATCTTATTCTATTAACCTTTCAAATACATTATTTACAGTGATTTTAAAGGTGAATGGAAAAGGGGAATAACTTCTCTCAGTAGAATACAAATTAATAGAGCCCTGCCCAGGACCAGAATGCTTAGACCAATGGTCCAAATGTTTAAAAATCTGGTAGAAATACACTTACTCATATCATTTAAACTTTTACTCAGTTTGCTTCCGATATGCCCAGAAGCAGAGAAGAATTTCACAGGTACAATGCATTTTCACTACAGATTCAACAAAGCCTTACCCTAACACCAGAACCCAAGACCAAGGGTCAAGAAATTTACAAATTTGGAAGAGTTACCCTCATCATCATAACTATGGACTTTAAAGAATTAACACTTTTCCACTATATTATCAAAAGCCCCACCCCCCTCGTTATGCCAGAAACCCTCACCCTAGGACCACAAGATTTAAAAAAATTCTGTTCAAAGCTCCCATTTTCATCATAGGTAAGCAATTCATTTATCAGCTCAACACTAAGGAACAGACAGGATTAATTAATGATTAATTAATAGAATTAATGCTTTTTCACTATATAATCAATAGAGCCCCCCCTCCCCTCCTCAAGAACCCCAAAAACTGAGGCCATATATTTAAAAATTTTGGAAGAGGCATTCTTGACTATCATAATCATGCACTTAGTTTGTTTAAATAATCTCCAGTAGCAGAGAAGAAGATTTTCAAAGAATCAATGCATTTTCACTATATAATCAATAGAGCCCCACCCTAACACCAGAACCTCTGACCCTGGGGCCATGAAATTCACAATTTTTGAAAAGGCATCCTTATGCATCATAACCATGCACCTAGTTTGTTTAAATAGTCTCCAGTAGCAGAGAAGAAGATTTTCAAAGAATTAATGCATTTTCACTATATAATCAATAGAGCCCACCCTAACACCAGAACCTCTGACCCAGGGGCCATGGCTTTCACAATTCTGGAAGAGGCCCACCTCCTCATCATAACTATGTACTTAGTTTATCACCTTAATGCCCAGGAGCAGAGAAGAAGATTTTCAAAGAAATAATGCATTTTCACTATATAGTTGATAGAGCCCCGCCTAACACCAGAACCCCTGACCATGGGACCATGAATTTCACAATTTTGGAAAAGGTACTCTTGCTCATTATAACTATGTACTTAGTTACTTTATTAAATATCCAGGAGCAGAGAAGAAGATTTTCAATGAATTAATGCATTTTCACTTTATAATCAATAGAGCCCCGCCCTAACACCAGAACCCCTGACCCCGGGGCCATGAATTTCACAATTTTGAAAAGGCACTTTTGCTCATTATAACTATGTACTTAGTTACTTTATTAAATATCCAGACGCAGAGAAGATTTTCAATGAATTAATGCTTTTTCACTATATAATCTATAGAGCCACGCCCTAACACCAGAACCCCTGACCCTGTGGCCATGAATTTCACACTTTTGGAAGAGGCACTCTTGCTCATCATAACTATGTACTTAGTTCTTTTAATTAATACCCAGGAGCAGAGAAGAAGATTTTCAAAGAAATAATGCATTTTCACTATATAATCTATAGAGCCACGCCCTAACACCAGAACCCCTGACCCTGGGGCCATGAATTTCACAATTTTGGAAGAGGTACTCTTGCTCATCATAACTATGTACTTAGTTCTTTTAATTAATACCCAGGAGCAGAGAAGAAGATTTTCAAAGAATTAATGCATTTTCACTATATAATCTATAGAGCCACGCCCTAACACCAGAACCCCTGACCCCGGGGCCATGAATTTCACAATTTTGGAAGAGGCACTCTTGCTCATCATAACTATGTACTTAGTTCCTTTATTTAATACCCAGGAGCAGAGAAGAAGATTTTCAAAGAATTAATGCATTTTCACTATATAATCTATAGAGCCACGCCCTAACACCAGAACCCCTGACCCTGGGGCCATGAATTTCACAATTTTGGAAGAGGCATTCTTGCTCATCATAACTATGTACTTAGTTCTTTTATTTAATACCCAGGAGCAGAGAAGAAGATTTTCAAAGAAATAATGCATTTTCACTATATAATCTATAGAGCCCCGCCCTAACACCAGAAACCCTGACCCTGGGGCCATGAATTTCACAATTTTGGAAGAAACACTCTTGCTCATCATAACTATGTACTTAGTAACTTTATTTAATACCCAGGAGCAGAGAAGAAGATTTTCAAAGAAATAATGCACTTTCACTATATGATCTATATAGCCCCACCCTGGGGCCAGAACCCCTGATCCTGGGGCCATGAATTTCAGAATTTTGGTAGAGGGCTCAATGCTTATTACAATGATGCCAACAGTTTGACTGCTTGATGTCCAGGAGTAAAGAAGAAGATTTTTAAAGATTGCATTATTTTTGGTGGTTTTAGCCCAACCCCTCAGGCCCCAGGGGGGGGGGGGGGGCAGGGACCATGAAATTCACAATTTTTGTTTCCCTTTACCTATAGATGCTATATACCAAATTTGGTTGAAATTGGTTGAGCGGTTCTAGAGAAGAAGTTAAAAATGTTCAAAAGTTAACGCACGAAGGACGACGCACGACGACGGACGAAAACAGATAGCAATAGGTCACCTGGGTGACTCAGGTGACCTAAAAATGAAAGAAGATTGTATTCAATGTTTGAAATGTCTATTATGAAATGAAATGTATTCATTTTCATAATTATTTCCTAATTATTCATTTGGATTTTTAGTGGTTTGTGTATAATAATAACAATTTGCTAGATATTAATTTTTATTTTCATTTTTTGATAGATATTCATATTGTAAATATGAAAGTAACACCAAAACATTCATTTAATCATGAAATCATGAAATCCTGTGTAAGTACAAAAAGGTCAACATGACTAGTATTGATTAAAAGCCCCATCTCTCTCGTTAGTTTGCGGGGAAAGTTGTTTTTTTTCCCGTAATCATTTGGGTATGTTCTTCATCATATTCAGGATTGAAAACACTGTCACAAAGACTTTTGGTAAATATTTACAAATTTAGGGTTGTAGATGGACTAAAAAATCCCTTTAAAAGTAATAAGCGCATAAAATTTGCGTATATTTATTGAAATGTGGATTTAATATTTTATGTCAATTGAAGAAAATCGAATTTAATTTTTAATAATATTTCTAACTATTCTTCAGTTAATGAAGTCTATAAACAAAATGTTTGAAGAAGTATTTTTGTGATTTTCTATATTCTCCTTATGACCATGTGGCCCTAGAAATGGCTGAAAATTATAATAGCAGTGTATAATAATCATTCTAAATTGCGCCGGCTTCACTAGATTTAATAAGAAGGAAGCATGCCATTATTTTTAACTGATTAATAAGCAAGTGCTAATTACTCATTTTGAACAGTTTGAAAATCCTGTAACAAAGACGTTTCCGACATAGATTCTACCTTAAAGACGTACAACACAGTGGGGGAGATAACTCTTGCAATATCACTTTAACGTTTAACGTGACGTCAAATTTGACGTTAATAATAAAGCGTCAAAATGATGAGTGATACGATCCCGATGTATTAAAAGTAGAAACAGAAAAAATGAGATTAGGGGCTTGATTGTTATTTCTTTATGAGTACCAAATTCTTTCATTGATTTTTTCTTTAATTAAACCCCTCCCCTCTATGAAAAGGAAGAAACGAAAGATTACCCCTTAAATTTCTTTAATTTCATATTCTGTAAATCGTATTCGTGATCAAAGCACAGCATTTTTCATCTGAAAATTTTTATGTTACATTGGTTTTTTTCCCGATTACAGTTGGGTACATAACATTCCGATTACAGGTCTATCGTATAATTATGCATTCACCAAATAAATATTGTTTTGTTCTTCTTTTATATATATAAAAACAAACAAATAAGGGGAAAAATATATTTTACAATGTTATTATCGATACTTCTCAGAAGCTCACTGGTCAAAGAGGAACAACTCTAAAATTGTGGGATATTTTTGTTTTCCCTACCTTTAGTTGAGTTATTCCTCCTGTTTTCCGAACCGAGTTATGTTTTTCACGAATATACAGATTCATTTACAATCAAATCAGCCTGATGAACTCGAGAACTGAATACTATAATTTATATACAAAGTAAGTATCAAAAGTGAAAAGGTATTTTTTACAGAAATTATTTGAATTCATGAATAACTTATTGCAGCAAACTGTCCCGTGTCCGACCTTCTGTCACAGTGAACGGTGTCTGTTCGCATTTCCTCGAATCAAAACAAAACGTTTTATATCACAATACACATGAATCATTTCAATAAATGAAGAATTTAAAGTTTAATACATTGAAGTTAATATGGACGAAAACGAAATTTCCATTTTATCTATAGGAGCAACGGAAGTATACATATATTATCGGGGGAGGGGGGGGGGTTATTCTCACACACTCCAGAACCTTTGAAAATATTAAGAAACTATAAACATTCCATTTATATCACAGGGCAGTTGAACATAAGCCATTGTGAGTTCACTTTTAACAAGAAATAAAATTAAAATTGATTAAATAAAAGTAAATTTCAATGTCAATTGAATTTCATATCCAGGTATGAAATATGAATGCATATATATGTACATACATGTACCGGACAGGTGGGCATAAAATCCTAAGTAAGTTTTACTTAAATCAAAACATTTTAGTAGTCAATATTTTATATGCATACACGAATAAACAAATTAGTACTTTAGGAATTCAATTGACTAAATATATCTGCAATGTATGCGATGTTCATAGTAAAAAAAATTGCCTATAAAGCTACAGTTAAGTGCGACTTAGATTTGAAAACTCTGATAAAATAAAATATAAATATCATTTTTAAAGCAAAAATATTTTCCAACTTGGATTTTTTTTTAATGTGTATTTGTAGATTCATAGCATTTTATCGTCCCAAGTCTGAAAGACGCTTGAGAAACGTGATTTGGGAAGAAGGGCGGAGGGGGTGATTTTCTGCTATAAATTAAAGGGATCGTTTAAAAAAAAAATTACAAGAAATTATGAAGATTATTTTTGCAACCCGCTACATAAAGAAAGTATTTTTTCCAAAATTTAACGATAGGTTTTTTCATAAAAAATATTTAAATTGAAAAATACGCAAGGCTAAGAAGAGCCATTTTAAGGTCTTCAAAAAAAATTTGTGTCGATATATACTTCTATGAAATTACTTTATTTGTGTGTTACATGGTCAAACGGATTAGTCGATGAAGTGTGACAGCCAGGCTATCCCGACTTTTTTGAAAATCAAGGATTTTATAGTTGGTTGATTGACATTTTTTTCTCCTCGTGATCAGCTAAAGGGGGGTAACTTTGGAACTTCCTGTCCAAATACGACTCTGACGATTTTGTTCAAAATGTGCATGCACATAGTAGATATAGTCATGTATGAAATATACAAAAACAACGAAAATTAAACTACAGGAATTTTTGGGGTGGGGTGTTGTACTAAGAACGGGATTGATAATTTTTTGTAAATAACACTGGGCCATGTTTAAAATAATGTTTGCTTGCCCTCTCCCGACACGGACTAAAAAATGGGTCGGTAGGTAGGTGGGGAGTTTTTCCCCCAAAGAAAATTTCAACATACATGTGGACGGGTGAGAAAAGAAAAAAAAAATTGTTTGCTGGAGGAAAAAAAAATTGAGTCGGGCCATTTTGGCTAGTCGGTCGGGAGAGGGCTAACAAACATTTTTTTTCAAAGATGGTCTTGACTTGTCTCCAAATCATGCACTGCCGTAAACAATGAGTTATGGAATTTCTAACATGTCCACTACCTCCTTCCCCATCACCCCAGTCCTTTTCATAATTTAAGGAGGAATGCCACACCAAAATTTTATTGAATAGATCTTTACGACATCCCTTTTAAACTGTGGTTTCAGCATTGGGGGAGATAAATCGTAAAGAAGTAAAGGAGTAAATCGGAAGAAGGAATATTTCCTCTTAAAATCAAAACATTTAATTCCCACATTTCCTTGCAGGCAAATAATTCAATAGTTTTAGGAAAGGGGGACGGGATTATTCAGCCCTATCTTTTAGTGTAGTTTCTTTTTACTTATGAAAAGTAAGTGAATTTGTGAGTTTTTATATGTGTCTTATTTAAATCGCTTTTATGGCTAATTTCAGATCTGTAAAGCATTGGTGGTGGTGGTGGTGGTGGGGGGGGGGGGGTGTTAGTCGACAGTCAATTGCCAACATATACTATACAGTAGTGCACACTCAATAATGACACTTGTGACCTTTTTTATTACTTGTCAAGGGATTTCTGTTGGATTGTGCCCTCCTTCCGTGTACTTTTTTTTCTTTTTGATTTTCTTTTTCTTTCATTACTTACAATATGAATTCTTTTTTCTCCTTTCATTATGATTAATTTATAATTTATTAATGATTTAGATGGCATGCTACAAATCTCTGTAATAGAGGAAATAAAAGATAAATGAATGAACCCAAGATCCTACTATAAGAGTTTGACCTCTACCCCCCCCCCCCCCCCCCCCCGAAAAAAAAGTTTTCTGACTTTATATAAACCTTTAATCTCTCCCCCGTCAAAAAAGCTATTGAATTATTTGCCTGCAAGGAAATGTGGGAATTAGATGTTATGTATTTAATTAAGGGGAAATACTCTTTCCTACATCTATTTCTTCCTCGCCATAACCGTTTAACAGTTCCTGGATCCGCCAATTTTTTGTAATTATTTTAAATCCATCCTCTAATAGGTTTATTCAAGCATGCGCATTTAAGATATTAAAGATAACAAAACACGCAAGATCATCTATAACAGTTGGCAGTAAACAGCTGGCAGTTGGGAGTACGCAGTTGGCTGTCGTATGTGGAATTCCATACTATGGGACAGACATTTTAATATTTTAAATTAAAAATTATTTATGAAAATAAAACACATGATTTGTAAATATTTTTAATATTTGGATCAATCCCGATCAAAATTAAACCGATCCCGATCAAAATTAACACAAAATAAATAAAATAATAATTATTGCCTTCTTTATGTATTTACCCCTAAGAAATCTATTTGATTGTCAAGTTCAATTACCTTCTAATCCGTATTACACCTAAACAAACTAGTATTCTTGAGAAAATGTTATCTATTTCCAATTATTACAAAATTCTGGTTGGGGTCAGTTTAATTTCGATCGGGATTGGCCAAAATTTAAAAATTAATTTCTCTAAAATTTTGCATTTTCATTTCAATTTCTTTTTTAAAATATGGTTGGCTGGCATTTTTGTTGTAGCTGTGACTATTTTTTAAAAAAATTATCATCCATAGGTTTTGAAAACATTCACAAATAATGTGTTTTATTTTCATAAATAATTTTTTAGTAAAAAAAAAAATAAATAAATAAATAAAAAGGACCAGCTTGCTTTTGTTTTCATATATTATTAGATATTCATTTTACGATGTATCAATAGCAAATTTTTTTTTCATTTTCTATGAAAAATTGAAGAAAAATTCTTTTAAAATAATTAAGAACATATAAAGGCCTTTTAATGCTGAAACCATAGTTTAAAGGGGATGTCTTAAAGATGTATGAAATAAAATTTTAATGTGGCATACCTTCTAAATTCTTCCCTCAGACTTAGAAATGAATACTTATTTCAAGTGTTTAACGATTTATAAACTACATCTTTATAATGTTATGTACATGTAGATTGAGGAGGGTGCCTATGCGCGACAGAGATAACTTTGTAACAATTTTTTAAGCCCACAATTTGCTTGACTCTTTTTTTTATTTTAATTTTTCCAGAAGCTTTGCTAGGACCTGTAATAAGGTGAACATTTACTCAAGTTACGTTGGTAGCCCAACGGTTAATCATTTAACAATGTCCATTCAAAACCGTTAAGTGGAAATCTATGGTTAGCAGAGTAGAACCATGCAACAAGTAAATATCATACACAGTTCTATTACCAGTACGTATCTGAACAAACACCAAACGAACATTTACATGCAATAAGAAAATATGAAATACTGGGTAATGCATAGAACAACGAGTGAGTCATGATGCAAGTATATTTTGGTTAACATTGAACGCAACGACACGATGTCTGAACAAGACAAAAATTATGAAAATATAGTAAACTGAAAGCATACAAGGAAAAAGGATAGTGAAGTCAAACCCTTATTACATACTAGATCAAAAAAGGGATATTTATAAACCTCCTCTCTGAAAGTGGATAATTTAGGACATTTGCCGCAGATCTATTTTTTCTAACGGTACAACAGTTAATATCCAACTTAGATTTCAAGCTGACATTTGTTCCTTGCATGTAAGTAAGTATATAAATATTGTTTTCCAAAACATAAAATTAAATGCGCAAACATATAAAGCAATGATCAAATTGTGAACTAGGAAGCAGTATTTTCTGTTATTTGAAATTATCGCCCTTATAATTTTAAATTACATTCATTTTTTTGAAAATATAGACAATTCTGCCAAATCCATTTTAAAGTAAAAAGATCAAGAATAAACATTTTATAATTTCTTTTATAATAACGGTAAAAATTTTGTCTTTATTCTCGAATAAGTATTTTTTCCATTATTTTTATTGTAAATAACTTTGAAACATCTAAGTATTATGCATATATATTAGTTTTTTTTCACAAGTCTAACTTATAATTGAGTCAGACGGTAAAAAAAAAAATAAAAGAAAGAGAGGGGAAGATAGTGGGGAGGTAGTGTGGAGAGAGAGAGAGGGAGTGTGGAGAGAGAGGGGGGTGAGGAGGAATGGGGAGATATAGGGACTAAGAGTGGGTGAGTGCCAACTCTCTCTATCCTATATCCCCAATCTCTCTCTTCCCACTCCCCCTCCCCAACATCTCTATCTCCCTCTATCTATGGGAGAGAGAGAGAGTGGGGTTGGAGAGAGTGTGGGAGGGAGAAAGAGGGGA
The DNA here is from genome assembly GCF_033153115.1 of Saccostrea echinata. Classification (NCBI taxonomy): domain Eukaryota; kingdom Metazoa; phylum Mollusca; class Bivalvia; order Ostreida; family Ostreidae; genus Saccostrea; species Saccostrea echinata. The sequence continues at coordinate 9,295,484 of NW_026889801.1, read as the reverse complement.
GAGAGAGTGTGTTCTCTATCCTATATCCCCAATCTCTCTCTTCCCACTCCCCCTCCCCAACATCTCTATCTCCCTCTATCTATGGGAGAGAGAGAGAGAGAGTGGGGTTGGAGAGAGTGTGGGAGGGAGAAAGAGGGGAGAGAGAGTGTGGGGGGGAGAGTGGGAGAGAGGGAGCGAGAGTGAGGGAGCGAGAGTGAGGGAGCGAGAGTGGGGGAGAGGGAGCGAGAGTGGGGGAGAGAGAGAGTGGGGGGAAGAGGGGAGAGAGTGTGGGAAGAAGAGGGCGAGAGGGGGAGAGAAAGAGAGTGGGAAGAGAGGGGAGGGAGTGGGGTAGAGAGAGAGAAAATGGGGAGAGAGTCGGGAGAGAGAGAGAGAGAGTGGGAGACATGTGGGGAGAGGGAGGGAGTGGGGAAAGGAAGAAGACGATACTACCGTGTGTACCTTTTTGACACTTGCAAACGACAAAAGACACGGTAAAGATTTTGAGCTAATTACGTTTTGAGCCCCTGATATCGAAGGTCAGAGGCATATTGATTCAATCCTGTTTGATATTTTTTTTTACATATTTAATCTTCCTTATATTTTTATGAGAAGAATTTTGAGACTTCATTGATAATTATAAGATCCAATTTTCTTAACAATCGCCCTTTTTAAAGCAAATTGGGAAGAGTTAAAAAACTTAAACCTTTCTTATTCCTTATGAAAAAGAAAGAAGGCTTTGCTTTGATTTTTTTGCACATTTAGATAATTAAAACTGTGAAAACTGACAGTTAATATTATTAAGGTATTCCATCCCTAATATCAACATTCAATGAACTTGAATAAATATCAGATGTGTAGGCGTTGAATACTCAGTATATTTAGACACGATTCCCATTTACTACTATAAGCATGTAAGGGTGGGATGTGTCCTAATTTTTGATATTAAATTTTGGTAAGAGTTATCTCCTTCTTTTTTTAATTATTAAAAAAATCAATCTTAAAAAACTTATCTGGTAAAAAAAAAAAAAATAATAATAATAAAATTCAATTGTCATTCTATTTCTAATGTTTAGTGCATCTTTCCACCACAATATATATCAATACTATTGTTTGAATTTGCATTTTTTTTAAATAAAAAAATTGCTTGTCCCCATAGTCTTCAAAACAATCTTTGTTAATTAATTACTGCATAGTAAATTACATTTTTGAACTGTAAAATACTTTAAATTCGACTTAATGATAGACTGTATTTATTGACAAGGTCATTGTATCTACCATAGAACTTGCGGAATGTTGACTTCAAACGAGAATGTTGATAATCCTGTTTCATAGACTTGTTTGTCAATAGCTTGCCTCGTGTTAGAAATTATTCGTACGTACAGTATGCTCTTGCGTATCGAATCAAATGGGAGCCATAAAACCCATATGCAGGTGATAAGGATATATTGCTACATTAATAAGGGAAGTTGACGATAGAAAATTCATTGCGTTTTTCATACAGTTTTGTTTTTAGGTAACCTTTAAGGGGTTTTTTCTAGTAAAATATCCAAATATGAAACAAATGTGTCAGACACTGTGGTATCTTTTCTTCCAAGTTGACTGTCTCGTCGACATATGAATGAAAGTAACTATTGTTAATTGATAAAACGTCGTCGATATATCTAAATATCGAGTTGAAGGCCACAGCAAGTGTTTTCTTCTTCTCATGTAGAAGTTTTTGAATAAATTCTGCTTCATATGAATACAAAAATAGGTCTGCTAATAATGGGATGCAATTGGTACCCATTGGAATTCCAAAAGATTATTGGAAAAGATCTGATCTCGAAAAAAACTACAAAGATATTGTCAATCAGAAACTCAAGCATCTTTTTAATATCAGCTTCAGAGTACTTGTGTGTACAATCAGAGTGCATGCTAACAACAAAAAAAAAAAAAAAAAAAAAAAAAAAAAAAAAAAAAAAAAATTGCAAACGACCAATGACAAGGTAAATTTACGAGTTCCATTTTTATTAAAAAAGCAGCTGTCTATGATGTCAAAAAGCCTGGATTTAATTTATCGCGGAGAATCCATAAAGTTTCAGTTTCCATTCAAAGTGTTTCTAAATAATGCATTATAATTTAAAAAAATGCATAGATTTTATCAGGTTGATTGTTTGATCTTCAAAAAAAAAATCTCAATTTCTTAACATTGTAGAGATTAGATTGATTGATGTTGTTTAACGTCCCATTCGAGAATTCTTCACTCATATAAAGACGTCACCGTATGCCGGTGAAGGGTTTCAAATTTAGATCTATACGCGGCACTCAGGGCCATTGAGCAGTGAGGGTTCTTTATCTTGTCTACGCCTACCGTGACACGGGACCTCGGTTTTTAAGGGCTCATCCGAAAGACCCGTGACTTTCACTTCTTTTGCCAAGCGCTTGGCGAATGATCAGTCACTACCTATATTTACATTAAATATATGAAGATAACGAACAGTATTCAGGCTCAAAAGTCCATCAAACAATACAAAATAGGAGCAGAGCAAACACGGACCTCCAAACATCAGAGGTGGGATCAGGTGCCATGGAGGAGTGAGCATCCCCTGCCGACCGGTCACACCCTCCGTGTGCTCCTTGTCATGATCGGAAAATAACGGAAAAATCCGTCGACAATTCTGTGTGTAAATAATGGCCTAACAATTTGTATGAAAAACCTCAGTCAGCATTTGACTCAATGATAAATTGTATTTGCTGACAAGGTCACTGTATCGACCATAGAACTTACGAAATGATGACGTTAAACGAGACAGCTGATATTCTTGTTTCATCAACTTGTTTGTCAATAATTTACCTCGTTTTAGAAATTGTACATACGTAGAGCATGCTCTTGCGTATCGAATCAACTGAGAGATATATACCCCGTATGCAGGTGATGAAGGTATATTGCTGCATAGGTAAGGGAAGTTGACGATTGAAAAGTTAAAGTCATCACGTTTATCATAAAGCTTGGTTGTTAGATTACCATTAACGTCCTTTTCAAGTAAAATATCCAAATATGAAACAGATGTGTCAGACTCTGTGGTATCTTTTATCTCAAGCTCACAAGGATATATCGTATCGACATAAGAATGGAAATAGCCATTGTTAATTGACAATACGTCGTCGATATATCTAAATGTCGAGTTGAGGGCCACAGCAAGTGTTTTCTTCTTTTCACGTACAAGATTTTGGACAAATTCTGCTTCATATGAATACAAAAAAAGGTCTGCTAATAACGGGGCGCAATTGGTACCCATGGAAATTCCAATAGAGTGTTTGAAGACCTGGTCTTAGGTTTACCTGATCAATATCGAAGGGCACGGACTGTGAAACCGGTCGACGGGAGATATTTACTCCTCTATGTACCTAATACCACCTCTGGTGTTTCAGGGTTGTTCGTTTTTACTCTTTTTACCATTTGTATTGATCACAAGATTTTGTCCCGAGTAATTACAAGCCCAAACTGACCATGGATGATGTGTTGGGGATATTTATCCACAAATAAGGTCAGATGATGCTTTTGACCTACATTGTACAAGTTAATATGAAGGTCGCATTAAGGCCCCTGAAACTGTTTTAATTTATGTTCTTTTCATTCAAATGATAACAAACCATTAGTCAATATTTAAGTCTACAATATATATACAATTTTTAATTGACCAAGCTTGTATAAAGATAAGAATGATTCTAAAATTAATGCCCTGGCCCTAGGATCATGAAACACCTTAAGCTAAGTCAAAAAATGTATATTGTGCGTACATGATTAAGAAATCAGGCAGTTCAAAATTAAAATGCTTTTTAACTTTGCAGTCATAGATTACTGTCGTATGCAGGTTAAGAGATTCAGTTCACAAGTAATTACAGTCACATCTTAAAGATGATAAAAATGTTGACTTAAGTCTAAGTCTGTTTCATGATCCTTTAGTTTAACAGCAGAGTGTCGGAAATACAACTATTATTTCTGCATGACAGTGAATTCTGTATGAAATTATTTTTTTTCTTTGAAAAATAAAAATATATTTTATGGTAAATTAACTAATATTTTATGGCAAATCAAACAGTTATCAAACGTAGTATCTTGTTAAAAGATACAAATTGCTTTCTTAATATCTTTAGGAAAAAGTTTAAGAGATAGCAAGTGAAAAAAGTCATTAACATCGCCTTTATCTGTCTTCTTCGTTCTTTAAATCTATTAAAATGGGTTTTTTCTAGGATTGCAAACTTGGTAAAGCACGATAGTCTTAGAAACAAGTGCCATGATAAAAAAATCTCTAAATGTCATTTAATTTATTTTCCAATTCTTTTGTAAAAACATAATTTAGAACAAATGGTTCTGAATAAAAAAAATAATGAAACATACTGAATCTAATCTTATCTGTCTACATGTATTTTGCATGTATCTTTGCAACAAATATATGTACTTGCATAAAGTAGAGTTTTTGAACTTTGAAATAAAAATGAACATACGAGTGATATATCACGTAATACGTGCTCTTAAGAAATACACGCTTATGTAATAAATGTCATTTTATTGTAAAAATTCTTTCCGCATCCCTACTCAATTTAATGTGTCTGAATGTTATGTTCCCCCGAGTGAAAGTCGAGTGCAGGTGGAAAAAAACTCTTCAGAACTAATTCTATCGATTTGAAAATTTCAATTTATTTTTAGTCCACTGTAGATAAAATAAACCCTTGTGTTCACCTGTAGGGTCACATGCAAGTGAACATAACGTTGTATTTTCTTTATTAACTTTGGATCTCAACCGATGAGAGAGCTAGACATTATTCAAACATATAATATTATGTTATTTTTATAGTCTTAAAATATTATAAGATATTTCATTTCTAAACAAAATATTTCATTTCTTTATTATATGATATTTCTTTTTTTTTAAAGAATATTTGAAACTGTACATGTAATAGCTAGAATTGATACGTGATTTTTTTTTATTTCGCTAAAACAATATATATTTATGCCGTTTTAATGAATAAATAATATTTCCTCTCCACTAACATATAATATATCTATTGCAAAACAATATATATGATGCTTTATTGTTCAAGAAAGAATTTTATTTCCATTACATAAATGGTTTTTATTGAGCTAAAATACTTGTGATAATGCCTTAAAGAATATATGATGATTTCCACTGCCAAAACGAAAACATGATGCATGATTTTTTTTCTTTGCCTTCAAAAAGAGCAAGTACATGTACGATGGGTTATCAAAGAGTTTGTGGACTTATGCGATAAAATTAATACTATGTAGTCAATGCATACAAAATTTATAAGGAACATAATGCAACAAAAGTTCAAGAAATATTGAAGGTTTTAGCTTGATACATTGATAATTTGCCAAATTATTATAAAATTTAAAAAAAAAAACATTATATGATCACCCGGCGCTTTCGCTGTTTAGTTTCATGACGTCCGACAACGTCATTGTTTCTCAATGACCGCTCCTCTACCTCATACACTTATCTTGATGAGATTCCTGTAGCTAAGTAAGGACTTAAACCCGTCTTGTTTATAAAATGACTTTACATATCATAAAAAGCTGCTTTCAGTGCATATAATTTTGTAAATGGATCTTTACATAAAGAAAGATCTTCATTTGAGTATGCCAGCATATTTTGCTTGTCGGAGTTCAATATCTACCACACGTGATCAACGTCACTTTTCGACCTGACTGACTTTTGACACCCTGACTACAAATTGACATTAACTGTGCATCTCTCATCTCTCTGAATTTTATCTATGTATTTATTTATTTATATATTTTTTTGCATTTAAAAACAAGTACTCTGGAAGCATTTTATTTCTCTATAGCCCATAGCCCGTTTAAACATTCCCTAGGTCTATTCCAGTTTCTCCAAGGGCGAAACTTTATACAGTGTTGGGAAATGTTTCCATGCCACAAGCTTGAATTAACGGGATTTTAGGATGACAAATGCTCATATAAAAGGATTTTTCTCAGTTACACTCGGTAGAAAAAAAACCGTTATGTTCGATGTTGCGCCGCCTGATCATGCTATTTCTTACAAAAACATTAACAATTTATTCAAAAATGAAACTTAAAATTAATGATTTATTCTATAGATAGAAAATATGATGCTTACTATATGTGTTAAAATTCATTGATGTCCCTGCAGCGGTTTTAATTTTATGACGCTAGTCCACGAACTTTTTGATAACCCCTTGTATATGATAAACTCAATCGCTAAAAGTAACATGAAAATTTATTACTAAAATAATGTTGTTGTTTTTTTTTTTCATTATTAAAAAGAATATAAGATATACCTATTTCTAAAAAGGATATATGGTATTTTCTTGAAAGAAAGAAATACAGTTTTTTTAATATTCCCTATATACATGTACTAGTATGATTTTTTTTTTTTTTTTTTTTGTTTAAAAGAATATACCGTTATACGAGATAAATATCGCTTAAAGGAGGAATTTGTGATATATTTTTGCTAAAGAGGATTCCAGATTCAATATAAATATATATAAAGATTCTGGCCCATATTATATCCCCACTCTTTGGGTCTCTGAATCCACACAACATGGGGATACTTCAATATCATTTTGATTAAGTTGGCGTTGAAGTTATTAAGAAAATTCTTTTCCCGTACATATGCTTTATGTAAAATTTGATCCCTGTTTAGCTAACTCTAACCTATGGGGAATGATTTGAAAAAAAAAATGAGTCCACTCATCTTGAGAATGTCTGCATATGTGTGTCGCGATTGTGATTCTTGAAAAGATGTTCAAAATTTATTTCCTATTAAGTCCCATGTAAATATGTAGAACATTTTTGAAGAATTTTCCCCATATATATCAATGTAAAACTTTGATTCCTTAATTTCGTCCCCACCCTACCACCGGTAGCCATGATTTAAACAACTTAGAATCTGCACTAACTCAGGAAGATTTCACATGAATTACATCTCTTCTGGCCCAATGGTTCCTCAGAAGAAAGTTTTAAAAGAATCTTCCCTATGTATTTCAATGTAAAACTTTGATCCTCTATTGTGGCTCCACCTTAACCCCGAGGAGCATGATTTGAAAAATTTAGAATCTTCACTACGTCGTTTTAAACATATTGTCGTCGGCGACAATATCTACTTACCCTCATGGCACATTTTGTCGTCCATTGGTACATATTGTCGCCGGTGACAATATGTACCGACACGAGCCTTATTTTCCTCCTGCATAATGGACGACAAAATGTACAGTCAAGCACCAGCACATATTGTTGTCGGCGACAATATGTACAGTCAAGGTCGGTATATATTGTTGTCGATATATTGTTTTGACGAATATTTACTTGGGAAAGGAAAGAGAGATTGACAAACACACACACACGCACAGGAGTAGACAGACAGCATTACTCGCAATACTGTAGGGAGAAAACTTTTTGGTTAGAAAATTGTGTCCAGGATTGACGTACTTCACTATGATATGTCAAAGATACCGGAGTTCATGAGATATCTGATAGATCAGCCTATTCTTTTTTTTCTTGTACTATATACTTGGAGATTGAATACATATATTAGTTTTCTTTTGTTCAGTAGAAATGCTTATATGGAAATCTTTTTTTTTACTTTATTCTTCTATACAATCACGTGCCGATATAATTGGTGTTAGGGTTGATATTTTTAGATCACCTGAACTGGAAATTCAAGTGAACTTTTCTGATCACATTTTGTCTGACTCTCCCTGTGTCTGTAAACACAATTTCAGAAACTTCTCAAGAACTACTGGGTCAATTTCAACCAAACATGCCACATCCGTGGATAAGAGGGGTTCAAATTTGTTCAAATGAAGGGTCAAGCCCTCTTTCAAGGGAAGTAAATAAGAATTAGTCATAATTTAGTAAAATGTTTTAAAAATATTCTCAAGAACCACTGTGTCAGAAAATTTATACTTATGTGAAAGCTTCATTTTGAAGTGTAAATTCAGTTTTATTCAGATAATGTCCATCGGGGGAAAGGTGTGGCTACAAAAGGTGATCAAATTTTTTCATAGAATATTTAGAAAAAAAAATCTCAAAATCTTTTTTTTTTCAAGAACTACTTGGTCAGAAGAGATACTTATGTGAAAGCTTCATTACAAAGCGTACGTTCAATTTTGATGTGCTAGGTGGCACGAAAAAGATCGCTCACTGCTCCATGTCCCTGAGTGCCAAGTATAGGCACCATTCTGAAATTTCTGGATCCACCACTGAGAAACAGCAGTAGGCCCGTGATTAGTGAGGTTTATATGGAAGCATCCTCAGAAAGCGCAGAATCAAGTATCTTTAAATCAAATCGGGCCTAGAGTGGGGCCACAATGGGCGATCAAAGTTTTACTTAGGAATATATGGGAAAATTCTTTAAAAATTATCTTTTCAAAAACAGCAAAGCAATGATTAGTCATTTGTATATGGAACATTGCCGTGCATTGTCTTGCGACATGTTCTGATGGACGACAATATGCGCAGTTAAGGTAGGTACACATTGTCGCCGGCGACAATATGATCACGCTGCATGAAAGAGCAAAACGAGACACGTCAGTGTGATTCACACACCAGTTGCATTCACACAATTACCAAAAACAACAAAAGAAATGTTTTAGCAACAATATTTGTGGGGCGACAATATGTACAGTGAGGGTGAGGCACATAATGTCGCCAGCGACAATATGTACCGATGGACGACAATATGTGCAGTGAGGGTAGGTACATATTGTCGCCGACGACAATATGTACAAAACGACAATATGTACCGTCACACCCCATCCTATTGTTGCCTTTTCTTGATTGTCTCCCCTTGGAAAAGGACTTGGTCCTTTATTTGTACTATTTAAAATCCCCTTTACTCAAGGTTGCTTTGTACCTATTTTGATTGCCGTATGATTAAACTGAACTGTGACGGAAATTTAACAAACTCATGATTATATTGTATACAGAGAATATGTGATATGTGTGGTTTATCAAATATATGGTATAACAGGGTGTCAATAAGAATTCTAAATGGATAACTGCTACTATAAAACAGATATTACAAGATCAATTTACTCAAATGTGGTCTAGTGACGTAAATAATTCTTTCAAAGGACAGATTTACAGAATCTTTGAACAAAACTTTGGATTTGAAAATTGTATGATAAATTGTCTTTTAAATTTGGAAAAAATTTAATAAATTTCGTACCGCAAATCATCATTTACCAGATGGTATTGTACGTGTATATCTGTACACTTTGTAATAATACTCAAACTGCTGATCAATGAATGTCATTATATCTTAGAATGTAAAACTTTAGTTAATGTAAGAAAAAATTACCTGGGCAATTATTATTCCTACAGATCTAGACCGAATGTTATTAAATTCATTGAACTAATGTCAACTCAAAACGAACAAATGGTTGAAAAACTATATGTTTTTAGCCTAAAAAAATTATGATGATCTCTGTCCTCCTCTCTTATTTATTATTTATTTTCAATCTTCTGTCATGATTTTTGTTTTGTATAATATGTACCTCTGACCAGTTTGTATATAATATATATGTTATACATGTAAATGTACCCCCATGTACTTATATCTATCTATCTATCTATCTATCTATCTATATATATATATATATATATATATATATATATATATATATATATATATATATATATATATATATATATATATATATATATATATATATTATATATATATATATATATATATATATATATAACTTAAAAACTTTATGGTATTTTTACTGCTTACAGGAATATATGATTATTTTATTGAATAACGGACGATATGATATTGCTAAGAATATTATTCCCATTGCTAAAAGAATGTATGATATATGTTTTGTTTTGTTTTTTTTATAAAACGAACGTACTTTTTTCTATGGCTTAAATTATATTTCGATTACTGAAGAATATATAATATTTTTACTGCTAAAAGAAATATATATTTTAATTGCAGAAAGGAATATATGATAGAATATTAGTTCAATGCGTGGTGTTTTTGCTGCTTAAAGAGCGTACGAATTTTATCACTTGAATTATATTTTGAGTACTAAAAGAATAAATGGTATTCTAACTATATTTTTGATATTTTTTTTTGAGAAAGTAATTTATAAAATTGCTAAGAATAGTATTTCTATTGCTTAAAGAATTCATAATATTTTACTGCTAAAAAGAACGTACGGTTTTTCTTTCGCGTACGTTTTTTTTACTTACTGAGAAAATATATTTTATATATATATATATATATATATATATATATATATATATATATATATATATATATATATATATATATATATATATATATATATATATATATATATATATAGTAGAAAGGAATATAGAATATGGCTCAAAAGCTCAAAAGAATATAATTTTTATGTTTAAAGAATATATGACCTTTTTTAATAATAAGAACGTATGATTTTTTTTTATCAATTAAATTATGTTTTGAATACTTAAAGAATATATGATATTTTTTATTGCTTTTAAAAATTTAAATATTTATTTCAGAAATGAATATATATGATTGCTCTTTTACTATTTCTATTGCTACAAGAATGTATGATATTTTTACTGCTTAAAAGAACATACAATTTTTTTCTATCGCGTAAGTTATATTTCAATTTCTCTGTATTCATGTTTTTACGAAATGCATTGAGATAGCCTCTCTCGTTTTTATCTTTAATAAATGTCATTGTTTCACAGCATCAGGTATAAAGGACCTTTTAAATAATTCTACTCTGCATCTTGGAGCAGTTAATTGTTCTTTATTAAAGGTATTGTATTTTGGTATGTTTTTACTCTTATGTGGGACAATATCACTCATGTATACAGGTACACAACCATAATGAATTTTGTACATAGATAGTCATTTTTGCGACATAGCGCCTTAATTTTAAAAGTTCTGATATTTTGGAACTTTGTTTTATATCACAATCAACACTGATAGATATTTACACGTATTATCAACAAACTAAAGGTATGTCGAAGAGAATATTACTGCAGTATTTGTCATCACGTTAAGTTCATCTCACTCACATATTTAAAAAAAATCAATGTTTAAAAATGATTTTAAATCATTCATTCTAGTGTCACTTTAAAGCCTATAATTTCATTGCACATGTGCACTAAGAAAAATTTGATATACATTTTCAAAATTCAAATATTTATATTATTTTGCTTTTCAGTCATAAGTTTCGATTTATTACAACTGGAACAGTTTTATGTTATTTATTTCGTACGATTTACTTGTATAAGAAAGAGAAAATTCAATGAAAGTTTCAACATATAGAAAAAGATTTTAAAAGTATTCAACCCCCCCCCCCCCCCCCCAAGTCTATACACACATAGTTGATGATGAAAAGAAAGATAACTCTTATTTACGGTTTATTAGTTGAAATACGATATAAATTAATTTTTTAAAAAGGAAATGCAAGTAAAGAAATTTGATCAATATTATTAAAAAGGAGAAAAAAAGGAACATCAAAAATCAGTACATAGTTGTGAGTGAAAGAGGCTAAAAAGGAGTGGGGGGGGGGGGGGTGTTTGTCATGCAATTGCGTCAGACAGTATCAGGTTTGGTGGCAGGTGATGGTTTTTCTTTAAAAGGTCAATTAAAACAGATAAATGTGGACAGTTTCTTGGGGGCTAATCAATTGCACTTCAAATATCCATAGATCAAATAATCTGTCAATATATATCATCATACAACATGTAATCTACATATAAGTGCACATGAACTGAAAATGCACTTGGGGGCCTCCCCAGATTTTGGCTTCTTTTTCCAAGATTTCGTCCTCAGTCGCACCCATTTACAGTACAGCTCAACCCAGTCCCAAGCGAGAGTGATTAAACACCCAGTATATTCTGTAGATCAATGCATGCCCAAATGAAATTTCAGCAATTGATCTGGGGCCATTCACCTTTCCTCTGAAATACACAGCCCACCTTCTTCTAAGTCCTACTGCTTTCCAGTTGAATTTCCTCTGCAACTGACCACGTGAATTAGATTTGCATTTAGAACTCTGTATACGCTAAGTATAGTGATCCCTATACATGTTGCAAATCTTTTTTCTCAGCAAACACTCTGCTACACTGTAAATGTATCCCATAATGATTCTTTTCATTTTTCTACATAAGATACTACATCAAACAGGGGATATCTCATTTTTTAAGAAATTTGACGGGAATTTAGAACGAAATTATTCTCCAACACCTGTAATGGCTTGTTGGACATGTCCTTCAAAGGCATTTTCCTAAAAACTCGATCGATCTTATATATTTCATAATAGCAATAATTATCAATTATATAGAACAAGGATAAATTGCAACAATCAGAGAATTTACATTAAAATAAACTTACTTATTTTAACGCATTAATCACTGCAAGTTGCATTAATTGGTCCACTTATTCTCGAAATCGTCTTTTTTAAATTGTTGTATATTTCATGTCCTGCAAAACAACCGGAATGAAGCTGGTCAGTACTTCTCCAATGTCTTTCTCAGATTAATTCATGCTCATTTTCATAGCTTCTCTGCCTTCAATATTTAAGTTTAACTTATGTACAATTACATCACGGTAAAAGCAATGTGGAAGTGAAAAGACTTCTATAATCAAAGTAAGCATTCATTTGTTTCATTGCAAAAAGAGAAACGTTAACACTTCTATACTACAAATATAACTGATTTTTTTTATCGTGATAACGAGCAAGACTGTGTCCGTTCCTTCATGTTCACATTGTCATATACTATTACTTATTTATCTATAAAGTATCGGTTATTTCCATGCTAAATGAAAAAAAGAAGATATATATATGAAAAAAAAATATTTCCCGGTCTCAGATTGATAGTGATGTCGTTAGGTTTAACTTCTCTAATACTGTACATGTATCTATACAAACAAACACCCACCCACCCACCCTCTCTCTCTCTCTCTCTCTCTCTCTCTAATTATATATTCATATGTATATTGCCAGCTACCTATTTTAAGGTATTCTGATCCTCAGGTTCTGAAAATTAGCTTTTAAGTAATTGAAAATGCTCACAAAAATGTCTCTGATTTCACATAGTAACGTGAATTTACCCATGAAATTTCTTCAAAGTTCATCATTACAGTTAATCATATTTTATAGGGAAAATTATCAAATCTCAAATATATTTTCAAGAAATGCAAATAAAAACACCAGCTATGCATTTTATTTGGAGAAAATTGTATCTTTTTTATGATTATACAGTATTTTAGTTCCTTTTTTACTTCAATTGTTTTATAATACATAGTGTAAAAAGCTTGTGCTATCATTGCTAGACATCACATATCACATTTAATTTCATATCATGCTAATAAGCAGTCGTATCTAATGCTAGACTAAAAGGAATTCAATTTCTCTAAAAATGAATTCATTTTTTTCTTTTATAGGGTACAAATGCCAACTTTTTACAAGATTGTTTCTAAGACTTCGAAGTACCTTGAATCATATTAAAATGAAAATTGTTGCATGAAAAGATCTCAATTTCAAGCTTCATTTTGAGACTTTTTAAATGAAATAACAAATTTAAGAGTTATCCTTCCTGGTTGAGGATCGGATATCCTTAAAGTAAAACAAGGAAGTTTCTCACCTTTTACCATCAAGGATATTTCCGTCATCATAAAAGAAAAAAAATAGTGTTCCAGTCAATTTGCGAAAAAAAATATTAATTTTAATTCTTTTTTTTTTTTTTTTTTTTTTTTTTTTTTTTTTTTTTTGCAATCAACGTTTTTCGAAAAGTGTCTGCTTGTATGGCTGGGAAAAGATAAAAAATGTTGTTGGAGGGAATCGTTTTCTTTAGCACGTTTATTTATTAAAAGTGTAATAGAACTCGTACTTCGTAAAAACTGTTACAAAGGTTTTACCTTTACTGCGTTACACAACATACAGTGTATAAAATCCCTTTGCTATTTTAATGTCAAATCAGAATTAAGACTGTGAGGTTGACATCACCTACCCATCCAATGCGATGTTTAGAGTAAACTGTGCTTAGTCCGAGATTACAAATTTATCTACTGCAAAAGAGATTTCGCCCCCTCATCCTCTTTTGTGAACGTCATTTAATATATAAACTTTCTCCTCAGAACTCCCAGAAGGTTGATTTTTCCTCGATAACACTACCACGGCTGACCGTTACTGACTAGCGAATACACAAAAACAAATTTAAGACGGACGATCGTTAACCTCGAAGTTCTCGCGGGAAGTAGGTCATGACCTTTTACCTGACATTGTTGCGCAATAATCTGACCTCGGCGCTATTTGCGGATTACTACAAATTGATAACTTGACCAGTCCGGTAACTTTTAATTACACACTTCTAGTGCGGCCGTGTGTGTGGATATAGAACAGAGTTACTTGTGAGGTATAGTGAGCTAGTTTCTTTATTATCACAGTTGATATGAAGTTTCTGGATGGATTATTTTATACACTCGGAGGATTAAATTCTTAAAAATATGTCAGGTAGGGGATTTTTTTTAACTTCCTGGCAATAATGCGTAATATTTGGATATAATCGACTTGCAGCATTGGGGTAACTGCAACATATATATTGCGCACTAAAAATGTTTGGTAGTCATGTGTGTTTTTGGAGTTTATTGTTTCCCATTTATATAATTCCATAGTATTTTACGTGACATAGATGACATAGAATGCAAGTCATGTATTATTACATAAGGTCTCTGAAATTTTCAAGGTGATGTTTTTTTTTTAAAATATGTGAAAGTAATATTTTTGCCATGGAAACCTTAGTAAACATTCAAGATGGAAGTACAATTACAGGTGCGAATAGAGTATGTGTTACGTAATAAAATAACACTTCTATAAAGACAGCTGAGAAGAAAATCAATAACTGTCCATAAACTGACCCTGAGCAAGATTGGGGTCACTATGTAATGAACAGGACAAGTGCCAGTACAATTACTCTCATGGGAAACGAGAGAGAGAAAGAAAGAGAGAGAGATGAATAAGAATCAAAATTAAATGCAACGAAGTAAAAAACATTTTTTTTTTTGTTTAATTCTCTGTCTTGCTGCGTAAAATTACAATTTTTTCCCCCAGTAGTATCTTCCTTTTACACAACTGGGTTACTGTTCTAAATATATCGCAATATTAGTTTTGATCTGGTTTATTTACATACAATAGTCAAACCATTTAACAAGTAGCCAGTGTTTGTTTACTTATATTTGATACAACTTACCGCAAGGTTTTAACTTAACTGAATAGTAAGTACGTGTAAGAAGATTTTAGAATGGGAATTTAATCGGATATTTAAAACTCAAAGACAACAAATCACAAAGTCAATTGCGGAGGTGAAAATGAAAGTATGCTGTTTATCAGATTATTGACTCAGTAACAAATGAGAAATATTCGAAAGTTTGAAGGAATACTGACGATTTAATTAATGTATGTTTACTGCGGTTTAAAGCGTATGTTTCTTGAGGGTAGAGGCGAGTTTCGGGGTCATTCTGCTGCGCGCTGGGCGGTCTAGCCCGGGTCACAGAGGCATCTTTATATGTACTGTCCTGGTTTAGAAGGACGTTTTCTTACATCCATTATTGGAATGACTAGGACTATTGAGGTCATTTACCTGTTTCACACTCATTGCTTTATTTATTCGTCATTGGACTTCAACCACGAATCGACACTCAGAGGCAGATTTTAATTACGGGAAAGGGGGAAGGGTCGCTCTCCCTCTAAAATTTGCCAAAATTTTAGTGTATGTCTCAAAATATTTGTTATTTACAAAATAATACAAATGCAGTGTGCTTCATTTTGAACTTTTGTGCTTTACAACTCATCAAATAAAGCGATATATATGAGGTATATATTACATATTTATACGCTTGTTCCCCGTAGTGAAATCCTGGATCCGCCCTTAGAAATAAATATTTTGCTTCGAATATATCATAAACAGAATCCCCTGATTTTTATTGGTGAATGTTTGAAAAATGTCTACATTGAATCCGGACTTTCAGGTGTAATTTGAAATTAAAATGCTTCTGTATGAAAAGGTTTCCCATCTGAACAATGCCTTTTTACAGACATTTTTTCCCTCAAGATTTCCACAATGATTAAATGTTGATGTTTATTCTTTTTCCCTCTTTCTTTCATATATTTACATTTTTATTTATTCATTTATTTACCTTCTTATTTATTTATTTATTTATTAATTTGTCTGTTTATGTATCTATTTTTCGATTTATTCATTTATTTACATATTTATTTTTTTGTATAGAAAATTGACATTCTTTTAAATGCCGAAAGTTGAATTGAATTAAAAAGAAACTTTGCCCCATTAATTTAAAAGATGATGATATTAAAAAAAAAAAAAAAAAAAAAAAAAAAAAAAAAAAAAAAAAAAACCTAAATATTCTTTCAAAATTAACGTGAAAAAAAAAACATGTGCGAACATTGGGGAAAAATAATGTGTATTACTAGTCTCAGTATTCTATTTTAAATATGTAATTGCATAAAAATAAAGAATATTATCTTAATATATGTGAAATTTCTATATTGAATATACAGTAAAATAAGAAAAAAAAAAAGATTTTTATAGGATGAAACATGTAGAGAGAGAGAGAGAGAGAGAGAGAGAGAGAGAGAGAGAGAGAGAGAGAGATTTAAAATAAAAATAGCTTGTGTGGTAGGCAGTTAAAATAATTTATTTTCTATTATGCATGGAAGCACTGATGAAATATTGAAACTTATATAATTAAAGATAATACCTTAGGCATTTTGTAAATGAGTATAAATTTAAAATAAATATTTAAAATAAAGATTATTAAAAATAATAATTAGATATGCTCTTTAATAGTCCTATCGTTCGACCTCCACTGTTCAAGCCGATGTTCAAACCTGCTAATTTTTAAATAAATTTGCCGTATCATTATGTTCTAGAAATTTACGGAAAATTAACTTCCCGTTTCAAAGATTATTTTTTGTAGAATCGGAAATATCAACAATTTGTACATAAATGTCCTCTCAAAGGAGATTAAACGGTTTGAGATAAATGGAAGCTGGTTCAAATATCGGACCACCTAAAGACACATGTTTCCAAAAATATTATTGACTGTCTTGTAGGCTGTTCAATCAAGAACGAAAAACACCATCTTTGACAAGTGCGCGTGACTGAAAATATCAGTACGGCCAATGAAACCAAACAGATCGGCCGGTGGGTCAGGCGACCGGCGATCTCCTGCTACGAAGTCCTATTTGCACGGATGATAATTACACGAGTTCTGCATTAATTTTTATCCGATGCAGAAAGGCCAATACAACCGATGAGTTAATCAGTGCAGGTTTTATACTAAAAAAAAAATTAAAGAACAAAAATTTTCACGTCCATTTCTTAGAAGGATCGAACCGAGCCGACTTTCACGTTTATGACCAATGCTGATCTTGTTTTTTTTTTAATTCATTGAAATGTTTAATTTTTCGCCTTTCCTCTTTACCTGTAGAGCACGAAAAATCAAAGTGAGATATCAAATGTAGTTAACATGGTTAGAGTCTATTGAAATTAAAGTATATAATGATGAGAGAGAGAGAGAGAGAGAGAGGCGTAGTAGAAAAAATGGTTCGAACACCAGATTTGACTTTAGAAGTTTTGGAATAGCTGAAAAATTGTATGCATAATTTTAAGAGTGGGAAAAGAGAGTTTTGAAGTATTTCAATTTTTTTTCCCATTATATCGGATCTTCGAATTTGCTAGTAATAATTGAGATGCCCAAGGAATTAGTTTTTCTTTCGTGCTAGCATTTTTCAAATTAATAACAGTAATTATCGCTTTAGATTCCCTCTTTAAATTTCCCACTTGACCGGGTTCTAATGTATAACCTTTAGCTGGGGACATCTCCAATATTAGCCTAGCCGTGCATCTTATCCCCTCATTATTCAAACCCTGAAACTTTTGCTGCAGTGTTTGCCTTTGCACAAAAGCAACATCGGTCACTCTGTGTCACTTTGACCCCCTATGTGAGCACGTGATTTTTCCATGAACCTGATTTCACCTCCTCTGATACATCGTCTGCTTCGATATCTTTACTCCAGAGTTCAATCAAAATTAATACGCTGCAAGGGCGGGAACTAAGATTTTGACGTCTGCTTCCTTTGACTGAAAGCATAAACAGCTATGATTAACAAAGCAAAAACTCTTTACATAGAAAATTAAATACTTCATTTTCCTCGATTTTACATACATCATTTTTGGCCTAAAATCTTACATTTGATTTCATTAAACAACAAAGGTTACACTAAGTGCTGGTCAGTGTCCCTCGATCTATCTGTACTCTGTTTTGCATAATATATCCAGACGGGAAAACGTAGCTGCTTTACCAAGATAATATTCAACGTCGCTTAATCTTCGAACAATGCAGTTAATTTTTATTATCCTATAAGACCACGAACGACTTGCGTTGTACTATGGCATTAGCGCCCGTGGAACATTTCCTTAAAAGCGAGGAAATATAAAAACCAAATTATGCACATTAGAGCTTTGCTGCACTGGCGGGAACCTTCCAATGCAACGTTTTCCAGCATCTGTTATGCAATATTACACCGAAGGTACGTACCTTACAAATGGTATGTACTGTTGTGTTAGAATAATTTATCACTGGTGATTTTTATTTTCTTTTCGTAATCTATGTTACTTTTGCATAAATAATGTAAAAGTGTGAAACGATAATGGGAATGAGGACAGATTTTTCAATATTCTCTACTAATTTCCATTCTTTAATACCTAATGAAATAATACCATATTGACTCTCATTTCCTCTTAACTTCTATAAAATTTGACAACGATTTACGACATTTTGTAATTAATGAAATACCAGTCAAATGGTTCAAACTTTGCGTCATGCTCATTTGTATATGAACTTTCTTGGTTTGGATTATGCAAGAAAAATAAAATTAATATATAAAAGAAAGAAATGTTAAATATCAATCATCATTTTTCTTTCTGTAAGTTTCCTTTTCATATGATTTTATGAACGATTTTAAGTTAACATTGTGGCTGTTGTCTGAGGTACTGTATATGGTATTGATATGAAAAGTAACTGAACATTGTATGAAAATCATAGTAATATATGCTATGAATTTCATATCCCCCCCTCTTAGGATATAAAAAAGAATGATACATGTACATGTTTTACTCAACTAAATTTATCTTTAAGTGTATTCCTCTGACTTATGCATCATTCAACATGAAAATAAGTGTGTAAGTTCTTTTTCTTTCAAATATACGATACATATGATTATGTATTATGACAAATTCATAAAATTGTGATAAATTTTGTATGTACATATTAGATAGAAGTAGATAGTAAAAGTCGGCAAACACAAATCTACTAGAAGTTATATTTGATAAAGTTGAACAAACATGTCAAAGGGGATAGGTAACCTTTTTAACTTAATAGAAACATAAATAAACCCCATTATTTTGAAAGTACCAGACGGGAAACCAATTTGTGATGCTAGTACATGTATATAGTAAAAGATGGACCAGAAGCACGGCAGCCAGACAGGAGAATCAATATCGTGAATAAATATATCAATAAAGCCATAACAATGGTAGCAAACTCTGCTTTCCTGATGCTAAAATAGAACAAGAAATTTTACCATAGTGTAAAATTAGAAATAAAAAATTATACAAGGTATAGAATCATGTCTTAGTGTAAATTAATGACCAGTCTAATTATTTTATTTCAGAGATTACGAAACTTTCGTCTTAATCCTGTTAAAGTTGTTCTGCTTAAGTACGGAGCATTCATGATCACCTTTAAGAGGTGTGCCGTTTAATTCTTTTTTTTTTCTTGTGTGCTTTTGTCGCTTTTTGCCAAATGCCAGATTCTACCTTGTCAACCACATTGTATTTGAAAGAGAAACAAATTTGTTTGTGGATTCAGTTGATCTTGGTTGATTCTGTATGTGTTTTGAATAAATTAATGAATTGCATTCAATTCCAAAGGAAATGGAAGTATTTTTCAATCCTACATTTGTATTTGACTTTACCCTCCAGTTGCACAACTAAATTTTAATCAAGGATGAAGAAATTTCCATTTAAGAATTTAATGAAAGGAATATGTTAGATTTTTAATTTTTAACAAGATAGTTACAGTTTTCTTTTCGTACATTTCGATAAATGTTTGCTTTATTATGTAATATAAGATTCAAAATATTTTTCACCAAGAAATTTTTTTTATAAAAGGAAGATAACTCTTGATATTAAGAAGAGTGATAAGAGGAGGTTTATAAGAGAAAATAGATATTTCACACGTTTTAACGTCAAACCAGTTTAAAGACTTTTGAATCTATATATATAAATATCATTTTCTATCTGAAATTTTGAAGATAGCATGAAAACAGCTATAATCTTAATTTCTTTCAAATATAAAAATAATCTTATCAAATCTTCATGACCATTTGAAGTTTTGAAGTATATATAAACTATGAGAGTTACTTCTAGTTGATGGTTCATGACTATTCAATGTGTAAACACAAAATATTTTAACTATTCGAGTAACAGTTACTAGATTTCGCATAAAAGAGGGGGATCATTTTAATATGTCCCCCCATCCCTTAATCACATTTTTCCTTTTTTCTCTTGTGTTTTCTATTAGCATTTGGAAGTAGTAGAATTTCCAATCAATAATTTTAGTGCAAAAATAGATTACCGGTACATAAGGGAGAATTACGATGAAATAGATTAAGATAAAACATCTGTTTATATTAGCATGATTTAATATAATTTATGTTACTAAAGAGAAATTGTCCTTTTCAAATATGCGGCCGATTAGTTACAAATATATTCAATAGATAACCAAAATGTATTGAAAAATCCCTTCTTGATGAAAAAATATTGAATGTGCAATTAATAATTTGTTGCTGAAATTTTGTTAGATGATTGTTTTGCAGACTTTTAATTGCCCCCAAATACAATATGTCAGAAAGGACAAGAGACTTTACACACATGAATTAAATTTTCTCATGCAGATAAACAATAAGATGTTTTCTTTTGGAGTGCGACAAGTTCAGCCATAAAGCTAGTATTCCATGAAACACTTCTATTTTTAGATCATCTTATTTACATAAATGGCCCATTGCTTTCTGTTTCCGTCCGTCGTCATCCACCTGCATCATGCATTGTTCCTAAACTTTTAAACATATGAATTTCTTCTCTGGAATGACTGGACTGTCTCAACCAATGTTGGTATATAGCATCTATGGACAAAAGGAAACAAAGTTGTGATTTCATGTTCATGGTCGCCCTTGGGCTTAAGAAGTGGGACCAAAGCCATCAAAATTCACGCGATTTTAGAAAAATTTCTTTCCTACAGGACATCTAGCAGGAAAAATGTTTGCATGATTATACATTGTATTAAGAACTAATTCCTTACCTAAATTACAAAATTCATGGCCCCTAAACTGGTCTAGGGTTTGGGACCAAGGGTTGAGCTAAATTGGTTATATATTGAAAATGCATTCGTCCTAATTGAAAATTTGCTTTACTCATGTTCTTTACTCAATTTAAGGACATTTGCAGGAAAACTGTTTGCATGATTAGAATGAGAATCTAGTTCTCTACCAAAAATTGTAAAATTCATGGCTCTTGATCTTGTGTACAGGCTGCAGGGTTGGGCTTAGCTGATCAGATATTTAAAAAAAATAGCTTACAAAATCTTATTAACTTTAATATGGACAGACAGCAGGCAAAAGTGTTTACATGATTACAATGAGTACTTAACCATTTAAAATATAATGTTAAATTTCAGTCATGGATTCAGGTTGGGAAAAAGGTAGTTAAATATTTGAAAAGGCATTGCACCTTTTGAAAATCTTTTTCACTCATGGACATATCACAGGCAAACTGTTGCATGCTTATAATGAGTGAGTGCTTGATTTTTAATCAGCTTCATAAAATTCATAAACTACTGGGCTGCAGTTCAGCTGTTTGCAGGGTAGGACCAAGTTGGTCATATATTGAAAATACTTTACCCCCTAGAAAAATCTCCTTTTGAAAACTAATGGAAAAGCAGTTGGCAAACTATTTGCATTATTGCAATAGAAAATGAACACTATTAGATGTGTAAAATTCATCCCGACTCCCAAAGATTATGGATATAAAGGTTCAAGCCCCGATGATGGACTAAATTGGTCATATGTATGAAATACATTGCACTTTTGAAAAAAAAATTTATCAAAGGACATCTAAGAGACAAACTGTTTGCACACCATGATTATTTAAGTCTGTACCAAAAAAGTAATATTTATGGCTCCTTGGTACCATGGTCATGCTTCAGGGTGATACTGAGGTGGTTATACATTGAAAATGTATTTATTTCTTTGAAGATCACCTTCTATGCTCGTGGTCATAATGTAGGTTAGTTGTTTGATTATAATGAGAAACTAACTCTCGTCATCGTGTTCATAAATTATAAAATTATAGCCCGTATGTCCTGTGTACAGGCCCAAAGGTAGAAATTAATTTTTCATATATTGAAAGTTTATTACACTGTGTACATTTGAAAACCATTTATTCATGAACAATTAAGCAATTGAGCAAATATTAAGCAAACTATGAGATTGATAACAATAACCTATGGATGGGGTTAGTTAATTAGATGATTGTGATAGGTCATAGCTTTTATACTCAATTTGACTACAGGGTACTCCATCTACCAGATCAATACAAAGCGGGTGTGACACGTTGACAGGGGATGCTTACTCCACCTAGGCACCTGATCCCCCTCTGGCTTTTCCAGGGGTTCGTGTTTTTGCCTTGATCATGATTTTTTTTTTTGTTTAATGGATTTTCGAGATAGATCACTGTTTGATATCATTCAATTTAAGTGTTGTATGTTTAAAAATTGTTATACTTGTAAAAGTTAAAAATAATGATGATTCCTAGTTCTAGATGGGGTCATATTGGTCATACAAACTCAAGTGAACGTCAAGGCCCAGGGGCTTCATGTTTTATCATAAGGATTTCCAGGAAAAGTATCAGAATATTTGGAATTTAATATCATTTTGATTTCAATTAAATAATTTAAATGTAGCAGAGAACACTCTTGCAATATTTATTTTTATTCAGTAAGTTTATTATTGTATATAAATGTATATATGTGATAATGTAAAACCCTTGTAAATGTATTCATTGTATTGTCAGATAATATATTAATTCAATAAATATAAATATTGTCAAACAAAGCATGCTTATTACTTTATCTGATATACTGGCGCACAAATCAGGTAGACATCTACATGAAAAGAACTATCATAATAGCTTTTTGTGGAATATATTGACTGAGAAATACTTTGAAGTTTCAATTAATCTCTCAGAGTGACTCAGACATCAATTGATAGTGACAATTTCTAGAAACTTTTCTGTTTCCATGGTAACAGAATGCCTATGGTACACATTACTCAAATGATTTTACCTTGCATTGATAATAGTTATCGCAGTCTTATATTATAAGTAAAAATCTTTTGATCAGACCTAATTTGAATATCTATATATCATTATGAGCTTAACATTTGGTTTTTTAACAAGATTGTTACCTATATTTATATACATTTTTTTTCTGTTGAATATATTTTTTTCCAGGCCCGTAGAATGCAAGGGGAAGAGGGGGGGGATAGAGGGCCCGACACCAATTTTTCTGAGTATAGTCGTTTCCTCAATTTTGATTTGTAATTTTTTATTTAGGGTTGCCCCCGCCCTTTTTTGTTGCTGTAGGGTCAAGTCTGGCAAATTCCAGCATTTGAAAAAAAAGTAACAACAAGTTAGGTCCAACTCCTCCAACACCCAGAGAAATGATTTTTGAATTAGGGCAGTTCGTTTTTTTTTTTTCACTTGTCATTTTTTTTGGGGGGGGGGAGGTCCCCCCCCCCTTTAAAACGCTTCAACGGACGTGTTCTCGCTGGTAATTGTGTTTCAAAAATCCTGAATCCCTAAACTGTGTGATGGAATCTTTAAAAAAAAAACGAATATACACTAAATAATTGTTTGTTTATCTGATATTATGAAGTTTTATTTTAAATGCATGTACCTATATCCTCTGTATCTTCCATGATGAGTATTGTACTTTAAATTAAGCTCCTCTTTAGAAAATAATGAAAAAGGTTAGTAGAAATATACACCGTTATTACAAAAAAAAATTGCTTTGTTAGGTGGTTCTTTCTGAATTGATCGGAAGGTCGTGTGTTCGAATCACGGCTGCGACTAAGTCGATAAAAAATAGGTAGCTGTTCCTTCGCCAAGCGCTTCGCACTTTGAAGTGAAAGTTGCGGGTCTTTCGGATGAGACCTTAAAAACCGAGGTCCCGTGTCACGATAGGCGTTGGCACGATAAAGAACCCTCACTGCTCAATGGCCATGAGTGCCGAGTAAAGGTCTAAATTTGAAGCCCTTCACTGGTATATGGTGATGTCTGTATATGAGTGAAAAATTCTCGAACGGGACGTAAAACAAGATACAATCAATCAATTAATCTATACATGGAGAAAGGTAAATTCTTTCCATCAAGGATAAGTGCTTTTAAACAGTCAAAACTTTCCACACTATATCTTTCACAAAATGTTGGATGACTGTTTCCAATTCTAGGATAATATCATCAGAAAACCTACTGTATAGTGGACTCGTGTGCTGTCCAGTTACCTTGGAGCAAAACAGCCGCTAACTGTGCAAATATACTCGTCTTTCGTATAATTATATAATGATTAAAAAAGATAAAATGAGAAATTATTTTATAAATTATTTTTATTGTCCAGGAAAGTAAATGTATCAGTATATATATCTACATGTCCTTCTACAGCTTTTTTCAATCTCAGTAGAGGCTCTCTTTGTCACTATATTCATTCAGATTATGTCATGTTCTATACACATTTTTCGCTCTTAGTATAGGTGAGAAGCTGTATCTTGATTTCTGTAAAAAAAAAAAAAGTGATAGACTCGAGAGATATACATTTAGAATATAGTATAATTTCTTCCTTCCTCGAAAGGAACTTTTTTCTTACTCCTCGTATGCACCTGATCACACCTCTTGTATCTAGGGGTCCGTGTATTATGCCCTGTTCACAGACTTGTATTGTTCGTAGGTTTTTTTGTTTTGTTTTTTTTTTTAAATCGATCACTGTTAGTCACTGCATACATTTCTTTAATCATAAAGTTTTAAAAAGGAGTGTAACATTATATTACAGGGATATAATATTAATATACGTACTTAAAACTTATTGAAGACCAATAATGTTTGATCATGAAATATTGAATTGTAAAATGAATAAATTATTTTGATTTTGGATAATTTTACAGTATTATGTAAAACACATATATAAAATCGGAATTTCAATCTCACAAAAATTATTCTTGTGCTGTGCATGAAGACTAATAGCAAGGTAATTTAAACCATTTAATCAACCCAGCTTGCGGTCCTATAATGCGTTGATCTTGCTTGAATAATCTTATGAGGGAATATAAGTACATGTTATAAAAAGGTATTGATGAAATGTGAAGTTAACGAACAGTAATTATGCTCAAAACTCCAATAAAATAATTGAAATTGTAAGCAGAACAAACAGGCCCTCCGAAAACAGAGGTGGAATCAGGTGTCTTGGAGGAGTGAGCATCCCTTGTCGACCGGTCACAATAGCCGTGTGCCATAATCATAATCGGCAAAACGACAAATCAGTTCGAAATAATGGCATGTCACTTTGAAAATTTGAATTGAAATAAACAGAAGAATTTCTTGAGGTTCTTAGACTCAAAATTATTCAAATCATGGCCCCTAAGGGTAGGGTGGGAATATATATACTTCAATAGTTTATTAAAATATGCAGGAAAATTTTAAAAAAATCTTCTCAAGAACCACTGGCCCAGAAAATATAAAACGTACGTGAAATCGTCCAGGAAAGTAAATGTATCAGTATATATCTACATGTCATTCTAAAGCTATTTTTCAATCTCAGAAAACAGAGGAGGAATCAGGTGTCATGGAAGAGTAAGCATCCCTTGTCGACCGGTCACACCCGCCGTGTGCCATAATCATAATCGGCAGTGCGATAATAATAGCCTGTCAATTTAACATTGAATTGAAATAAATAGAAACAATACTTGAGGTACTTAGACACAAAGTTATTCAAATCATGGACCCCGAGGGTAGGGGGGGGGGATATTTCTTTTTCAATAGTTTATTAAAATATACAGGAAAATCAGAAAAAAAAATCTCAAGAACCACTAGCCCAGAAAATATTAAATTATGTGAAATCTTCCTTATATGATGTACTTTCTAAATTGTTCAAATCATGGCCCCACGGGATAGAGTGGGGCCACAGTATAGGTTCATATTGTTATCTGGGATTATACAAGAAAATTTTATAAAAATCTTCTCAAGAACCACTAGAAGCAAAGTTGTGCCTATTCATTTTTTTTTTCAAGTTATGGATCCTGGGTTAGAGTTGACTTACTAAATAAGATTTAATATAATGCATTTGTAGAGGAAAGGAATTTTCTTTTCCTTAAATGTAAGTCCATGTTAATGAAGCATCTCCATGTTGTATGGATTTATAGAGCTTTCAGACCATAATATGGGGTTACGATTTTTCCTGGGAATGTAACAATCTATTAAAAAAATGAGGAGGAACAGCAAGGCTAGACTCAGGTTAGCGTTTTGGCCAATGGACCTCTTGTTCACTATTTTGTTATTCTATAGGAATTTCCAGAATAAGGAGAGATTCGTGAAGAAAATGATATTTTTTCAAACCAATAATGTACCTTTTTTGATACATGTCACCTTTACAGTACCCCTCGCTACAACCACATTTTCTGCTGGTTTAAATTTACCACCGGGGGTAGGGTGGGGCCACAAAAAATCAAAGGTTTAAATTGAAATATATTGGACAAATCTTTAAAAATCTTCTTCTCAAGAACCACTCGGCCAGAAAAGCTGAAACTTGTGTGAAAGTCTCCTGAAGTAGTGTAGATTCTAAATTGTTCAAATCCTAGTCCCCGGGCGGGGGTAGGGAGGGACCACAATAGAAAAATCAAAGTTTTACATTGAAATATATATAAAAAAACCTTTTAAAATCTTCTTGTCAAGAACCACTGGGCGAAAAGCTTGAACTTATGTGGAAGTCTCCTGAGGTAATGTAGATTCTAAATTGTTCAATTCATAGACCCCGGGGTAGGTGGGGCTATTTACATTGAAATATATAGGAAAAATCTTTAAAAATCTTATTCCCACTTATACCACTGGGCCAGAAAAGCTGAAATTTATATGGAAGCTTTCTGAGGTAGTGTATATTCTAAATTCTTCAATTGTTGTCCCCCGAGGGTAGGTTGTGCCAAAAAATGTATTTCAAGGGGGAAATCTGGTGAGGAACAGCAGGTCCAAAGTTACTCAGGTGAACGTTGTGGCCCATGGGCCTCTTGTTATATTAGCGTTTGTGAAAAATGCCCATTATTTGGAAATCAGTGCTGGTGCAATTTATAATGTTACTTCATCTGTGTTTGAGGAAGTGTAAATCTATATGAAGAGAAAACATGAGTTATCAGAGATAATTTTTTTTGCCTTTGAAATAACGCAAGGCAATCGAAAAATTATTAATTTGCAAACTACAAAAGCTTATCCGATGAGTTCATGTCAGTTTGTAGTTGTCTTTAGAGGATCATTATTCATTTTGAATTGAAAGTCGATAAGTTGTGAAATACAATTGCTAGGTTATGCATTTCATATGTCTAAAGCATAACAAAAAGGTGTAAAGTGGACATTTATAACCTGATAGAAAATATAAGAATCAGCAAAGGTTTATTTTTTCTTGTTCTTTTTTTAGTTTACCTAAGTCATTAAGGTGACCTATTGCTATAGTACTGTACCGGTTTTCGTCCGTCGTTGTGCGTAGTCCATCGTCCGTTACATTTGAACATTTTCAGCTTCTCAGGAATCGCTCAACCAAGAATCAAATAAAATCAAATAAAAAGCATTGAACCCTCTACTAATAGGGCGGGGCTCTGTTGAAGATATAGTAAAATGCAGTATTTCTTTAAAAACATTCTGCTTTATTCCTTGGTGTTAGGCCGATAAACTAATTGCATGGTTATGATGAACAAAATTGTGATTTTCTTGGCCCTTGTGTCAGGAGTTCTAATGTAAGGCTCTTTTGATGATATAGCAAAAATGCATTAATGCTTTGGAAATCTCCTCTGCTCCTTGGAATTATTTGTTTGTTTGTATGTTGTTTAACGTCCCTCTCGAGAATTTTTCACTCATATGGAGACGCCACCATTTGCCGGTGGAGAGCTGCAAATTTTATCTTATACTCGGCACTTACGGTTATTGAGCAGTGAGGGATCTATTTCGTGCCAGCACCTACTGCGACACGGGACCTCGGTTTATACGGTCTCATCCGAAGGACCGGTCTTCACGTCCCACACTGGGATTCGAACCCGCGACGTAATGATCAACTCCTTACGCCGCGACTCTAGAGCAGACACTCTTACCACTGCGCCACGCGGGCGACGCTCCTTGGAATTAAAGAATCAAACTAAATACATAGTTATGATGAGCAAGGGTGCCTCTTCTAAAATTGTGAAATGTGTGACCCCAGGGTCAGGGGTTCCTGTGGGGTGGGGGCTCTACTGATTATATAGTGAAAATGCATTATTGCTTTGATAATCCACTGTTCTGCCTCTGGGTATTAAGTAAATAGACTAAGTGTATAGTTATAATGAGTAAACGTGCCTCTTTCAAAATTGGGAATTTCATGGCCTCTAGTTCATATTGTTTAAAACATGAACCCAGTTCAATTGTGGGAAAATAGTTATATGATACTCAGATGAACTATAAGGCCCGTGAGCCTCTTGTTCATTTTTTGTAAACTTTTGAATATTTCAGCTTCTGGAGCTTGAGGGGAGGACCAAAAACCATCAAAATTAATGCAATATTCAAAAATCTTTTTTACTCATGGACATCTAGCAGTCAAATTTTTGGCATAATTGTAGCAAGCAAGGAGCCTCTACCAAAATTGTGAAATTCATGGCCCTGGGTCTAATGTTCAGGATTCATGGCGGAGCTAAGATGGCCAGTTATTGAAAATTTTTTCTATTATAAAACCAATTATCATGGACACTATTATAAAATCAAATATCATGGACAATTTGCAGGTACCCTGTTGTATGATTTAATTAATACTGAACCTTTTACCAAAATTATGAAGGTCATGGCCCCTTGGGCCATGGTTCAAGTCATAGGTCGGAGCATTTATTGAAAACATTTATGAAAATCTTCTCTACTCATAGGTATTTAATAGACATTAATTATTGTTTTGCATCAATTGTTTTGCGTCATGATAATGTCCTCTAAAAATATTGTAAAGTTTATGACCTTGACCTCTTGGTGCAGGCTCTCAAGCCTCAGGGTGGATCTAAAAGATGGTCGTATTTTGAAAATACAGTAAACATTGTCTATAGTCCGGACACCACTGGTTCCATGGAAATTGGCCGGCTGAGACAACATTCCGGATTAACCAGCATTTCAAATAACTGATTTTATTGAAAAGGACATAAAGTTAAAATTGTAATAGGGTAGCTTTCAGAAAACGCAAAATTAGGATTAGACAAGTATTACAGCACACCTTTGAAAATCGTTTTACTTAAAGTTATCTAGTAAGGACCCTTTTAGCTCACCTGAGCTGAAAGCTCAAGTGAGCTATTCTCATTACCCGATGTCCGGTGACTGTCTGCCTATCTGTCTGTTCGTCCGTCTGTAAACTTTCAAATTTTATACTTCTTCTCAAGAACCACTGGGCCAATTTTAATCAATTTTAATTGGCACAAAGACCATGAAAGGTAATCAAATTTTACATTTAAATATGTAGAAAAAATCTTTTTAAAAGGACCCCTGGAAATTAATACTAATTTTTCAATCCCTGGGGGTAAGGTGGTGGCACAGTAAGGGATAAAATATTACGAGGGGTGATCAAAAAGTTCGCGAACTAATTTAATTACTTCCCTAAAAGAAATGAAATGAGGTTTCAGTGTTTATTATTTTGAAAGTGGTCCTCTCCGATTTTAATGCACATCTGCCATTGTTCTGTCCATGCGCGAATCACGTGATCAAGGCGGTCACGTGACATGCTCCGTGGCGGTCTGTTCAAAGAAGCTAAAAAAAAAATTCCGAGTCTTATATTTCTTACCATGCAAGTTATTTTTCATAACAAGAACAGTTCGTCTGTCAGAAATGGCCAAATCTCGGCAATAGGATAGGTGGATAAGGATATCCCTTCCTAGAATTAACATGGTGACCATCACAACCCGAGTCTTCTGTTTTGGGAGCGTCGTTTATCCAATGTGGATAAAATATGGGCGCCTTCTCTCTATCATATCTCATATGTTTAAAGTCTAAAGTAAACGATATTTTAGGGATTTAATAATTATATTATTGGTAAGATATTCAACTATTTTTCTAATCGTAACTTGGCGATATTTCATAACAAATTGCTCAACTACGGACACATCTTTTCCCCGGCTTGCTTTCGCTGGGCAACAGAACAAACATTATTTTTAACCATCTCCCTGCCTTCACTAAAATAATCAATCTAATTAATGATTGAACTTCTGGTAGGTCTATTGTCTTCATAAAACTTGTACAAATTATCATATTCTACAGCAAAGGAATTTCCAAGATATAACGTTAAACTTTACAGCCGTTCGTTTCTCGAACTGAGTCAACCATTTTTTGTCACAAGTCACCTATATATTGACGTCATTTTCACTTTGTGACGTCACAAACACGGATCAAAACATTATTTAACATCTGTTATTTATAGAACATGTGTATGGCTATATGTGTGCCAAATTTCATTCTGATCTGAATTTTGGTTTTGTAAATATTGAGATAGTTCGCGAATTTTTTGATCACCCCTCGTACATATACGAAAAAAGCTCTCAGTGAGAAAGTCAGAAAAGCTCAAATGAGCTTTTCTGATCGCCTTTTGTCCATCCGTCTGTTCCTCCGTCCGTCCTTCTGTATATCTTTTCTTCTGCTTGTAAACGTTTCACATTTTGGATTTTTTCTCGAGAACCACTGGGCCAATTTTATTCAAGGTTGACAAATACTAAATTCTAAATTATTGAAATGAAAGGCCATGCCCCGCGACAAGGTAGGGCCACATTAGAAGATCAAAGTTTGACATTAAAATGAGATGGACAGGATTATATTATTTGAAATCTTCTCAAGAACCACTTGACCAGAAGAGACTTAAGTTAAAGCCCCCGATATAGTTTTGATTCGTTCATATCATGGCCCCTGGGGGTAGGGTTGGGCAAAAATAGGGGATCAGCGTTTGACATTGCAATACTGGGGGGAAATCTGAGGTAGTGTATATTCTAGTTAGTACAGATATTGGCCCTTAGGGGGGTAAAGTGGGACCACAATAAGTTTTACATGGGACTATATAAGAATTGTTCTAAAAATCTTCTCATGAACCGAAGTAAAATCATTAATTTGCAAACTTTCCCAAGTTTATTACCTTCAATTTCTTTTAATTATGCACCCTGGGATAAAGTTGGCGAAAAATCAGTATAACATTTTCATAATGAATTATACAGAAAAAGAATATTCTTTTCCATTACTTCAAGACCATGTTAGTTATATTGATATCGTGGCATCTTCATGTGGTGGTGATTTAGAGACCCCTTTGAGTTAGGATGGGACCATAATATGGGGTCACAATTTTTCATTAGAATATCAGAATCTTATAAAAACTCCGAAGAACAACATGACTAAGGATAGACAGGTGTGTTGCGGCCCATATGACTCTTGTTCAAAATTGTAATGTCATGGCTCCTTGGTCCATGGTTGAATCCCCAGGTTGGGGCTAAATTGGTCAGTTATTGAAAATACTTTACATCATTTAAAATCATTTATTACTCCTGACATGTAGCCATGTAGCAGGAATACTGCTTGTATGATTATAATGGAGCAGCTTCCTTTCCTTGAAGCATCGATGTCCTCCAAGTCCAAGAATCAGGACCCAATAAGGTTGATGTTTTGTTCTTTGATTTCAAAACATATAGTGTTTGACATTTCTGTCTTATTTTTATCATCAGATTTAAAGTAAATGCATATGTATGATGATGTTCATTTGATATAATGAAATGTACTCACAAGGTGAGCTCTGCATAATGTTGCGATCTCTTACATTTAATCATAATCATGACATTTAATTTTTATCTCAGATGTATTTATTTTGTTGTTAATCCTTAATGTTAATGATTTTTATACTGTGTGTTAGCCTATTGGGGTTTGTGTACTATATATATTTATATATATATTTTTCTCTTGCAATGGCGATCGACATTTGTTTCCTAAATTGAAGAAAACCGTTGTTGACAGGCTTGTCTGCGTGTCCACTCAGTCTTCACCCTTGGTTTGACCCAGTCAAGTTGTTAATTCCAGAGAATACCGTTTTGACTTTTTCACCTCCTTGACTCTTGAGTAAACCTTAGAAAATTCAACAGATTTCATTTTCCTTTTCTTTCTCTTCTATCCATTTCTCTTTCATTATTCTCTTTTGCTATAACTGCAGTGGCTTCACTGTGTTAGATAATTCCAATTTTGTTGTGCACCTATCTGAGAAATACACCCCTTTTCTGCAGAAATGACAGACATATTAAGATTAAAAAATGCTTTTTGGCCTGGTGATACAGGAGGTATGATTCCTTAGTACTTGGACATCTGTTTTAAGTGCTGTTTTTCGCCACCTGAGTTGTTTGTCTAGATCAGACATTATTAGTCGGTGGTTTTGACGCGGGGTTATCATTTTATGTTGTCTGGTCATCGCGACCTTGACTTCTCACTGCATCGTCAGTAAGACCGATGACCGAGCGACAGAGCAGGGGAAAAAGAAAAAAAATACAATCGTATTATCAGAACTCATCATCAATCCAAACAAATTCTCTCTCATCGATGGATCTCAACTTTCAATGCCCTCGACGTGTAGATTTAGGTATACAAAAGAAACATATTTTTAAAGCAGAATTCCAGCTTTTTTGCCCCGTGCGGTCATACTCACCGAGGTGCCCATCACAGTGGTCAAAAAGTTAGCAATTACAAGTCACTGAGGCGTAAAGCCTCGAAGTTAGGTCGAGAAGGCTCTTCTGACCAAGTGACCGATACAACACCTTTCTATCGCATCGCCTCTAAAGTCTTTTCTGCGGACAGTTGGTCTCTCCATGTTTTTCAATCACCATGAAGGATTACCCAAACCATGTCCATCTGCAGAATTCTTCGTCAGCTAGTGCACAACTTCTAATGCAGGGAACAGCACTTTGGCACGCTTCTGCTTCTCAAATCGGATATATACCTACCATCCAAAGTGTCAATATCTCTAATGGTGAGGATATATTACAGTAATTAATCATCAATTATGAACTTTTATAGAAAAACATTGTACATAATATTTCTTTGTAAACGTTTGTTTTTGTATTTTTGATTTGCTTAAGTATTTTCGCGTTATATTAAATGTATGTGCTATGGGTATGCAAATTTAGAACATTCTTGACATATTTCATGCACAGGTAGTGAATATAAATATTCAAGGCTATTAAATATGCATGGATAATTAAGCTATCGTTTGTTTGTTACAAAACTTATAAAGCCAGTTCATAGATGTCTGGTTTGTTTGAAAATTTTAGATTTCCTCTAATTATATGTTTAATTTAAAAGCAATTCATTAGAAATTTGAGTAAAACATTCTTTCATTAAAATCAAGATGCAACTTATTCTGGGTGTAAAAATAGAGAAACAAATAATGGAATGTAAGGAAAATTTAAAGAAATGGAAAGAAAATTAATATCTACATAAGTTGACAATCCTAAATAAGAATAAATATGTTAGAAATATTTACAACAACAACATATAATTTACTCAATTTTCAAAGCCTCTCCCCTAACAAAAAAGTCATATAGTAAACTATAGTTTACTATAGCATATAACATGAATGATATTTAATTTAAGAAATATTAGCGGTCAAGATCTTCAAAAAGTTTTAGAGTAAAGTTTCAAAGTAAATCAAAGTATGAAAATTTTTACTATAGTTAACTGTAGTAAATTTTTGTTAGGGTAATTCATCAATTTTTCAAGCACAAGTTTCAGTTCTTTGAATTTCTTAATTTTACTATTTTTAATTTTCAAACGATGCTATCTGAAATACTACAAGATCTCTCCTTTTGAAGTTTTCAGGGTCTCTTATCGAGTAGCACTTGAGGCAGATATGGTAAATTATTTCATACATATATAATAAAGATAGAATTATATCTGCAGTGTCGACAAGCTTATTGCAAGTCATACAAGACATATTAAGTAGAGGGTCCACTAATAATGAAATAAATTTCTAATGAAAGAGTTAATAATATTTATTTTGGACAAATATATGGTAGTTTACAAAGGGTTAGATAGGTAACAAATCCAAATCAGCGAGTTTCTTCTCTAATGATATATTGCTATATAGCCCCTACTAGTCTCAGCATCCAGGGATGATTTATATATATATATGTGTCTGTAAGTATGATTATCAAGACGGACTTTATTTACTCGATTTGGAG
Source organism: Saccostrea echinata (assembly GCF_033153115.1). Classification (NCBI taxonomy): domain Eukaryota; kingdom Metazoa; phylum Mollusca; class Bivalvia; order Ostreida; family Ostreidae; genus Saccostrea; species Saccostrea echinata. The sequence continues at coordinate 9,260,855 of NW_026889801.1, read as the reverse complement.
GAACAAATTAAAGTTTCTTTTATATATTAGTTATCTAAATGAAATATGGAGATAACGAACAGTATTCAAGCTCAAAATCCATTAAAACAATACAAATTGGGAGCAAAGCAAACACGGACCTCCAAAAACATCAGAGGTGAGATAAGGTGCCAAACACGTCATGAAACAAATCAAGAAACACTTTAATATATATTAACTTCTTTAAAAGATTGTTTTGTGAAGTACAGTAGTAAAGTCAATGTAAAATATTTACAGAAGTAAGTTAATATCATGTCTTCAATGTAACCTATCTATTTCACACAGGAGTGTATATTTTTTATGGAAAATATCTATTGAATAATGGTGTCAAACGTACATGTATGTCTAGAAATTTATTAAAATTTAATTTAATCTGAAATTTAATTTTCTACTCATTTATACCATCAAATGTATCAAAATATCTATGGTAAAATGTAAATGCCATGGTTTTTTGCTGAATTATTTTTAAATAACCTTTAAAACTTTGTTTCAATGAAAGAAAGTTGTCCAAATATCATTAATAATTAGAATAGTTTTCTTCTGAAAAAGATCAAAAACAAAAAACATTACTTATTGTGGTTTATTTTCTAATACTGTGCTCATGTCTTCCGATTATATTGCACCTGTGTTTTTGATAAAAAAATATTTAAAATTTCTTTTCAATTATAGGTTATGATGCGAGTGATATTGTCATTGAGAGAGATTTTTAATTTGATGTTCGTTAAAAAAAAATCTGATTTCATTTCTTTCTTTTATTAAAAGTGCAGAAATTTCTTATCAAATTAAATCCTTCTTTAAATATATTTATTTCATTTTCTTTCAGACATAAGGTTTTCATGGTTAAATAGTGTTAGAATGTTTATGTTATAAAATAAATATTCTGTGGTTGTAAATTTAAATTGCGTTGTAAAAAGCATTACAATTTGCTATGAGTAATGATAAAGTTGATAGTCACCATCTTTATTTGAATAAAATAAAATTGAACGTAGTACATATTTCCATTCAGAAATATCACATTATTGGAAAATAAGTTGCACTGCAGACACAATCAAGAGCAAAATCAATACGCCGTATTTGCAAGAAAACGTTTTAAACATACAAAACGATAATGTAAAATAGAGCTAAGTCATTTAATATTTACTAACAATTTTGAAAACACGCCTTGCTGTTAAATCATGCATATCTGTAAAAAGCCTTATGTTGTCATGTTATCGTAATTCCACCTAAGGGCGGAGTTATGCTGCGCAGAAAAAATATCATTGCACAAGATAATGAATATTCATGAGCTTTCTGGATTGTAATTGTGCATGCGATCTGAAAGCATGTTTGTCATAGTAATTTTGTGAACAAAACTATATAAATTAAGAAAAACAAAACAGAGAAATGGTAATTAAAGATAATTACTCACAAACATTGCTTAACATAAGCATTTCTCAAATTTTCAACACTTCCATTTAGATTAAGAATCCGACGACCGACCAGTCTTATTCGCTAAGTTTTAATGGTCTTTTGTCAATAATTTTTATAAAAAGGACAAAAATGGGGGAATGGGGTTCTTGGAGATGATAGCGGATGTGCTACTGTATGTGGGACACACCTGTCTTTTTTTCCGGAGGACATATAGTTAGGCGGGAGTCTGCGTAAAGGGGTCATGAACCCTTGTCTCTTCTGGCTGGACAATCAGAGGATACTGACAGATGCTACTAAATATCAAACACACAACTGTTGACTATGATGTCTTTGTATAAGGGCCACGTGGCTTTGATTTTAGAGACAAATAGAAAAATTGACACGGTCATTAGCCTTAAGTTTAATAATCCATTCCTTTTCTGTTATGAGTGGACACACTGTACGGATGGCTATTTTTTTTAAAAATGCATTTGCAAGCCTCAACATTTCCATCACAATAGCTTTGTAATATATGGCACGATTTTGTATGAGTAAGTGTGAGTGGTGTCGAAGGTGTTTTGTTTACAAACACTCCTATGTATTAAATCTAGGTTACATAAGTTTCTTTCTAGTTAGGAATGTTTTGTGAAGTGTTGTAGTGCAAGTCATTTGGAATGTACACACTACTATGTATGTCATTGAACTATTTCATTATCTGACCTGAATTTTCCCTCCCGGATGTGGTTTAATAGGGGGCATTGTAGAGAAAGAAAATGTGTTGTTATTCCATAGAACTGTCGATCATTTGGATGTCATCTTTGTTTACGTTGATTTAAAATTTTCATTGATAAGAACGCAAAAAGTTTGTAAACTAGGTAATGTCATTTCACATGTGACTCTGAGCATCCACGATACTGTTTGAGCTTATTTAGAGTGACCTGACCCAATTGCACCACGCCGAATCTTAGTAACGGACGCACTAAAGGCTTCCGCTGCGATTTTTTGTGTGGCAGCTAAAGTATATTGACCCTTGGCCGAGCGTTGAGGTCACAGGGAGAAAATATCTTGAGGTTGAAACGCTAGATATCTTCGATCGGACAGACTTCCACATTGTCGAGTTCATCAGGATAAGCAATGAAAATCATATTCGTAGGCTGTAAACATAATTGATTATAGATTCATGTATCGCATCTATAGTGGCATCATATGGTCAGTACTGACCTACTAAACTAGTGGTCAGGCAGTACGTGCGTTGCCATCGACCTTGATCCAAAAAGATGGGATTTTACCATGAGCAAACTCCAGGAAAGGGACGTTATTCAGACTAGATCAAACGGAATCATAATAGTGGATCATTTTAGTGGAGATAATTCTGACGAATGCCATAAAAGTGAGACATATGTAAAAACAAATACAAGGATGAACATGTGTTATGTGTCTTACTAATGCTATAGGATTCTCTTGGACCGAGTACTAGGACCAGATTTCCATCCAATGACGCAGAAGCATGGGAGGGAATGGAGGTTATTATTAATTTATTACATTACGTGTTAAAGAGTGAAAATAGTAATTAATGTCTATTAATTCTGCTGTGTGGTGAAATAGTTTCTAAAAACTAACCTTGCATTACGTTGAATCGGAAAAAATATAACCATAGACTTAGCCTTCTCATTAGTGCTCACATTATTTTCATAATAATATGAGACCATACTTTTCTTAACTCCGATTTTCGAGAGTTACATGCGTGAACACACGGGTATGGAAATTAGAGGAATGAAAGAAAAAAAGATTACGGGTGTAAGAGACAATGACTCTTGTCAAATGCGATTAGGGCTTTTGGGGTCCATCCTAATCAACCAATATCATGTCTGTGTGTACAGGGTCTGTTAACATGTATTCATCAGGAAAAAACCTAATACCAGGTACTTATTTGGGAATATATATGTAGTATTATGACCTTTTCCTCCTGATATTATCTTTAAGAGTACTGAATGACCTTTAAACCTTTGTGCACAACGCAAAAAAAAAAAAATGATGTCATAGTTTCAGATTCATGGGAGTGGCTGGTATTGTAGGAAACACCCCCTCCCTTGTTTTCTTTATCTTAATGAAGTTTTCATCAATATCTAATCCTCTCTTTTCATTTGTAAAGAATGGTATCTTCACAAATGGGTGAGTGCAAATTATCCATCAGTTATAATGATTTAGGAAAGTTTCTTAGCTTGGATGTATTTTTAAAGTGAAAACATGAAATTTAATAATTAAATATTAGTGAGAAACATCAGGTGTATATTTATTACTCTAGTTATACATAAAAACCAGCATTAAACTTGTGCAAGGATGAATTTCAATTATGCATCATGCATCATGCAAACAACAGTTTTTTTCCTTAATTTTCTAAACTGATTTGATTAAAAAAAAATGATAGCTTTTACTCATATTCAAATCTAAAGAAATTTGCAAATGCCAGAGTAAAAGAAAAACACCACTGTTTGCCTGAGGCGTGTGACTGGACACAATAATTATTTCTGGGCATTGGGTTCATAAACTTCAAGTGGAGAGCATATTTACTAGGGCAAGTAAAGAAACAAAATGGTGGAAAATCTCAAGATGCTTTTAAAGATATTATTATTATTATTAAGGGGGCAAATGACTGATATATTTCAATTTTTAATATTATTTTCAATGTTATGTATTATTTGGACTACAATTTAAACGTAAAAAAATAGTTTGTCAAGTTTGTAGAAAATATGTATTCCATGCATTTTTCATGAATTTTCATTATTGTAGTAGGAATTTTTAACAGAAATTCTGTTTGATACTTCCTAGTTATTTTTCTTATTTATCAACATACTTTAATAAACATGTCCATGGTTGTTGTGAAAATATAATGAAATTTCAAATTTATCAAAAATAGAATATGTAATGATTATCATTTTAAATTCTTGCATTTATAGAATGTTATGCTTCTTGTTTACCTATTGCACTTTTGAAGATATTTGTACTGATATGAAATAAGGAATTAGAAAAGCAGTAATGTCTGTTTTATAAAAAATAAAATAAAAAAAAACACTTTTAAGAAACATAATTTACTTGCATATGAAAAACATGCACTGAATATCCCAAATATCACCTGCATTTTGATTTTTTCTTCTCCTTTATTTTTTGGTACAAGGTATGCATTCCCTGCCTGTCAATCAAAACTTCACAAACCCCTCTTCCTTCTGATGACCATTAAAATGTATTAAAGTAACCAATTATTATAAATATTTAGATGTCATATGTTCTTCTCGCACTGAGATTCTCTCCAGATGATCTCTCATAAGTCAGAGATTAACAATCAAGAGTGGCCTAAGTTGTTTTCCTGTGTAAACAAATGGTATCTTATATTAGCAGCCTCTGTTTGCTTTGGAGAAGCGGAAGGGTACTTATTATGCTAATATATATATATTTTTATATACTTCGTGTGCCACTAGCTGGATGGGTTTCTTTGGCAATTTGTTATATACAAATAAGCAATGTACAATTGTTTGATCCTAGGTCATTGTATTAAAGGAAATATTTACTGGAAGAAGCTGCAAGCTCTGTTTAGAACATCAAGCATTGTGCCATTTCAATCAGTCCAAAATGACATGTATATGTGCTTTTTTTTTTTTTGAAAAAAATAATATTGTTAAAACATCACTGCCTTTTTATTTGCATTTAGTAATATTATATATCTTATTCATTCCTTGTTAATCATGCTGATATGTATATTTTTTTTAACAAAAATATATTAAAAAAGTACTTCAGATTTAAAATGATTCTGAATGAAAAAAAAAATTAATCAGAGTTGTATGCAAAAAGTGTTTGCGTATCATTTTCTGCCTAAACCATAGGCATTTAATTTGGAAATTAAAATAGAACCAATACTGCACCAAAGGGAAAAAATTCTTAACATTGTCCACTAACCTCTAGTTCTGCACTAATAATTTTTTGAATTATTCTGATGTTTGATTCCATTTGTTTCTGCACTTCTTGGTAATTTGCAGAAGGAATTAAGCAGCATAAGGTGGGAGAATATTTCATTGAATCATTTCTTATGTAGTAGGATAGGCTTGGTGTGTTTTTAGTGGTTAGATAATATTGTGTTAAATGTTTATTTTTTCTTATTTCTGCTGTATAAATTCTAAAAACCTTACTACAATGTCTCCAGTGAGAGCCACTTTTTTCCCTTTCTGTTCTTATTCATCCCATTTGGGAATCTCCAAGTGTTGAAAAGTTAATTGAAAGTTTGTCAGTGTGTGGTTTCTTTGTAGCCATCTCTTGAAATGTTTATGTATACAAAATGGCTTCCATAAAGTACAATTTCTTTTCAGGTGGAGGCCGAAGGAGGGGCCGCTGTAAATGGTTCAATGTGGCCAAAGGATGGGGCTTTGTTACCCCCGATGACGGAGCACAGGATGTTTTTGTTCATCAAGTAGGTATCCTTATTTCCATTACCATCCAATTCAAAATGTCGTCTCTAGCATTTTTGTTTCCAAATAAGATATCTGAATTTTGAGGTTTTATCTCATTTATTCATATTTTCGGAAAATATATTTTATTTCTCAATGCACTTGATTTCTGATGGAAGATATTTTAATGACGTCATATTTATTCTGATGTCATTAATCAATTAATAAATCATTTATCAATTAAATGTACGAAAATCCCTTGGCCTCATTTGATATTTAATTCAAGCAAGTATGTATTTATTTATCTGGTTATTTAGATGTTTTGCTTGTTCTTCGTTTTAGAACCACACGTAATTTTTGCAAACTCCGTTTATAAATCATTTTATCTTAAAGAAACTACGTTTCTCTCGTGGAACTATTTTTTCTCTGCGTATACTGTCATAATATTTTAATTGCGCGTTACCTGTGTACATAATACGTAATTTAAAATCATTAACCGTACATTTTAATATCTCTTTGCTGTACAGTAACCTTGACTGCATTTCATGATACGTCATACATCATCGTAAATAATCACAACTGTTACACTGAATTGAACACACACAGAGACACAAAAATGACAAATTCATCATGTTCATTTCTACAAAATTAGTAAATAGGATTGAAGTTTTAATTCGAAGTTATTTATTAAAACGTTTTTCTGTAACGTCGTTAGATTCCTGCTTTTGATGTCATTAATCATAACATTATCACCCGATTCATATGTAAAGTTTCGGTAAATAAATTCTTTTCACAGGTGAAATTATGTATACAATGTAACAGTCTTGTTATTTCAAGATTTAATTATGTGTCAACAAATCATTTTATTATTATTTTTTTAGTTTTCTTTTTTAAAAGAACACTTTTTGTAATTATCCGTGATAAACAGCTGCGTATTATTCATGTGATTTATATCTGATGCACTATGTAATGTTGATGTATTTTATACACTCTTCTTAACAGTAAATACATCGAAATTCTATTTTTGAAAATTAAAAAAAATACGAACATTATTCCTAACAAAATTTTTTTTCACAAACTTCATCATTTTTCAATCGTTCTGTTCTTGCCTTAAAAAAAAATAGATTTCTTTTATCAGGAACGTTTAGAACGTGTTTTTTCCTTCTTACTTCATATTGTTTAATTCATCTATGTTTCATTTAAAATCCAAATATCTGTATTTTGTTTTATAGAAAGTTAATGTAGTGTAACCATTTATTAAATATGGTTCAAAGAAATTGTTCCTTTTCTCCTGAAACGATTGCAGAGCGAAAAATGAATATGACATGATGTCGTGAAATTAAACATAGCTATAGCTTTACTTTTATACATTTTTTATTGTAATTAAGATCATTTAAATTAATAAAAAGATGACACATTTCTCTTGGTTTTTTTTAATTGCATAGATATATGATAAACCAGGGAAATTTCTTTGAGTGTACTGTATTCTTTAGAAATTCATCTGATGTATTTTAAAAGTTAATCACATTTTTGTACAAATTTGATTGATTTAAACCTTCAACTTGTAGACAAGCTATACCATAACCTCTGTCATGACTTATGTTGCTTTTTTAGTTTGTTATTTATAAAAACACTTTAGCATTGAAATTGATCGGTTTATAACATTGGAAAAAGGAACCAAAGAGAAGAAAAAATTCAACATGATCACTTGTACATGTAGCAAGTACAATTTTCCTTGTATGATTTATTGATCCAGTATTGTATTCTGCTTGCCTGGCGGTACTCAGGATTAGTTTAACTGTAATATGTTGTCTAGCCGTCTCTTGTCCAGTCATAAACAACGTTAACCTTTCACCTGGTCACAGACCTTAAATGTTGTGATCTGATGTTACATTCGTACAATGTTAATGAGAACTTGTGCGAAGTGATTATGGTATGAATATATGCTGATTATGTTGACTATATGATAAGAAAAGCTGTACAAACATCTTTACCTGTTCTATTTTCTTCTTTTTTCTGTATCATAACTTTGTTAGGAACGGCATATGTTCAGTATAATCTACAAATAGAATATAGATATTTAAAAAAAAACAAAACAAAGGTTTTCTAGATTTCATCTGTTAAGAAAAATGTTTTGTTTTTTTTGGATAAAAAAGTGGACAACTTATTTTTATGGCCAACATAAATAAGTTGAGGTCATGGACAAATTGTATGCAGACATTTAACAAAAAGTCTTATTTTCTGTAAAAATGTTTATTCTTAAATCCCATGAAAGCTTTCAAGAATATCGAAATTCAAAAATTTCTTGCTATTATATTCTTAATATTTATGTATATGAAATGTAAACATTTGAAGGGTTCCAAATGTCTCATTTGGGGTGAACTACTCAAGTTTAAACACTTTGGAAGAAGTGGTACCTTTTGCAAAAATTGGGCACCTTAATAAATAATTTTTCTGATTTCTTAATTTATGTTTTAACCCTAGAAATTTTCATATAGTCGTATATTTAATTTTTTTCTGAAAATTGAAACGAAAAAATTAAGGTTAGATTGGTACCCTTAAATTTTAAGATAAATATAGAATAGAATAGTATAGGATTTATTACCAAATCAGGGCCCAGTGGACATAAACATATAACATGTATAATTACAGATAGGATAACAGACAGAATACAACATATAATGAAGAGCAATTCTTCCATTTAGTACATTGGTGGTATTTTGAGTTTCATATGTAGACATAGGTTGTCTTGATTTAAGATATATCTGTACTCTTAATTGATACAACTATATATACATTATAGATTAATTTATATTAAACCCCCTCCTCCCCTCCAAATTTGTATTGTTTCTGTGGACTTCTGGGCTTGATTACTGTTGTTATCTTCATATTTTATAGTTGTGAAAAGATACTTAGTAATTGTTCATGTAATGTGCAGGAAATCTAAAATCTTTAAAGGCAGGCATTTTAACTGATCATGCCTTTGTTTGTTTGCAAGAAATAAAAATGATATAAATTTTGTTAGTGTAAATAAAGTGCTTTAAAGTGAAATAATTTAATTTTGGTTGATTCGCTATATTTGATTGGATTAAAAATGATTAGTTTATATCGTATAACCTGTTCGGCCTACGTCACAATTGCTTACGTAAAATACGTATCAATCCGCTTGACGTTACATTTTAATTAAGTACATTTTGAAGGCTCTTTTGAAGGATAAATTGTCTTATTTTCTGCACTCAATAATAGAAAATTAAATTATAAGGAATGTATTTAATAGCAACCCAAGTTATACTGGTATAAACTGGGTTAAAATAGTTTACGCTTTTTTAAAAACTGCATCGGGGTTTATAAAGCGTAGACTGTCCCAACCCAGGTTTATACAGTATATCTTGTGTAGCTATTAAATTCATTCCTTAAATGAATATTTAAATTAATGATTTTTGGTACAATGACTCATGATATGAATGAAAGAATATTTTTGATATTTCCTATTTCATTGAAGACATACATAAGTAAATCAGCAATGTTTCATATAATCTTAGAAATATAAAACTAAGTTTTGTAACATTTTCATGCATATTTTAAACACTGGCATTTACATTTAAATTGTTTGGAGAAGAAGGCACCAAATCAAAGTTATAGCGGAAAAATTATATAAATTATATTTCTCTCTTTTTTCAAATTTCAAATATTTTTGTACATGTATGTATATTTTATAAAATCATATGAGAGAATCCTTGTTGAATATATGTGCCTTTCATAAGGGTATTGATATTGAAATGTTGTGTAAGGAAGGATGAATTTAAATGTTAATGATCTGTACAATTTTTTCATAAAATGCTTGATTAATTTTGTATTAAAAATTAAATTTTAAAAAATTAAGAAATCACATTTTTTCTTGCTTTCAGGAATAAAAATTAAGAGCATTTCTGGCTAAGATTTCTTAACAATACATGTATGAATTTGAAAGCAAATATTGGTGCAACCTTTTAGCCAAAAAAATAGACATTTTGTAAGGTATGAAATGATTAAATTTTGAAATTACTGACATTTAACATTTTGAATTTCAATTAATAAATGAAAGAATACAGACTATAAAAAAAATAGAAATATTTGCAAACATTGGTCAAATAGTGTTATATTTTTTTTTAATAAACTTTGCATTTAAAAAAATCATTGAATCCATTCCTTGATTACCAATCGCTAGACGGATTGAAGCCGATATACGTGTGCAAAGTCTAGCATCCACTAACATCGTTTTACTGCTTAATCAATACATACAAGACTTCTCTGTCCCCACTGATTGCCAGGGTTTTTTCCATTCTAATGTAATGCAAATAGTCAGGAGAGAAGGGCGTATAGAGAATATATACAACCTGGCATTCTGTATACTATTGATTTTGCTTGTCAGGGTTTTTTTTCCTCAGCATTTTCTGCTCTTGTTGGAGACAAGCTATATTGGAAGAAAAAAAAATTAAATGTAAATAATGAATAAAAAAATACATTTTCATAAAAGTACTATGAAACGTAGAAAATTTAATGTATTCGTTTCTTGTTTTATAATTTCAAGCTAATACCAATAAGAATTATTGGTTCTGTGTGATAAGTTTAAAGTTAATGTTCATAATTTAGAATTAATTTAGCATCAAATATCTTCACGATAATAAAACAATTTCAACATTTTTTTTTGTCTTTTAGAATTTAAGCAATCAAGAATTCAATTGAAATCAATTGCTTTGAAAGGTGCACAATATTTTAACAGTACAATGTGCACATAATGTTCCCATTTTTCCTTTTTTCATATATAAATAATAATGTAAATTTCATCTCTTATATGTAGTCCTGTTTCTCCTTTTCATTTACTTGTATTATGACATATGAAATGAAATTGTTTAAAAAATACGTTTTCTCTTCTAGTCAGTAGTTCACAAAGCTGGTTTTAGAAGTCTAGATGATGGAGAAGAAGTAGAATTTGAAAGTAAACCTTCAGATAAAGGTGTGGAGGCTACCTTTGTATGTGGACCTTCGGGAACAGAATGTAGAGGGAGTTCACGTCGGCCACTGTCCAGGAAAAAGTTTAGAAAAATAAGGTCCCATCACATTTCCTTAAAAAAAATCTCTAAATACTTGTAAAGTAAAATGTGTTATGTATGAGCCATAAGTAAATCAGTTTCAACACACCATTCTAGCATATTGTGAATTTAAATTATAAGGGAGCGATACATGTATAAGCATATATGCTTGCTAATTGCTATCTAAATTTTATATAAATAAATAAATAAATAATGTTTTGTTATAAGAAATAGAAAGAATTCATGGATTTAAATTAAAATTGTATATAGTAGGTGCTACAACTGTGGTGACTTTGGAAATCATATTGCTGCCAAATGCCCCCATGGACCGTTACCAAAGAGATGTCATAACTGTAAATCTACTGAACACCTCATCGCTGATTGTCCTATTCGAACTCCCGAAAAACCACTAGTCCGAAACGGAAGTAGCGGTAATAATGTCGGGCTCGGTGAGGGACACAATTCCGGATTAGGAGGTCTGTGAAAGTGTTGTTCATTTGTGTTTATCGTAAAAAATAACAGCAGAATGGAACATCTGTAAGTCAGATTCGTTTGATTTATAGATTGCGTTTCTGTGACAAACAATTTCTACTATTGTGGACTTACTGCCGCTTACTCGGTTACTATTTTGTTCCAAGCTAACTGGAATGTCTGGACTTCTGGAATATCCCTTGCATTTTTTCTCCTGCTAAGATATTTTCTAAAGTCTATTTATGATTTAAAATTATCAGCAGATGTCTGCAACGGATGATACACCCTTTACTGTGTACCAAAGCTTTGGTTGTAACATTGAAAAGAAATAGTGCTGAGATACAATTTATGACGTAGATACGATTTCTGTATTGTTACCGTTTTTCAAAACGTGGCTAAACTGTCACGTTACTTTTCATTGTGCCGTTTCAATTATGATGTTGAGCTTTATATTACTTGTGTGTTTCACATGATGTAAGACTATATAGCAACCATATCTACCTCAAATGAGGGTTTCTAGTATTTTTAAACCGTGTGTTCTTTGTGTTTTAAGTTTTATTTTATTTCTAAAGATTTTTTTTAATATCATGGGCGCTAAGACAAAAGGAAAACAGAAGAGTTACAATATAATAGATATTTTATATGTTATATTTTCTTAAACAATGCTGAGAGAAATAAGAAATACAAATAATTAAAAGATAAAGTCGGTATACAAAATAACACATTAAATGGCAGCTTTACCCTGTTTAATCATTGATTTTTTAAAGAAAATTGTGTGTACTTTAAGAATATATATGATTGATTTTTTCATAAAATCATAATGAAATATTGAAGACAATACAAAATTAAAATTTTGTTTATTTATTGTCTTATCTACCTATAAATATGAAGTCGATGACATACAATTACAAACATATCCTGTTGTGTTACAATATATCAACTTTTTGTTTTGATTATTATAAATTTCACCATTTGCTTCTTAAAATTGAATTTTAAAAAGTATCATTTAAAAAAAACCTTTTAAATAAAAAAAAAATCACATATTTTCACTTTAAGTATTTACTCAATGATTAAACAGTTGGTATTGGAGACGGAAAATTTCAAGGAGATACAATTTCAACCATTGGCGGGGTACATCATCTTTTTTTTAATTTGGTGCGAAATACTTCTTTTTAAATCTTTTTTCCATACTTTTATATTAGCTTGTACTCTTCCGTGTTCTCTGAAGTTTTAGTTGAACATTTATTGTTTATACCCTCTAGTTAAATACTTATTTGTTTTATAATGATTGTATATTTTAAGCGTCCTGAATTTTATTTTTAACTTAAGAGCACACAAATACTCTTTCATGGGTAATTTACTTGGGTGTTCGTATCGTTACTTTTTAATGAGTAATTTACTTTGATGTTCGTTTAATTACTTTTGTAATATGATATTTTTTCCTTTGTTAAACAAAAATACTCATGGATATACAAAATCAAGTATCGAAGTGATCTTCAACTGGCATGAAAATATATAGATGTAGACTTGATAAATTTTGCAAAAGTATTCTTGCCAAATCATATATATAATTAATTGTTTCAATGATTTTTATTAAAAAATTGATTGAAATATAAAGATTTTAGCCTTTTCTAACAGTTAAATTGTGAGGTAAAGTTTACAGTATGAATTAGGGACAACGAAAAGGTACTTCAAAGCTGGACATATTTACATCACAACGAACGTATACAGTTTATTTTTCTTTAGGACAGACGTTCCAAAATATTTTTAAATAGATTGTATTGCAGAACAAATCAAATCATCTTTACAGAAATATGATTTACTAAATATAAATTCATATGGTCTTCAATATCTTCAGAATTAAATTTGAAAATGAACCTTCACTTGTTAATTATTATCACTCGATGTTGTTTTATTGTTTAAAAGATCTGTTATTGCCATGATGTTTAAACTACCAAAGATTTCATTAATATGCAATACCCTAAGAAAAAGAAAAATTCCAAAGTGTTCTTCAATATATCTACAGATCGGTGAATAATTTACTTATATAACAAAGATATTGAGTAGATTTAATAATCAGACCAAATCATACAAGTGCTTCACTATTTTTGAGATAAGATATTAAGACTTGTGATGCATTTTAGATTTATAAATAATTTCAGGCACCATTGAATACGTTTTACACTTATTAATTATTGGTCAAGTTTATGTTTTAATAGTCAGTCTTTAGAACGTCAAACGTTTTGTTGTTTTCTTATGATTTTTTCTGTTAATGGATTGCTCTTGGTTGATATGTTGTTTTGTTTCTCTGTGTTCATCCCAGTGACAATGGGTCTTGTGAAGTTAGATTTTCCACAAACTCGATGTATTTTCTATTTAAACCTGGTCAATTTATTATAAAGTTAGACAACTTTACCAATTTTAATTAAATTTACAGTATCATTAATTGCAATGAAATATTTCATTTGGTGCTCCTTTGAGCATAATTGAGATTGAAATGATGTGTTTAAATGAGAGTATCATTTTATTTGGTCGTGAAAAATCTTATACAAAAAAGTGTCACACACAAAATTACAGTACAGATATTTTTCTTTAGTGAATTTGACCATTATTCCACTTGTGGATTGGACTGTAATTTTTAAAAAATTTTAATGTCTACCTCAGTATTTGAAATGAATGCAACTTCCCCCCGATTGCATTCGACATTATTCCATTAGACAATGTTTGATGTTTTAGGATGGATGGCAAATGTCGGTGGAGTGGTGAAAGGTGAATTGTTAATTGCCAAAATATTCTTAAAACTTTGCAAGGTAAAAAACTTATCTGTTAATGCTGTCTCTTTGAAAAAAGACTATGTAACTGCAATTTATTATGTGTTAACGCTCTTACGAGTATACGTAATATTTCTAATAATAATGTGCAATTTTCAAATAGATAAAAAAAATAAACATAGATGACTTAAAAACCATGTTTTCCCCATTCCACCGTCTGAGTTTGTGGTAAAATCTTTTCTAGTAGTCATGTGTAGAAAACTATGGACAAGAATAAAATCTTTAAAAGTCCTCCCTCGTGTAGAAGTGTTTTATTTATATACCTATCATACGTAACCCCCTCACGATCGGCCACTTAGAGGGGTGAATTCTATACACACCTCCTGCATTAAGAACAACATGCTGCCTTCATTAAGGAGATGAACCACTCTTCGTTGTATCTTCTTACAATTGGTTATACTTACAAGATAATTTGATATAAATGGCTCTAAGTTGACTTTATTTTTGGGATTATTATAGTTAAACTTTAAGATGGTAAAAGAATAGAATAAAGAAAATTGTGAAGTGTGGTTTCAGTACCTATGTACAAGTTTATAAACACTTCACATGCACCAACGTAACGTGAATTCTGAACTTACTCTTTTTCTCATACAAATTACATGTATTTGTTTTCATTTTACCCTGGGAAAGATAAAAATAATATTTTCATGTAATTTTATAATAATAAGGCTTATAAATGATGCATCTATTTTCATCTGGATTATGAAATGGCGAGATTTACAGCTATTTTTTTTAAATAATGATACATGAAGACAATGGCAAGACAGAGAGGTACTAAGTGGCTTTTGTTATTTGAAATATTTAACAAATGTCAATTTTAAAATGTTTGTACTTCATACGTCTCAGACATACCGGTGCAAAACTTGGTGTATCACCCTTTCGCTTGTCTGAAACCATACATGTACAATAGGTCTATAAGAGTAAAGCGTTTTTAAAAATAAATAAAGCATAATTAATTTTGCTGAAAGGAGATGGGTGAACAAGGCATGCAGAATGCCTATAGCTTCAAAAATGTAAAAATTATATTCAATTTGGTAATTTAGTATATGTATTTAGACTAAAGATCTCGTTATTGAAATTTATGAAATTTTGATAAACAAAATTTTATGAGAAAAAATATTTCTCAGCAAATAGTATTCTGTTTTTAAAAATGTGGTATTCGTTGGGTTCGAACCCTAACAATAAAAATCTCAAGTATTATTTTCCTTTGAGACTAATGCGCTAACCACTATGCTACACATCTGATTAACAGTGGCATTTAAATCATGATTGTCATATGACCCTTGACTAAATGGACTTAAAAAAATTCTCGGAAAGATGCGAATGTTGTGTCACAAAAGTGTATTTTTAAGGGGGCCGACTGGGGTTTTCATTGCGCAATACTTCGCGCAGCATAGTAAAATAAAGCGTATTTACTCTTTTAGAGCAACTATTTTTACATAATTTATAAAAATTAACAAATTTAGGAAATCTCAGGTTAAAAATTTAATTACGTTTATAAATAACTGATTTTTTAAACGATTTTTCTAATGATGGGTAGATAGACGTCGTAATAGTGAGTTTTTGACGTTATGAATAACCGAGGTTCTTAAAGAGGGGTCATTAATTATGTCAAAAAATAAAAAGTATAGAATAAATGCTCTTGAAATTTTAAACATAGGAAATTGAGAATCTCGCAATCATTTATATTATTTTTTATGTAAATCTGTGGTATCTGTCATGTTTTGTTGTATTCCATAAAAACAGGAAAATATCATGAATTTTGACATTTTGAGATGTCCCCTCTGGAAACCAGACCGTAGATTTTTGTGTTTCTTGCATAAAATGTACAATACAGTATTACCCATCAAATAATATAATTTGAGCAAAAAGTCTATAGTAGCATTTGTATAATTTGCTCCGAAGTGTAAAAAAAATGGTATTTTCCTATGTTATCCTATAGTAAATGTATCTGTATTTTGAGATGGTCCCTAAAAATAACCAGACGGTAGATTTTCACTAAACTTGGCATATATACTGAAGTCAATGTAAGGTACGTATGATATAAATTAAAGAGTTTCTCTATAGTAGTTTTCACACAATAAAACCCCAGTCGGCTCCCTTAAGGTATAGTGGGTTTTTGCTCCATTTATTTCTTAACCAAACAAAAAATTATATTTTTACGCCAATTAGCTTTGAGGATAAACTTTCAACAAAAAAAAAAAAAAAAAAAAAAAAAAAAAAAATGGATCGAAGACCCACTCATATTGAAAAATTGTATTATAGTATGAGAAAATAGCGTCTCTAGTGTATGTGTGCTATTTCAAAGGCAAATAATTTCAATGTTTGTGGGATTTTGGCAAATTTTGGAGGTTTAACATAAAGTATATTATAATGTTAGATGGAATATCAAAGAAAATTTTGTTAAAATTGAGATTTAACTTTTCACCTTCATGTTTGTAGCACTATAGGCATTTCGTTCGCCTTGTTCGTCCATCTTCATAGATATCTTATCATTTTTTTTTAAATTAAAAAAAGAAAAAAAAAGTCATTTTCAAATTGGTTGTCTAAGATATGTGAGATTTAGTCATTGAGACCTTGCACACAAAGTGACTTTTCTAGATTTTTTTGATTAGAATATATAGACATAACCTCTTTCATTATGATGTCAGTAAAAGATTTGTCTGTTATTTGATACTCTTGTTTCATGTTAACTACTACATGAAATCCATCGAAGAATAACTACTCGTAGAGTGAAAATCGATGTTTTTTTTTTTTTATTTTAGGGGCAAAGAGGAAAAGAGAATGGGGGGGGGGGCATGCACGAGTGATATGATGTCAATAATTCTTTTTTCTTCTTTTTTATTTAAAAAAGTATGAGTATATATATATCTAACCCATGATCAGGAAGAAAGGCTAATTAAAAAGTAAATAAGTTTCTTCTTTTGTGTTCAATCAATATATGTTTTCTGCTGACTTGGACTATCACATTTAGGAATGCTTATATCCCTGACAGATATAACGTTTATCCAGATAGGAATATGAATGCAATAGAATTGGTAAAGCAAGATGCAAATGAAAAAGTTACATGGCATATACTTATTAAGGAAAGTTTTATCATGTAATAATTGATCCTTAGTTGACTTTGGATCAATGTACATGACAACAACTTTCTATTTATTAATATACGACAATGGTAAGAGCCAGTGCTTGCAACTGTGTGGTTTTTGCAAGATAAATGTCAGTGTATCATCCAAACATTCACAGTGTGCAGCAAACAACTTCTTGGGGAGTTCGCTTTCGATCTTTTCTCGGCTCACATTACCGGAAATAAAACCTAATAGCTTATTAATTATTGAATGTATTTTGCATGTATGGAACATTGATGTAATTGCCTTCGTTCGGTGGTTTGTTATACTGGAGTTTTTAACCACCTACTTCAAGATTTTACTGATAATAAATCTAAATTGCTCTTTTTTTTATTCTTCTTCCAGCCTTTGAAATTTAATCTGAAATTTTAATCATTATTTATTTCTTCCGCGTTAGAAAACGTAAGTATTAAACGCACTTGAATGAAACAGAAAGATGCGGTTTTAAAAATATCATAATGCATTAGCTAATGTCATTTAACTTCACTGCAAGGCTTCGTGCATATATTGTGGTCAGGTAAAGAAAGTGGTGATTATTCAAAAAGGCTGTTAAGGGATTCAATTTCATTTTGATTAATTCTAACATTAATTCAAGGAATGGTGATATTCAAGTCAGTTAAAAAAAATATAATTTTTAGTATGATGCAATTCCTATTTTACACATAAGGTTGGATTTCTACTCAAACGATACATGAGATAAACTTTCCGGAAAAGATTAAGAAAGAATTCAAGAAATGCCTCATCTGCAAATATGGTTAAGATTATGGCGTTGTTAGACAAATTTACTCAACATTGTAAGCTGAGCATTCTTTCTCATTCATCTACCTTGGGATTCTGCTAAGTTTTTTTAGCACTACAAGTGAACCATATTCTCGCCTACACTCTCAGGTTCTCGGGCACGTATTTTTTTTTTATGAATGGAGTTCTCCATTTTCACAAAAAAGAACCCCTGCTGAGAATGCTAAAGGTAACATCCTCTTCGTGGTAAACCACCTTAACTCGTTTGATAACAAATAAAAACTTGTGGTGAATTTGTTAAATCCCTTTAGAAATAAGCAACGCATATTTGTGTGACCAAAATATAACCACTTCTGAAGTTCCAATGTGAACTTTTTGTATAAGTTATTTTAAAAGCGATAAGAGGAAGGTCAATGACTTGTGGACCAGAATGACCTCACGCGCACATTTCAGAAAGGTCAGCTCGCATATAATTTCCTGAGAACCACGAAAGAATGCAAGCTTTTTCATTCACAAAATATTTATATCGCTGTAGAATCTTTCAAGGGTCAGATTGAGTTTACCGGAGGGAGGAAGTTCACCTCAAAGACCGCTGATTTGAATTCATACACATGTATAGTTCTGTATTTTCATAATTTGCATAATTCTAACATACATTTTGTTATTTTATCATTTTTTTGTACCAATATACTAATGAACAATTTGCACTACTTAAAGTTGTATTGAGAATAATACTGAAATAAGATTTTATTTAATAGATCTGTTTTGTTTGAAAAACCTGTAGGTAACTTTAAAAAAAATGTTTAAAAAAATGAAAACTATATTTACAATTTATGTTCAAAAGAATAATCAAAATCATACATTTAATTACTTATTGATAATTCTATTTTTTCTGCAAAAATGTCTATGAGAATTTATGGCCTGACTCATGTAAATTAACACATTTTCGTCTTGTTTTCGGTAGATTGTCCACTTAGATTAATACTTATCACGAGGAATGCACTTATATCAGAATTTCACCCTGTGATTTATGGTTCTGGTCGGAAATAGTTGACCCGGTCAGTCTTCTTTCAAGGGTTTAGTCAACAAAGATTAACATAACACAACAACGTACAAAAAATGAAGAAAAAGTTAATAAATGCAAAGCAGTTCTTATGATGAAGATTTTATCACTAGGCCTTTGTGTAAAGTAGCTACAATTATTTATAGCATACTTAATCTTTAAGATTTGTCTAAAATATCTTTTTTTAATTTTAATTAATCAATTAATTTTTGTTTTGGATTAAATTTGTCTATTCCTTTTTTCTTTTTAATTACTGTCTTTCTGAAATATTTTCTATTCATCAATAAAATATGCATTACTCTTTCTTTAAAGAATCATAATGCAGATTTTGATTCATTAATACAAAATACGTTAGTTTGAGGCTACATTCGGTTTTCTAGGTAGAGTTAATTCTTCATATAAAAGAAATAGATATATTATAGATTTCACGTGCAAAACTGATATTTTTAACCAAGCAATTGGGAGAGGGGAAAAAACTACAAATACAATGTTGCAAAACATTAAAGATTGGATTGAAGCATATTAACATATTGTAAAATGAAGCAATAAACGCATCTTAAAATTAAAACCGAACAATATGACCGCAATAAAAGGAGGGGGTTGAAAACCAAGTAAATACTTATTCAGATAATTACAACATTGCGTTTCATTTTTTTTTAAACAAACAAACAATAAATATATTTTTTTTTCCAAAATTACAAATTTAAGATTTAAAATATGCTTACCAATTATAATGCAGATTGGAAAAAGTACAAATGTCACTGAAATCAAGCTTGTTTTATAGTGCAAGTCAACATATAAAATTTCAATAATTTAATGCGGCATGCACCTACGCCAATGACGTACTTAATCCTTTTAAAAAATATAATCACTTACCATTAAAATGCTGTCTGCGATGGATAACCGACTGTCTACTTGACTGTGTTTTTAATTGTTGAATTTTGGAACTTTCATTTTTGTACTTAAGAAAATAAATACGAGTTTAATTTATGTCACAATCATTGTGTTATTGAATTTCATCAGAAGTATATATATAATATGTGTGTGTTTGTGTGTGTGCTGCTCTGAACTGTTTTTGTTTTAATGTCAATACATATAAAATAAAAACTTTTAATTCTTAAAAGATAAAATTTTAAAGAGGACTTTGGTTCTAAATCAGACAATCTCTTGTAAAAAAAAAAAAAAAAGTATCAAATTGATCTGTTGCAGTATTTGCAGGATAGTCTAACACCAACCAAAGAGAAAGAGTACTTATCTATTGAAATCGACCGTATACAATGAATACGTTGTGTTTAGCTAGAAGTGAGCAACTCGGCACTTATCCCTGTTGGATAGCCCCCGACGGAGTCTAGGCTTGGCCATCAATTTACATAACATATTAGATATCCCTAAAGTAGCAGTTTTCAACAAGGACGGGAAAATAAAATCGATATAGTTACTTAAATTTCCTTCAAACTGGCTTTTGGAGGAAAACCGAGACAGCATTTACCACCTGCAAAGAAAGAATGATAATAGGTCTACACTTAAACTTGTATAATACTTACATAAGCATGGACCGACTATACATAGATCTCTCTTGTAACTTCAAAACTTCAAAATAGGTGCTAGATAAGTGTGCCTACCTACTGTACTTTATTGAAGGTCTATCACATTTCTAAACATCTCTACATTAATACAGAATACAGATATGCGGGAAAACCAGTGCATTTCATGAAAGAGGTATCATTTAGTTAGTAAATTTAAACGAATTTCTGAAATACACAAACATGGGTTGTACATGCATCTCGTATAAAGACAGAATTCCAGGTGTTCCTGCTAAATGCGTTTTTAAAATTTGTAATTTTAGATAGACCAAACCCAGAGAATTAAAAAAATACCATTAGTGGGAGAAAATAAATTAAATTTAAATGAAAGGTTTCCAACGTCAGTTGTGGCTATGAAAGTACTAAAATCAACCGTTTAAGTATAAAGACTGCTACGCAATAAAATGCAGATACTGCTGCCATTCTGGTAATTAACAATGAGGAATACTTTTGATCGTTGATGTCTTATATTTCAGCTCGTAAATTGTTGACAAATTTTATTTCAAATGGGTATAACACAAATAAGTATAGTCTTTCTAGCTCAGTTTCAATTTCAAACTACGTCACCGAGCTATAGTATATAATACATTTTTTTATGTTTTGAGTTAAATGAACGATGACACATGAAGTTTTAAGTACAAACCATTAACAGAATTAATGCCACCTACATCAAAGATCAATTCCGTATTTGATATTCTAACCATATTTTTCGCAAAAATCAACTGCAATAAGCAAATTAAATATGAACTCTCATATGGTTAGTTATACAGAAGGAAAATAAGGTTTGGCGATTGCATTGAATTTGAACGTTCCCTGTCTCCAAAACTGTTCAATGCCTTATTCAAAACTCAAAATATAAATTTGAACAGTCATTAAAACAAATGAAGGGGCAGCAGCATTATAATTGAAAATAGCTTAAGGGATAATACAACAGTTTTCTAACCTTATCTTGCAAGAGAGTTGTAAATCGTACTTGGGTATATAACAAGTTAATATGGAAGGAGATTTGCCTGAAGTTTTACTATATAACGTGTTTAATGTGTATATGTAACGCTCTTGTATAATTAACATATCACAAACACTAGGTCTTCTCAATATGATTGAATTCTTATAATTTCCTTACCTAAGTATTTGTTGATTTATCACTGTCATTTTCTTGTGCAGTTCTATGTTGTCCAAACTGAGTCAATGTAAATAAAATAAAATAAAATAAATAATATAATAAATTAAAACATCATAATAAAATATTATATATTAGATTTTTTTATTGATTGGGATCTCGGGCAACATGCGTTTTGTCGGAACCAAGAACCAAACTGTTTGCCAAACAGGCAAACAGTTTGGTTAGTGGGGTCAACAAAACGCATTTTGCCCGAGATCCCAATCAATAAATGTTTTGTTAAACCTTTTTTAATTTATTTTTTTTTTGTTATACATGTATATTTTGCTGGCTTCCATACCAACGAATACAAACAAGATTTAGCTGATCCCACCCACAGTGTGTCGTATGCGGTTCAATATCTCGTCCACAGGTCCAATATCACTCTGCGGTCAAACATCGATTTTTTTATGACCGCTCATAAAAACATTAGAAATGCTAGACTTTTTATAGTATAGATACATGTATATATAGGAACTAATATTTAAGTTATAACAGAATATAATATAATATAAAATAATGTGATACGATATGATATAATATATTATATTATAGGGTTATTGAACTTATATTGGTGAATATTGGCACGAGTTGGCTGTACAAATGTACGAGCTTGCATTTTGCATTTGTACAGCCAACGAGTGCCAATTTTCACCAATATAAGTTCAATAACTCCTTTATTATATAGCTAAAACATCTCCCATTGATTTATTTTAATTATTTCAATCAAATAACTCAAATTAATAAGAATTTTCAGTATCGTCTGTCCTGTAAGTGTTCAATAACACATCATTCCAGTGACCCTACCAAGCGTTATGATTTGCTTATTGAGGTTTTATTGAGGCTAATACGTACTAAATTATTAATTAATAATCTCAATTTTGTGTGAAATAAACACATTTTACCTAGCTGCCACTACCTATCATAAATTGTGCCTTTGAGAGGTTCACCAGACGACATTTTTTTGTTTACAACGGGGCGTTCGATATTGAACGCCCGTATTCGGAATGTTTCGAACATACTCATATACGTAATACAAACTCAGCGTTCAATAAAACGCCAAGATGTTGAACTCTGAAATTCTTTAGACTTTTAGTAGGTTTTTATTATATACTATTTATTAGCTATATAATAAAATATATTATAGTATAATGATAAAATGTATCCTTTCGTGCAATAATGCAATTTTACGCATCGGAACAGATAGATGTGTTTAAAGTGAAATTGTTTAGAGACACAGTCATTACAATAACACAAATCCCATAACGGCTACTTTACTCAAATATATTAATAAGTGTGGTTTTATCAACAATTTTTTTCCGAAATGACGTGAAAAAAACCAATCTAGCTATTCACAGCTTGTTTCTGCTGTACATCCATTTGTGAAGATGAAAAAAGACATGCACCAATTGTGTGAAATGTGTCAGTTATTTAAACAAACTAATGACTAGAAACTACAAATGTGCATTATACATACCCTTACCTAATAATAAATTGGCTGGGCTTAATGTCTGACGACACGTTCATCAAATATATCTGATTTGTATCTCTTCGCAAAATATGAAAATAATATTCATAATTATCATTATCTTACATGATTGATTTCAAAACCTTTTTTTCATAATATCTTAAAAGATAACGATTTAATTTACCAAAAATGGCTATACTCAGTCTGGCAAATTAGGGGAGTTCCAATAGGATTATACAGGTTGGGACCGACTGACCATATAGGATTTAATAGCCCGTTTGGGATATAATATCCCAAATGAGATAAAATCATTTGGCTATAAATATTGTAATCCTGCAGAAATAAAATTAATATATTTGAATGCAATAACTTTTGACAACAAGTTTTTCTATAAGCCTGCAGTTTGTGCGATTGAAAGTCAAGAAGTTAGGGATCCTTTGAGGCTGTCAATCTCATTTGGGCAATTGGTCCCAACCGGTTACATGTATATAGGAAATACCATCTTCTGGTATCTTGCACAGTATTGATTGATTGATTGTATGTTGTTTTACGTCCCGTTCGAGAATTTTTCACTCATATACAAAAAGGGCCAAGGTCTGGTGCATCAAAAGAAGTAGGTTGTAGAGGGAAAGGAAATGGTTGCTGTAGCATTTAATTCCTTTTGACTAAGGAATGTCTAGAGTGAATTTACTTTAACATTGGTTTGATTGGTCAATATCAAAGCATAGTGTTAATTTTACGGGCACCTAAGGAGTATAAATAACAAAAGTAACAAATGTGCACCAATTTTGCATATAGATTATTTTTGCACTATTGATTGATTATTTGCTGATAAACGCCGAGTCGGCAGTTTTTCAGCCTATCCACATTTTTTGTTCTGCAATGAAATCGAAAAACAATGACCTCATTTTTTTTCTATCGTCGATTTCCATTACTTATGTAACAATATACCATTATCACCTGCAAAGAGTGTTTATGTTTCCCAGATCTATTTTCGATACAATGACTCCTTTTGAAAATACAACTTATCGTTAGGTCGAATGTTGACTGATATACTTTTTAAAAATAAATTGTAAGGCAATTTTTTTTCAGACTGAATTGTCTACAGACTACTCCTTAAACTCGTTCGAGAAAAAGGGCTCACTTCAAGTGCATCTGATCGACAGTGGATAGATACACCTCCATGACACCTGATCCCACCACTGATGTTTTCAGGGGCCCATGTTTGCTCTGTTCTCAGTTTTAATTGTTTAATTGCTTGATAACTATTCGTTAACTTGACATTTTATAATAATGAATTGGCTTAAATAAGAAAATAGACTAATAACTACAAATTAACTAATTAAAGTGTATATACATACTATTAAAACATGCTGACTAGTTACATGACACAGGAAGCCCAAGCCAATAATACAAATCTTAAAAAAACCCACTTACTATAGCACAAAGCTGGAGCATATGTTACATTAAGAATTTAAATCTTAATTTAAACTTTTCTTTAACTATTTAGTTACAGATAAGATTAAATTGAGATTTAAACTTAAATGTAACACACGAAAAGGCTATCAAGTCAGGAAACATGCTATCTTCAAGCAGGGTGAGGTGTTGCGCCATCAGTATACTTTTTTCACATTATCATGTTACGTCCTATACCATTTTGTTGTATATTTATTAAATTCTCTGATGACCATTAGCTGATAGAAATAAATAAATAAATTATATAAAAGTAAGACATAATAAATAAATAAAATAAAAGGTTTTCAAGGAATTTCAACTCAGAATGTATATACCAGCAAATTGATTGAATTTTTTTCTGAAAAAAAAAAAGCTTCAAAAAAAAAAAAAAAAGAAAGAAAGAAAGAAAAGAAACAGTTACATGATTACTCAAATATTTTACAATTGTTCCTTGCAATATTAATCTGTTTATAGCCTCTTCGGTTTTTTCCAACAATACTATACATCCAGGTCACAAAGGATCGTATTTTTTACTCCGTCAGGAACAACAATGAAGAGTAACAACACTTACGAGTCACTCATGAACTAATATGTCTGTTCTTCCTTAAACATAATATGTGTGGTTTCGTAGTCCACATCAAACAGGAAACATTTTGTGCCAAATTCTTTATAATGACGTCAATGCAGTGCTTAAGATATCCGATAAGAAGACCACGAGGATATGGTCCACTTGAACTATATATTTATGGTAACAAATATAAAGTACATCTATAAGTATCCATGACATTTCTATACAAAATACTGCGTCACTCATTTAAATTTTCATGCGTGGAACCTTGGTGTACGATTTTGCTGCATGTATCTTTGAGATCTACATTATGTTAATCAGCTGCGTCGGATTCTATTAATAGTTTTACATGCACTGGATTATTTTTAAAATTAGAAAGAAAATTCTCTATAAAGTTTGAATAATTTCTAAAACAGCTTTCTTTTTCAAGATTTATTTTGTCTTTTTCTATGACCACGCTTTCAGTTGAGAACTGCCATCTTGCTGTAGAACCTATGACAAGATCATCACTGATGGTGCGACAAGGAAACACAAAAAAGATGATACCCCGTCCTAATGAAAGTGTCTCAATTTTCTATCAAGGTTTATAACTAACATGACCATCATTAGTTTCAGTTTTACAACAAAGGGTACAGATGGAACAACAGCTACATAGAAGATTCCATTTTTCTTACTGGATAATCAGTATCGGGTTACAGAGGACATTATCCTCCATTGTCTATTTCCATTTTGCGGTCGGCTATTTAGTCTCTCTTCAAACAAGAATTTATGATAATTACAAAATTCGACACCTCTGTCTTGGACCATCAAAAAAATATTATTCATATTTTTCCATTTGTTTCAATTTCCATCAATTAAATACCTCTCTCTCTCTCTCTCTCTCTCTCTCTCTGATAAGAACTCCTTTGTATGCTATTATACCAGTACTAGGATCGGATTCTGTGCAAATGAAGTAAAGGGTCTGTACTAGTGAATATTATTATATAAATAAGATATATAATTTATATATAATTGACTGTCGACGCAAATATTAAAAGTCTACTGTAAGTTGATGTGAAGAATTACTATGGTTACTGAATATCTTTGAATTTATAGCAAAGTCGTTATTACTTAGAAGATTTTTTCAGATTCTTTGAGTTGTATGCATGGTATGTTTGAATGATTGTGATACAAATAAAATCGATGACAGAAAATATATGATTTAATTAACATTTTTAGTCTTTAGTAATTAAAAAAAATCACAAGTTACTCTCTAATGAATGCATCCCAATATGAAAATCGCATGGTGATGAGCTGATTCGACTTAAAATTATATTTTTAATAAATAAAAATAATTCCTTTTGTCAATATGTTCCATGAAAGAGAAATGCTACCATACATATTTCTAAAAGATAAGTGCATGCTGTCATAAACTTTTTTTTAAGTGTGTAAGGCGTCCATTTCATATAAGGATATTAAAATGTACTAAGCTTAACTATTGCAGTAAACCTCCACTGTCTTTCTAAATTAAATAATTATGAAATACCGGTAATATTATAAAGAATCGTTTTAAACTTTAATATTAATGTGTTACTTTGAGGAGAGTTACACAGTTAAGGTCTCCATTGTTTCTATTGTATAAAATGTTATTATTTTTGACACTTCAAGCAGGGGAATAGAGATATTAGTAATAGGGTAACAGCTCGTAACGAAAGTGAAAATCCTAATGTCGTAAAATTGAGAAAAGCTGTCCAAAAAAGGAAGATGTAAATGAATTTAGGTCTTCGGAAACCATCATTAATCTTCCAAAGTCATCTTTTGTGTCTAGCGGCATAAACTGGCTTTGATTCCAAGGCTCAGATGGGATTTGCGCATGCTCAAGATGCATGTAATGAATTTGATTAAATCGCGCATGCTCTCTTGTGTTAATTATGGAAATTGTTGAGCAACTTGGTATTTTCAGAACGAAGCACTGGTCAGTGATATTGAACTATACATGTGGGGGCAGATGGTTGGTTTTTGTCCAAAAGTCAGAGCCAATATTTAGCAGCGTTTGGTCCATGATACGGGGCTGCTCGAGGTGATCTCGCACGTCAAAGAATATTTCCTCTTCTTTGACAGATCCTAATAAATTTCATTTTTGTCGGTTTTCTAATTTAATCATAACTCCCCCTGTTTTTCCTAGACTGAGATCACTGAAGCAATATCCTAATAAAGAAAACCATGATTCATGAAATTAAAGGAAAAAACAAAGCATTTCGTTGACCACAGAAAGTTATCAAATTTCTATGTAGTTTTCCTTTCATTTGTCTTAATAGTCATTTCCTTTGAGACTTCAGCCAAAATTAAAAATAAATGATAGTAATGTTGATTGAAATATGACTTTCTATTCTACCTGATACTATAAGGTACGAAATACAAGTATGCATTCTTTTATCATTAATATTACTTGATACAACAACGATATTGTATTTGTCTATAAAAATTGCTATTGTTTCCAGTAGCACATAAGCTCATTTTACGATGAGATTTAAGTTTGTTTATCTAAATTATATCAATTTTTAAGGACTTATCAATACAAAAGGCAATATCAGCAGTGTATTCAAACCATTCTTTCTTTCTTTTTTTTTTTTTTTTAAATGTCTTTATCCTATTTCTGTTCGAGATATTTCAGCAATTAAACTTAAATATATTCCAAAGTAAAATATCAATGCAAACAAAACTATCCAAATGAACACAAATATCAAGCTTATTATAGTTATACATGAATATATTTTGCAAAAGTAATTTTTGGTTTACAAAAATATATTTTAATAAATTTTATTCAATATTTTTACAGCAAAGTGCTGCACACATATGTTTCTCTTCCTTCAACCTTTGTAGACAAAAGCTGTCGTAAAACATTCATGGATGTCTTGCTTTTATATAATTTAAAAAAAAATTACACTTTCTCCTTTACGCTTATTCTCCCTCCATTTCTATGTCTCTCTCTTTCTTTCGATATTTTTCTCTCATAATTTCAAGTATGATTAAGTTAAGATTTCTACGTTATATCTCTTTTTTTTTTGGTTGGAGCAACCTGCTTAAATTTGCACCAAATGTACACGACAATTATTTGAAATTCTGTCATTGGCAGCATTTGGGAGCTTTTTCATTCCCTTTAATCTAAGATCTCTCTTTTTGAAAAAGTTTACTATAATAATTTTTTGTTACCCTTAAGCTACAATATATATATATATATATATATATATATATATATATATATATATATATATATATATATATATATATATATATATATATATATATATATATATATATATATATATATATATATATAGTGCCACTAAGAATGCAAAAAAAAGTTTTAAAATCAGAAAGTGCATGTATCCATGAAATATGGAGATAACGAACACTATTCAAGCTCAAAGTCCATTAAAGCAATACAAATCGGGAGCAGAGCAAACGCGGACCTTCAAAAACAGAGGTGGGATCAGGTGCCATGGAGGAGTGAGAATCTACTGCCAACCGGTCACAACCGCCGTGTGCTCATTGTCACGATCGGGAAATAACGGAAAAATCCGTCGTCAATTCAGTGTGTAAATAATTGCCTAACAATTAGTATGAAAAATGTCAGTCAGCATATGACTTAATGATAGATTGTATTTGCCGACAAAGTCATTGTATCGACCATAGAATTTAGAAATGATGACTTTAAACGAAACTGTTGATATTCTTGTTTCATCAACTTGTTTGTCAATAGCTTACATCGTTTTAGAAACTGTTTATACGTAGAACATGCTTTTGCTATCGAATCAACAAAGAGATATACACCCCATTTGCAGGTGATAAGGGTATATTGCTGCATAAGTAAGGGAAGCTGACGATTGAAAAGTTAAAGTCATCGCGTTTATCATAAAGCTTTGTTTACCATTAACGTCTTTTTCTAGTAAAATATCCAAATATGAAACAGATGTGTCAGACTCTGTGGTATCTTTTATTTTAAGCTCACTGGAATATATCGTATCGACATATTAATGGAAATAACTATTGCTAATTGATAATACGTCGTCGATATACTGTAGGTTGGCACATAATCAAGATAGTTTTAATTTCACTATGTTCACAATTCATCATTTTTCCGCGAAATTAGACCTATAATGCTACATTAGTTCTTAAAAACGTTTAAATGGGTATACCAAATTTAAATTAATTTCGTGCAACGTGAAATTAAAACCATCGCGATTGGTACTTTTTGAGAAATCGTGAAAGTTTAACACCGTGGAATTAAAATGACTTACAGTATCTAAATTTCGAGTTGAAGGCCATAGCAAGAGATTTCTTTTTCTCATACATAAGATTTTGAATAAATTCTGCCTCATATAAATACAAAAATAAGTCTGCTAACAACGGGGCGCAATTGGTACCCATGGGAATTCCAACAGATTGTTGGAAGAGCTGGGCTCCTAAAACCACATAGATATTGTCAATCAGAAACTCGAGCACCTTTTTAATATCAACTTCAGAGTACTTGTGTGTACAATCAGAATTTTTTTTTTTACAAAATAATTTTGCAAATGACCAATGACAAGGTAAGTAAATTTACGAGTTCCATTTTATTGAAAAAGCAGCTATCAACGATATCAAAAAAGCCTGGACTTTAATTTAACGTGGGGAATTGTTGTATACAGAGTTGAAAAGTCGTAAGTTTTTATGTTATTGATTTTGGTAAAATTTTGTGATTTCAAATTTCCTAAAAAAAAAAAAAATGTACTACATGTAAAATCGATGTGCTTTGGAGTAAGTAAGTAAGTAAATTTTATTTAAAGTCGGATTGTTTACAGATAAGAAAAAACATGAGCCATATACATTGTACATTATATAAACTCTTTAACCGACATTAAGCATGTCCGTACCGCCATAGCTTCACTGTACGCGTCCTATAATGTTACCCATCTTGCGATGCTATGAATTCATTGCCAAACATGTTTCGGATGTGTTTTTAAAGGTATATTGATCAAGTATAACCGTCAGAGTGTGTCAATTTTCAAGTGGAAGTTTACGTTACAGTGATTTTAACAACCTCGTCGGCATTTCGCAAATTTTATGGTCGTTATAATGACCTTGTTAGCAAATATAACCTATAATTGGGTCGTATTTTTGGCTGACTTTTTCATACCAATTGTTAGGGCTTTGTTTTTATACTGAATTTGACAACAGAATGTTCCGTCTATCTGATCAACAATCAGGGCACACAGCGGTTGTGACCGGTCAACAGGGGATGCGTCCTCCTCCTTGGCACCTGATCCCACCTCTGGAATTTCCAGGGGTCCTTGCTTTATGCACTTTTAACATATTTGTATTGTTTATAGATTTTTTGAGATCGATTACTGTTCGTTATCTTCACCTTTTACATTTCAAATGTGACCAAGTTAAAAGTTCTACTAATCCTTTCTTTGGGTGACGCAACTTGCCTAGATTTTGCACCCAATGTACACGACCTTAATTTGGGTGCTACGTGTATTTCATTTCCATCTGATCTGAGATAGTATTACATCATCTGAAACGCAAGGCGAATATTGATTTACATACGTATACGATTGCAAAGTATATGTGCTCTGCACTTCATAGAATGTTGAATACTTATATAAAACAATAATTATGACTTTAAATTATACTTATGGGCAATCAATTTTCTTCCAGATTTACAGATATCGTATTGCAATGTTATTATGACTGACATGTGTAAGTGTATAACTCATTAGCCATGTTGCTTTTCTCCTTTCCTAATATAATGCATTCGCCATGGACAACAAGAAAAGAAACACAGGCATTAACTAAGCAACACTATCTAGATAAACACATTACCATGTAATCATTTTCATGACAAACTCGTGTTTCAAAGTACCATGCAGGAATATTTGATTGATCTTTCTGATAATCATACTGGTCTTCGCACAACATAGAAAAGTGGAATACTGTAGATTATGTCACAAAAGCAAGGCGTTTATCTTCTAAAGTCTTGAATTCAAAATGGTCGCCTCAAACTACGAAAAAGTGATAGATACATAGAATGTGAAAGGCATAATTAAAAATACAATCTTGTTTTTTTTTTCTTTGAAAAGTCTTCTTCTATATACTTTCCTCACCCTATTTGCACTAGGGGTCACTCTCATCTGGCCATTGACCGCTGGTTGACTTTTGCTCTCTGGACCCTCAAAAGGAGTTTATTATTGCAATTGCAGAAAATAATTATGAGATGCACATAATGTTTATCTTGACAGATTCTAATTACCGCCTCTACAGAAGCACTCGGCGGAGTTTGTCCACTATAATTATAAGGTGCCCGCTAGTAATGAGTTATAATGGTCAGGCAAGGTATGCATGAATGTTGGTGCATCTGGTGCAGAGCGCATAAATAACCCGGATAATGCAGCTGCCAAGCAAGGTGCAAATTTGCAGTGTGCGCATGCTCCAAATTAGACTATCTTTTTAAATTAGACGGACGATACTGCTGTGCGTGCAACTTACACTTTTCATTATATACTATGTACCAGTTCTTTCTTTCTTAGAAATATTTTTCTTTCTCTGTTTCTCTTTGTTTTTATATTTCTTTTATTCTGTATTTTTTTATTCTCTCTGGTTATATCTGAAAGAGTACCCTTCTCTCAGAACGAAGTCATTTCTCCTCTCCCGGAAGAAGTTTGCTCCTGGGTAGAAACCAGTCGTATTAATTATATCCAAGTTCTTCGTCTTTTTTTCCGGGATAAATTGCTTCGCCAGTGCTTGTAAACCTTCTAATTCAGTTGCTGATCCTCCTTGTAAATCGCCTAATTAAGTTTTTCAATTTCTTGTCATTTTCCGATTTTTCACGTCGGTGATAGATGAGATCGTATCAGACAAATTACTAGATTTAATTGATTTTTACAATTTAAGTGTGACTGTTTCGATTGACATTCATTGAGGCATGTATAAATAAGTGATTATAGAAGAAATAACATAAAAGGGTAATTAATATGTCTTCCTTCAAATTTAAGAAAAAATATTTAACAGGCTTCAGTGAAGAAAGAAAGAAAGAAAGAAAGAAAGAGAAGATGACTTCCAGTTCAGATGCATATTTAAGCAGAATTGTGCTGGTTGCTTCTTTCTAATTTTGTTTTACATGTAATATCGTGTCGCTTTGGTTTTAGATTTCTTTGAGTGCTTGAATTCACTCACTCAATAAGAGAAGCATTGGAATGACGGAATGACAATCATCTATACTGAATCTGTAAATATATATATATATATGAGAGAGAGAAAAGAGAGAGAGAGAGAGAGAGAGAGAGTTACTATTACGCAGTATTACATTATGTTACAGCTATAGCCCCTTGCTGTGTTCCTAATGAGAAAATTACGTCTTGATTTTTTTTCCTTTATCGTACATGTATTGAATGTGATGTAACGTTGTTATACTATCCGATTTATACATTAGGACAAATATACCCAATTTTATCTCAAAGTCCGTTCTTATAGTCAACGTGCAGCTAAGTGAAAGATAATAATACATGTATATATGTAAAAATGTAACCATTGTCTTACGTCAAATCCGAGATGCCTTGTTGCTCATAAATGTTATCATATTATGAAAAAAAAGTTGGATCCAAATATAGACGTAGACATATGAACATTTTGAATATGTTATACGATACTTATATGCCACTAGATACATGTACATGTAGCTCCATATGTCGCATTACAGATTAATGAGTATAACCATATATATAGAAATCACAGGCACCTGACGTTACTTATTTTTCTTTTAATAAAAAATATATATACCCCTACTGTTTCGTCAGGTGCCTGTGTATATAACAGATATAATGTATATTCATACATATATGGATGTTCTTTGAACAGCTCTAAAATGTTTATATAGTCTCTACGAGAATATCTCCATACCTCACCAATAGAAGCGCCGTAATATCTTACAACGACATAGTTTTCATTCTAATTAACTGATCTATCTGCTTAATTAATGGGTCTCCACAAAACATCTGGTGTCATGGTTGACTTTCACTGGGAACTAGAACGGCTCCTTTTTTAAGGGCAAACCGGAAACGGGTTTTCTTCCTTAATATCATGATAATTTTTGGTGGTATAATTTACATCTTACACTACCATTTATTGGAAAAGATAAGTAATTTAATTTTTGACTAAAATTCATTCGTTGTGTAATGCAAGTTCTGATGAAAAAGACGCAACTGCAGAGATCTGCGTCCTTTTATCTGATTACATGTATCGAATCAAGTGATTAGTGATATTATTTTTTCTTTTATTAGGAAAAAGGGCATTAAACAATTCTAGAAATAATATCCTAGACCGTAAGACGGAGAAAATGTAAATCTATACATACTTAGAAGGAAGAAAGACAACTCGAACTTGTTTCTATCGGGATCGGGATTCTAAAAATAATTTGCTTCCGGAAAGCGTCGGGCTTTGTTGCCTGCAAAAAATTAAAGTAAAGGAGTTTTATAACACTGTGCATTATAAAAAGACTTGTTGAAATTAGTAAAACAATAAGATGGAAGAAAAGAAGCGATCACCAACAGAGGAAGATAACGATGAAGAGGGAAGACGCTCTAGTCGGAGGAAGAAGGCAAAGGTTCGTTCCGAAAATTCTCGGACCTCACTGTAATATTGGCCAATATTTAACATTTTCGTTGAAATATTCCCCCCTCCATTTATGATAAATTTCACTGTAGAAGGCACACTAATTTATCCTATAAAACTGTCTTTCATTGCTTTGAACAAAACCAAATAGGGGAGGGTATGAGCAGGTGTGGTTTATTATTTTTTTTAAATAAATGTAGCTTATTAATTGTGTTTAAGGTTGAATATAAAGAATCAGATGAGCAAGTAACAACTGTGTCAGATGGAGAAATGGAATCAGATGAGGAGAAGAAAGACAAAGACATAAAAGCACAAGAAGAAAAGAAACCACCTCAACAACAGCCAGCTCCTGCCCCAGCAAAGACTGACCCCGAGCCGGAGCCAGAAAACGACAGTGAAAATGATGACCCTACAGGTATACACAAAATCAAAAGTAAACAAACATCTGATTTTTTTTAATTCACTGTGTAGGGTAATCCAAGAAGGTTTGTCATAAAAGTTTTTTTTGATACTGTCAGCAAAAAACTTATATCTGATATATATTCGTCAAATCTAAAAAAAAAAATGTAAGGATTTGATTTTGTTTAATTGCAATCAAAAATATTTATCACTGAATAATTTAAAAGGTTCTTTGATAAACACTAACTTGTACCTGATGCTTAAATGGAAATAGATTTTGAATAACAAATACTGAAACAGTTAAAATGCATAATAAAAAAGTTATTTTTTTTAATTGTAATATAACAGGTATCACTCCACGCAATACATAAAAATAATGACATACTTGTCTTTATATATTTTTAATTGTTTATTTGCACAGGTTTAGAAGGAGCAGCATTCCAAAGCAGAGTTCCATTTGACAAAATGACATCACAGGAAGCAGCATGTTTTCCAGATATTTTGCAAGGGCCCCCTCAGTCCCAGAAAGTCTTTTTACATCTTAGAAACAGAATTGTAAGTCTTCAAGCTTCTCAAAAATACAATAAAATATAGATAGAATCGTAAGTCTTGAAGCAGATATAGAATTGTTAGTTACTCCCCATTCTTACTTCAAAAATTTTAAATCCTTTGATATTTTAGGAAAACACTTTAAATTACTAAGTAAGTTTCCTTGCATCTTAGGAAGAAAATTGTAAGTCATTGTTTTTCTCGGGATTGAAATATGTCCCATGAACAGGTCTGTACCGTAAGTCTTCTTAAGTTCCTGGGAATAAAATTTGTAGTCTCATCTCAGGACTTTCCGAGAATTGTAAGTCTTCTGATATCCTAAGCTCAAAATCTTAGGAAGAGAATTTGTCTCATATTCTAGGCCCAAAATGGTGATTGGTGAGTGTAGATCTTAGAAAGTTTTCTTGCATCTCGAAACTAAATTGTAAACATATACATGGACTATAGGAGATCTCGAAAATGTTTTACATAGTGTGATAATGTGACATTATATTCTGGATATTTTGATACCAAATATAGAATGAAAGAATTGTTTAGTTAACAGTAGAGGGACTTCAGACTGTCAGAGATTTTCTTGATGGAAGATTTCTTTAGTGTTGTATTTTACTCTTTGTATTTTGTCTGCTTATAAGTAATCATGCATTAAGTTTATAGCCTTTGGCTTTCATAAAGTGAGCATTTAAAAAAAAAAAAAATTTGATGACCTTATCATGTTTGCATATACATATAGTCTGTTCAATATTAGATATGTTTTTCTTTCTATGTATACATCTAGCTTCAGTTGTGGCTGGAAAATCCTAAACAACAGCTAACATTTGAGGTAGCCCTTCCACAGATTGAGGCACCATATAACAGTAAGTCTTAAATGTGTAAGATATAAAAATACAGATTAAAGGGTTTTTTTTGTTCAAAGTTATGGAAAGAATATCCGGTTCTTTAGAATACATATTTATTGAAGCAAAAAAAGGAATTTTTGATATGAAAAATGAAAGAATATGAGTTGACTTTGAGTCAAGTTTTCTTTTATTTTTTGGAAAAGATTCAGGAAAATAAAATACATTATTTGTGTATACATGTAAAAGACTTGATCTTTACTCCACGCCACAATCTTTATAACAAAGGTGATGGACCACTAGTAATGAGAGTACACACGTACCTAGAGAGATTCGGCTACATCAACTTTGGTGTATTCAAGAGATTGAAACCCTTACCTGGTACGATCTTAAATTTTGAAGATATTGCTGAATAAAAGAATGAAAAAAGATAATACACAGCGAAAAATAATATGGATAAAAAAATTCTTAAAATTTTAGCAGCAAGTTTATTGTGTTTTGTTTCTGTCAGCTTGAAGAAAAAAAAATTTGAAAGTGTATTTTAAATAACTTGCAGTTAAAAAGCATGGTAAAGTGATAATTATTGGGGCTGGGATAGCAGGACTGACTGCAGCCAGGCAGCTAATGGCTTTTGGAATGGATGTCACAATTCTTGAAGCCCGTGTAAGTATATGTTTCAGATATGTTATGAAATAGATTTAGCTGTGAGATAGAAAAGGATTACCAAACTTAGTAATGAGAATTACATATTCACTTGCATATGTTAAAATACATGTATACTATATGTCCATTAATCTATTGATGTACAGGACCGTGTTGGGGGTAGAGTAGCCACATTCAGGAAAAATAACTATGTGGCAGACCTTGGAGCTATGGTGGTGACTGGTCTGGGTAAGTTTTATTGAACAGGTGAAAAATATTCTTAGTTTTATTTAAGCTCTATGATATTGAATGCTAGGAGTAAATGTTAAACATTTTCATCTGATTCTGAATAATATTTGTTACTGTAATTGCTTTCTGGATTTATTTTTGTGATTTACATGTACATGTGTCTGATATTTACTTGGAACCAGGTGGAAATCCAATGACCATACTAAGCAGACAAATTAATATGGAGTTGCATAAAATTAAACAGAAATGCCCTTTGTATGAGACCAGCGGTAGCACAGTGAGTAATTCATTACATCTAGGGCTGTCACGGTTCCAAAATTTTTCGGGTCGGGTCGGTTCTGTAAATTTTCGGTTCGGTTCCGGGTTTTTCGGGTCTGGTATTTACTTCTATTTTAAAACTTAATTTCATGAATTAAACTGAAAAATCTTTATTTGTTACATTAAATTTACATTGAAAACAAGTCTTAACCATGCGAACGTCTAGACATCGGTGACTTGGCCTACTATTAGCCACAACCTGACCATTCCTGCTCGTTTTGATAATTATCTAATACTTCCGTGACAAGTGTTTTGTCATGGAATGAAGTAGATTTCAGTTGTGATGTTTATTTATCACTGTTATCGTCATCATTTCTTTGATTTCGACGCCATTTTTTTGTATTGAACAGACTCTAATATATAAACCAAACCCGAACCGAAATCCAGAAAAATGGAACCGGAACCAAACCGAACAACTTGGACCGCGGTTCTCGGTTATTTTGGGTACTCGTGACAGCCCTAATTAAATCCATAAATTTACTTAAAGCTTTGGTTATGGAAAATACACATCTAATAGGGGAATTACTGGACTACATATATACATGTATATATGTCAGATGCAAGTCTGAATGGAAATGGAAAAGTACTTAATAATTTAAACAGTCTTTTACAGAGAAAAAATTATTGTTAGATATTTTTAATGTTAAGATACATGTATTTTAAGATCAACAATTCTAGTTCCAATTGATAAGGAGACTAGCAATTAAACTTAGAACTCTCAGTGATTGTTGTGTACTTGTAGGTCCCCAAAGATAAAGATGAAATGGTAGAGAGGGAATTCAACAGATTACTAGAGGCCACATCTTATCTCTCTCATCAGATGGACTTTAACTTTGTCAACAACAAACCGGCCTCACTAGGACAGGCCCTAGAGGCAGTCATCAAGTAAGATTTTTCTCCTAAGAAATAAATTTTTAAAAAAATTTTATGAAACATTTATAAAAAAATCTGTTGAGAGAGAGAGAAAGAGAGAGAGAGATTGAAAAATGAATGTTAAAGCATTTTACATTAGGCCAGAGGCTAGCTACTTAATAACTTGCTGATAATTTTTGGGTAGAAGTATTAGAAAAATGTATGATACAACCTCGTAAAGTTGCCACTAAATCTAGATAGCAGATTACACTGCATGACTGACACTAAGATTGGATTCTGTTAGCCAGTATTACATTTAAATATTTGTAAACATGTGTTCTATATCAGTCATGAAAAGATTTTACTTGACAGAGTTATGCCTCTTTGTATATACAACCCGATGGATACACATACATGTAAATAGAACAACTTTTTCTTAAAAGTAATCTCCCTTTGTTATCCTAAATAACATTTTTCTCACTATATCCTTTGTAATTACCTGTAAATCTTTTTAACCTTCAGACACTTTTGGACAATTTCAAATGTAACCTTTCATGACATACATGTATTGTTTTGTTTTGAACATATTTTATTGACAAGCAAAAGGATAAGAAACAAGTTCTCTCAACTTACGAGTTCTTCTCCTTATGCATGATGTATTACATGTATTATGGGGGCAACATAGGATTTACATATAGAGCATTGCCCCATAAAGTTGGTTATGTTATAGAGGCTAAACAGAGGTTACAGGATGACCCCCAGATTGACCCTGCAGAGGGTAATACAAAAGTTGATAATGGTGTTTATTTACAGAATGCAGGAGAAACATGTAAAGGAAAAGCAGTGTGAACATCAGAAACATATTTTAGAGTTACAGGAGAAACTGAAAAAGAACCAGACCACGGTAAGTACAGTATAGGGCTTAATTAATAAACATGTACAGTAGTAATAAGTTACTGTAGCTGTTGACATGAAGGGAAAATCAGAATGCATAGTGAATTCATAAAGAATGCCGATGTGAAGCATCATATTCCATATCCCTTTGTTTACTAAAAATAAACTTATTGAGATAGTTTGTATGATCTATTACTTAGCTGACTAAATTGTTAGAGTTTACTGATCATGCTGATATGGCTATGATCTTTATTTTCAAAATGAAAGTTTATTTAACCAGTGTCATAGACTGATTACAAATCAGATTACTATCTATCAGGGTTAAGAAACTTTAATTCTTGTTACAGATGTTGTCTCTGAAAGACAAAGTGGAGGAGCTACACAAACAATGGAAGGAGGCTTCAGAGGTCAAACCGCCAAGGGACATAACTGCCGAGTTCCTGGTCAAGAGCAAACTACGAGATCTCAATGCTGCGTGTAAGGTAGGGAACACATCTGTGTCATTTGTTATACTTCAAAAGCATATTTTGATCATTAATTGTGATGGATTCAGATAAGGGAAAGGTCTTTATTGTCACCTATTGAAATGTGTATATTATTTATAAAAATTGAGTTTGTGTATTGTAAATAGCTTTTGAAATATGCATATTTTTGGTGAATTTTAGGATACGTGTATTTTAGGTAGTAGTTAAATACATTAAGGTAGGGTTTGAATTTTTTTGGTAAAATTATGTCTGTTTAAGGTACGTGTAGTACAGTAAAATCAAATATGTTCATGGGGTCAAATTTTCGTGGATTGAGAAAAAAATGGTGGTTTGTGGGGTTTTAATTTTCTGAATGAAGAAGTGCTGAGTAGTATATATTTTGAAAATTTACATTTGTGGAGGACATGAATTTGTGGGTCTCATCATACTCCGACAACAACGAAAATTAACCTCCCCCCCATCCACACACGCACACACAAATTAGTGATTTCACAGTAATTAAAATAGATGAATATTAGGTAAGTTTTAAAATATATGTATTGTAGGAGTATGAGCAGCTGCATACACAGCAGAAAGAAATTGAAGATAAACTTCATGAGATGGAGACATCATCACCAAGGTAATAAAATGTCAGGAATTCTGCCTGGTGACTCGGACATTAAGTATACATGTACTTGTGCATATTTTATTTATATTTGTGTTTTTATTTTTTATACACAGGTACTAGTCTGTTTAAATATATATGTTTGTTACAATATCTATATGAAGTAAAGCAATCTCAGCTTTAATACAGAAGTTGATAAAATACATTTATATACAAGTCTGTGCCCTACTTGTACTAGTTCTTTATAATATTACAGCATATACAGTATATAAACAAGATAGATCGAAGCTTAACCCTCATAAATCTTATTTACTCCATTATGAATCAGTCCTAAAGTATTCCACACTTTAGCTTATTTGACAATTTATTTGATTCGAAATTTAAATAAATTAAACCAAATGCAAGCACATTCTGTTTGAAATCATAGCAGACTGTACAGTGACACTCCTTCCACGTAAAATACATATGTGTAGCTATAGAATTCTAATTATCAGGACATTTCTTAGTTGTGTTACTGTTTTAATGTTGTATTTGTTTCTGTTAACTTGACAATCTTATTTCTCT
This sequence comes from Saccostrea echinata, assembly GCF_033153115.1. Taxonomy (NCBI): domain Eukaryota; kingdom Metazoa; phylum Mollusca; class Bivalvia; order Ostreida; family Ostreidae; genus Saccostrea; species Saccostrea echinata. The sequence goes on along the minus strand of NW_026889801.1, from coordinate 9,220,456 downwards.
ACTTATCAGTAATTTATGATTGTTTTGGCTGGATTTACAAGTAATTTCTGTCTTTTAATTAATTTTTAGTTTATGATGTCTTTCTTTCTGTCATTCTGAGCCAACAACTTTGTTTAGCTCTTGTGTTTAGCTCTGTTCCACCTTATATAATCTTGACCTTGACTTCTGACCTCATTACAGATCAATTAAACACATTTAATTTAGCTGTGTTTTTAGTACTGTACATGTAATCAAATTATGAGTACTTCACAATCCAGCCATATTACATTTTAGTAGCAATCTGTTCATGTTCAGTGTTCGTGTTCAATGTTCATGTTTGCTGCAGTGAATACAGTTCAGGCAGCTCCACTAATTCTCCATAGATTTGGTTGCAGTGATGTTTACCTGTCCTCACGTGACAGACAGATCCTGGACTGGCACTTTGCCAACCTGGAGTTTGCTAATGCCACGCCCCTTTCTCTTCTGTCACTCAAACATTGGGACCAGGATGATGATTTTGAATTTTCTGGGAGTCACTTGACAGGTAATGTTAAACTGTATCATTGAAGTCTGAATTTGAAACTTTCTATGTTGCATTAAGTGAGCTGGTAAAATAGAATATTTACATCTCTAAAATGTAGGCTATTATCAAATGTTATCTGAGTTAAATATGAATGTGCCTCATAGAAGGTCAAGGTGTTAGTCTCTTAGGGAAAATTCGGTGTTTCCATGTATCCCCCCCCCCCCCAACACCACCACCACTGGAGCATGCTGAGGACAGTTGTGTTCTTGAACCCATAGTTAACTTCATTTTGTGATAATTGACTTCTCTTTTGTTGAAAAGTGTACACAAATTTCCAAGATTTTTTTTTTGTTATTTGAAAGTGAATAAAATGAAAGCATGACTGTCATAAAATAGTTTTGGAGGTTGCCTACATGATAAACATTAATGTTCAGTTTGAATTGGAAGTAAACATATATATGTACTCTTGAGTTTCACATTACACTTTTTAACCATAAACACTTCAGACATACTGTTATTTTGCTGAACAGGAAAGCATTAGTTTTGAATATCAATAAGTTAAAAAAAGAAAACAAAAAAAAATTAATTGCTGCCAAAGGTGTTTGTGCAAAGAAGACAGAGAGGCTTTCCACAAAAGTGTTTGTTGTTTTTTTTTTTTTTCAATTGAAATCCTGAGTAATTTAGGTGAAATAATGATACAAAAAAAAGAATTATCAAATATTTATCTGAATTAAAGACCACACCCCATTAAACTTGCAAGAAACATGTGAACAACTCTTCAATTTTGTTAGAGAAATCCTACACTTTGTTGATAATAGTTCCATTCATTTATGTTTTCAAGGCTATTGGTTCTTGAGTTGCTGTAAGCATCAGAGCCATGCATCTCTCTTTGGTAAAATAATTTGACACCTTTTAACAATTGTCTGTCTTGGTTGCATAATCTGCAGTTGTAAACATAATAAAAAGAGTTTTCCCTCTGAATTATTTCATGTTCTGTTTATGTCTAGATGTCGGGTGTTGTTTTCAAGAAGAGAAGGAAAAATAATTTTTCAGCTTTATTGCCTTAGTTCTTTGTGTTCTTCACCTGACCCCTCTTAAAAGCAATATGTTTCTTAGATGCTGCTTTGGGTTTTCATTTTTTTTTTGCTGGAAAAGAGATATTGCTTCTGGTTTTCAGAAACAGCAATGGGTATGGTGGGAGGGGGGGGGGGGGGTCAAATGTTTGATCTCTTTATTTGGTTCTCTATTTGTCCATTTGTTCAATGGTAAAATTTTAAGAAGTCTTTTTCATTTCATCATCAACCTCATTGAAAATGAATTCATCAAATGCCTGTGAAAATTCAAGAGATTTTGTAGTAAAGAAAAATAGAAGTGGTTCAGACAGTATAACCATAATTCTAGCAGACGTTTTATGATTTCACAGATATACATATAAATCACAAGTTGCCTAAAATTCTTTAATGTTAGTTAATTGCCTGTACACAATAAATTTTTGGAGAAATATGTATAAAATGAAGAAAAATTGCAAAGATTATTTAATGTATATTAAGGAACATTACAAAAGAACAAGTTTCAATATACACAAGTATATTTGTTTACATGTACATGAAAAACTGATGTCTTTTAAAATTTTTGACAGTACGAAATGGCTACTCCTGTGTCCCAGTAGCCTTAGCAGAGGGTCTGGATATCAAACTTAACACAGCGGTCAGGAAGTGCAATCACACAGCCACAGGGGTGGAGCTAGTGGTCAGTAATGCTAAAAATAACTCTAACCAACAAACCCTGAAGGCAGATGCCGTCCTGTGTACCTTGCCCCTGGGGGTGCTGAAGGAATGTATCAAGGGGAATGGTCTCAATTGTGTTCAATTCAATCCACCATTACCAGAGTGGAAATCCTCAGCCATTCAAAGAATGGGCTTCGGAAACCTCAACAAAGTAATTTTTTTTTCAAATTCATACTGTAAAATCATTTATTTTTGTGGGGGTTTAAGTTTTTGTTGTTTTTGAGGCATGAAGAACCCATGCATTCATGTTCAGCACAAAATGTAAAATTTATTATACATAACTACTCAACAGTTCCCCTGAATGAATATTTTCCTCAAACCTTGAATATTTGACCTACGAAAATATGTGATTTCACAGTATACAGAGATTTTATTCTTTGCTTCTCAGTAAATAACGAATACCATAATAAGCATAACTTAACAATAGATTGATTAGAGATGAATATTTTCAAGGCAGCTTAATTAGTATTTACTTTCCAAATTAAGATCCATACCCCAATTTGAGAAAATTTTCATTTACATGTGTATGTGCTTATGATAGTAAGAAGTTTTTTTTTTGATATAAGTGTTAAGGAAAAATTGCTTTTTGACAAAAAAACTTCAGTAATAGATACTTTTCTGTCCTCCTTTCAAGCATTAATAGCAATTCCTTTTACAACATCTCTTACAGGTAGTGCTATGTTTTGACAGAGTGTTCTGGGACCCTAATGCTAACCTGTTTGGTCATGTTGGTAGTACAACAGCTAGTAGGGGGGAACTCTTTCTTTTCTGGAATCTCTATAAGGCTCCGGTGCTGCTGGCTCTGGTTGCCGGGGAAGCAGCAGCCATCATGGAAAATGTCAGTGATGATGTCATAGTTGGACGGTCTCTTGTGGTTCTCAAGGGTATTTTTGGCAACAATGCAGTCCCCCAAGTAAGTTCTTTTTTGCTTCAAAATACATGTATAAATACAGATTTAGCTCTTATGAGCAGTAATGTCATGGACATTTAAACTTTTTGGAACATAGACCTTAACTTAAAAACCCTTGACATAATGCAATTTTTGTTTCAACACAATGAAATATACATATACTCAGAAAGTTGAATATTTCCTTTGTTTGCAGCCCAAAGAGACCTTAGTGACCCGCTGGAGGGCAGACCCTTGGGCACGTGGTTCTTATTCTTTTGTGGCCGCTGGGTCCTCAGGTAACTACAGCTTTGGTGTACACTGAGACATAGGAATCTGCAGTAATTCTTCATTTGTTGTCTGGATGATTTAAAAAGAAATGCATCAATATGAATAAAATGGCTCACACTCCTGCTTTTATATAAATGTACATTTATAGATTAGAATGTTCTAAAAACACATGCTGAATCTACAGGTGACATCTTTTTTTAAGACATATTTTTTATTATGGTATGGCAGTCCTGTCCATCCATCTGTCCAGCTGTCTGTTACTTTTTTGTGTCTGGCTCATAATTTAAAAATACTATAAGGCTTAGGCTCTTTGTCAGCTGATGTATTTTGGGTCTCTTTAAAGTTTGAATTGACAAGGAATACTTTCTACACCTGAGGTCATCACTTGTCAATTCCTGTATAACAATCTCATGATTAATTAAGGAAAAGAATTTGGTTAAATTTAGGTACAGCTGAAAAATTCTTTTAATATTTGTGAACATGATAAAACCTATGAATGATTACTTCTGGTGTAAAGTGCAGTTTAGATTTTCATTAAAGTACACTTTTCCCCTCATTTGAAAAGTAAAATGGCGATAGTATCAGACTAGCACATCATAAAACAGACACAAGTCCTGTCTTGTTATATAATTTTATGGAGTTTATCTCCTTTTGTTTATAGAGAAAATCTTTAGTAAAGAATTTTCCTTTCCATTATCACAAAAAGATAGAGATTGATTCAGTTTCTATTCAATGTTTAAGATAAAAATTACATCATAAACAACAATAAAATCTTGTATATCATGAAGTTTTTAATTTGTTTTGTGAAAGTTACTGCAAATTTGTTGTAGAAACCTTTGACAGGCATTTCTTGCTAGGATACTTAAATGTTAAAATCTCACTTCATACATAAAAACTTGAAGTACAAGAAGTGAGGATAAATTTTTAAAACTTAAACAGTTTTTTTGATGTCTTTTTTTTATACTTAGCATGGCATATTTATGGAGGTCTTTGCAGAGAGAAAAATCAATGTTTTTGAAAAACAAATTACAATGGAAGTAAACAAATCAAACTAAATTTAAGTTATTGATTCCTTTACACTTGAATCCTTTGAATGTACTTTTGATTGTCTGATCACCTTGTCTCACCTAGGTGACTTACAGTTATCTTTTCAGTGTCTTGTGCAAAGTGTGTTCACATTAATGTTTTTAATTGGATTTGCAAGATAAAAATCTTCGCTGCTTTTCATTTCTTTAAGTTTTTAGCTCACCTGAGCCAAAGGCTCAAGTGAGCTTTTCTGATCAAAATTTTTCCGTTGTCTGTCGTCGTTGTTGTCGTTGTCTTTGTTGTTGTAAACTTTTCACATTTTCATCTTCTTCTCAAGAACCACTGGGTCAATTTCAACCAAACTTGCCACAAAGTATGCTTGGGTAAAGGGAATTCAAATTTGTTCAAATGAAGGGCCACGCCTTCTTCCAAGGGGAGATAATTAAGAATTTGTGAAAAATTAATGGCATCATTAAAAAATCTTCTCAAGAACCACTGTGCTTGAAAATATGAAACTTATGTGGAAGCATCCTCAGGTAGTGTAGATTCAAGTTTGTTCAAATCATGACCCCTGGGGGTCGTCGGGTGGGGCCACAATGGGCGATCAAAGTTTTACATAGGAATATATAGGAAAAATCTTTAAAAATCTTCTTCTCAAGAACAGCAAAGCCATGATTGGTCATATTTACATGGAAGCATCCTCATGTATTGTAGATTCAAGTTTGTTCAAATCATGACCCCCGGGGGTCGGGTGGGGCCACAATGGGCGATCAAAGTTTTACATAGGAATATAAAGGAAAAATCTTTAAAAAATCTTCTTCTAAAGAATAGCAAAGCCATGATTGGTCATATTTATATGGGAGCATCCTCAGATAGTGTATATTCAAGTTTGTTCAAATCATGACCCCTGGGGGTCGGATGGGGCCACAATGGGCGATCAAAATTTTACATAGGAATATATAGGAAAAATCTTTAAAAATCTTCTCAAGAACAGCAAAGCCATGATTGGTCATATTAAAATGGAAGCATCCTCAGATGTTGTAGATTCAAATTTGTTCAATTCATGACCCCCCCCCCCCCCCCAAACCACTTTTTTATTTAAACTTTTCATCCTTTCAAGACTGAACTGATTTCTGCGTTTTCCTAGCCATAGTGCTCAGGTGAGCGATGTGGCCCCTGGGCCTCTTGTAACTCTTCTTATCAAAGATACATTAAGTAACATTTTATACATGTATATCAAAGCAAAACTTTAAACAAGATGATCAAGTCTTGACAACTTATCTTTGTTTGATTTCACAGGCAATGACTACGATTTGATGGCCACCCCTGTTTCAAATTCTCCTGGCAGTTTACCTCGCCTCTTTTTCGCTGGGGAACACACAATCAGAAACTACCCAGCCACCGTCCATGGTGCCCTGCTCAGTGGACTTCGAGAGGCGGGACGTATAGCTGACCAGTTCCTGGGGGCCCCTTATGCTCTACCAACGCACAAAAACGAAGGAGTGAAGACATAATACCAAAGAACATTTGTCATTCAAAGTCATTAATAATTCTATCACTGAGACATACCATATGAATGTGGCTGGCATAATTACAGATGAATGCAGAGGCTGTTTTTTTTTTCTCAACATTATCCAGGTAGCATTTCCTCAGTATCATAGAAGAGCCAGGATGATTGGCAAAAATGGCAGCAACAATTAGTTTTTGCATTCATAAGATGGCATTAAATGATCAGCTTTTTATGTTGTTTTTACTAGTATGTAGTATGTGAATGACTTTCCATCATCTTTTTCTCTACACTTGGCGATAAACATAAGATTTTAAAAAAAAATAACACTGACTTAATTTCATTAATTTTCAGTGGTTCACTGTGTGTGTGTTTGTATCATTTTTGCTTTTCTATGCACACTACACTGTAAAAGCAAGCATTATATGATCCAATAAAACATGCAAAAATCTATAGTAATTATTTATTTTTTTGCACTCTTCTGATATTTTTGCAGAGTGCACATTTTTCAGCAAAGAGTGCAGGGAGTTGCAGAAACAGTAAAAAATAATCCATAGATTTACATTCATACAGATGTCAGTTTGAAAGTAGTGATATATCAACGCTAGTTACATCTTTTCATTGAATGATAATATTGGGGATGGCTGGAGAGAATTTGAATTAAGCACCAATTTTTGTGTTAAATGACTTGAATGCAATTCATGAATCGTCTAAATTTTTAAATCTTTGACATAATAAGAACCAATATAAACCAAACTCTACGAAAAAAAAAATGCACAAAGCATTGTTCGGAAAAAAAGATTCAAATTTCTCAAATTAAGGGCTAAGCCCATAGGCAAAATTTTTTCAGATAACAAAATATAACCTCCTACCAAATATTAGAGAGGGGGTTATGTTGAGAAAAATATGTGACATCAGAAGCCCTGACAAAAAGTTGGAGAAAACAAAACTTAAGCTGTAAATCATGAACTCACATAAATAATTCCATGTAGTGAAGATAAAACATATCTAATAATGATTTCATTTACATCTAAATTCAAAAGGAATCAAATATTTTAGTAAACATGTTTACAACTCTCTTGACATCATTTGTCTATTTACCTGATTTATGATTTGGTATTGTAGACAGTAGTTACTTTGAAACAAAGATATATGTGTAATAGAGTGATGTTTCCATGACTAGTAAATATAATTATTTGTTAAATGTCTGTAAACGGTTAAGAAAGGGGATATCAATGGTCATAATTTATAAAAAAATAAATTATGTTAGTGATGTCAGAAGAGAATACTTTACTTGTGCCGTTTTGCATCTTCAGATGAATCTGAAAGTTATTGAAATAGACAAGAAACAAATTTGAAAGCAAATTCTGAGGATAAAAATTCAAACGTTTGTTAAAGAGAACAAATATCTTCTATCGGGTCAAAATTTATTGCGCACTATCCTGCATTAAATCACATTTAGAAGGTAACACCCCTTTAGTATATTTTAAGAAAGATGTTTTGTAAGAAAATGTTGAAAAACAAGTTTATACATAAGAAAACAATTCATCTTGTTTGATCAGAATAATAGCTTATTGGTCTACAACTGCAGGGTGATGAAATATATCGGAAATAAAAGATATGCTTGTGTGGAGCATTCAAACTTGCGTGTTTATTCAGCTGCACCTTATTATCTGTTTATAATTCAAAATACAAACGTGTGCGGTAAAGACAATTTATATATATCCCTGTAGGAATGTATCTGTTTTCTGTTAAGAAGTGATTACATGTTTTATGTGTTGATCTTGTTTTAGATAAGTTTGAAAACGTCATTATGTTTTTTTTTTTTTTTTTTAAAAAAAAGGCCTTGATATCGTTAACTTTAAGATGGAAAAATATTTACCCCACCACAAAATGACACATTTTATTACTCTTAATGAAACGTGTGAATATGATTGTAAAAAGTCTTGGTGAGATGCAATAAAAATAAAATGAATCTACGCATTTAAAAAAAAATCTTTTAATATGTTTTTGAAACTTCGAAAAAAAAACTGTATGTGACTACCCTAACAAAAATTTACTAAAGTTAACTTAGTTAATATTTTGATACTATGATTTACTATAGAACTTTTATTTTTGAACTTGTTTTGGGGATTTGGGGTCTTACTATCTTTTTAATTGCACAGCAATGATGACAATTTTTGAAACAATATGTCAATTCTAGTATACAAATAATATTTTACTTTGATATCAAAAAATTACATGCAAGTCTTGGACAAGATATAGCAATTTGAAATTCAGAATAAAAATATTGTGATTTACAGTAATGAAAACTTCATTTGATTTATGATAGTAAAAACTCTGATACCATATTAAACTATAACTAACTATAGTATTTTCCTAAGGTATATACATGTACTATATAAACATGTCTTTAATTGAAATTTTCATGATTTTTGGGGGAAAAAAGTTTGCATCATCAGTTCCTAATTCAATTCTTCCCAGTCTTTTCAGCTGAGCTGGTACACTGTAATAAGTCGAAACTGTAATAAGTCGAAAAAATATTTATATCTCAAGATAATCATTTTATATGTCGAAAAAAAGATTATACTTATGAACAAAAACTATGTAATGCAGTAGTAGCAGAAAATATAAACTGTATATACTTTTAACTGGTACTTATCAAATTTCAAAAATGTTTAAGAAGATGGGTGAACATGACGAGCGAAAAGCCTATAGTGTGACAAACATAAAGGTGAAAAATTAAATCTCAATTATATCAAAATTTTCCTTGATATTTCATCTAACATTAAGATATACTTTATCAAAAATCTCTACAATTTGCAAAAATCTCACAAAGATTGAAATATTATTTGCCTATGAAATAATATACACACACTAAAGAGGGCAAAAAGAGTCATTTTCTCATATTAAAGCACTTTTTTTGATATGAGTGGGTCTTGACTCCATTTTTTTGAAAGTTTATCCTCAAAGTTTGCATAAAAATATACATCTTTTTGTTACCAAAAACATGGAGCAAGGACCCACTATACTTTAAAAATATACTTTTATGATAAAACTTTTGCATATTTTCGAGAAATACTTGAAGTCCATTAAGTCAAGGGTCATATCACAAACATGATTTAAATGCCACTATTCATCAGGACTTGCGTAGTCTAGTGGTTAGCGTGCTAGGCTCGAAAGAAAATGATACTCAGGATTTTTATGGGTTCGAACCCCACGAGTACCACATTATTTTTTAGTAAAAGAACAAATTTTGCGCAGAAAATTTTCCTCAGAAAAGTTTTGCTTATCATAATTTCATAAACTTCTATAATGAGAGCGTTACTCTTAATACAAAATTCATAAATTAAACATGATTTTTATATATCTGAAGCTATAGGCTTTCTGCACGATATGTTCACCCATCTCCTTTTGAACTCCCTTTGTTTTCCTTTTAAATATAAGAATTTAAATTCAGTGACCATGATCTTTGAATAAATTATGATTTTATATTCGAATACTAGTAAATCCGATCTATTCCCTTTAATGTGTTGGGCATTGTGGATACCCGACCTTGAGAGAAGTGGAAGTTTTATGAGTGAGTGGGTACAAGAAGTGGGAGTTTTGTGAGTGAGTGGATACGAATATTTTATGTTACTATGAAATATCAGTGCATGAAAAATCATGTTATGACAATGATGAACATGGTACCGGTTTTAGTAGATACCCTGTCAGGCCGTTGTTAAGATTCCGATCAGCTGTTTTTGATCATTTGTTTATGATGACGATAGCAGACTTTCACAACAGCAAAACAGAGACAATTTTTATCATATTTATGTAAGTTTATGCATGTTATCTCCGTTTGTTTATAGAAGAAATCTAAGGTTCATTTTTTTTGGTTACATTATCACAGAATGGTACAGATTAATTCAATTTCTACCTGACATTTAAGATTAAAATTGCATCATAAACGACCATTAAATCATACATCATGAGGGTTTAAAAATTAGCTGTTAAAAGTTTCTTAAATTTTTTGTTAAAACAAGGAAGAAATTTGACAGACAATCTTGTCAGAGTTTATAATGTTTTTTTTAGATTCACATATGGGAAGTTTAAGTAGATGAAGTAAACAGAACTTGACAGAAAACATGTTTTCTGTATACTTAACGTTCACTTTTCAAAGAGCAAATCAAGGTACATGTAACATTAAAAAATGCAATGTAAACAAATAAGATAAAAGAATAGTTATAAGTTTTATATAGATTTCTTGAATCTACTAATATAATTATTTTATTCTTTTTTTTTTTTTTTTTTTTAGATTTCACAAAAAGCTGAATACTTAATTTTTCATGATTAAAGTAATAAAACGTTAACGTAGCCCCCCCCCCCCCTTCCCAAAAAAAAAGCCTTAAATCGGAAGATCACCATGAATCGGTTACCAGAATTGATTGCTAGTTGCAGGTATATATAAGTATATAAGTTGTTTCTTCACCTGTTTTGTTACATTTTTTATGCTGCATCTGACAATATATTCCAGAGAAGTCACTAGGTTAAAATCTTTGGAAAATTCTTAGGAACTCGGACCTACCTAGATCAAACTAACATAGCTGATACATCTTGATGCCATTGCAGTCTTCTTTCAAGTATTCATTTTTGATGTCCGAAACTTCAACAACGTAATGACGAAATAAGCTTATGTGTTTTATGGAAATGACCTTGTTAAGATATTTTGGCTTACTTACACTTTGTATTACAGTCATTGAGGTGAGCTTTGCAATCTCCAGTAAAATATGTTAGTGATTTTTAGGAATTCCGTTTAAATATATTAATTATATATAGTCATAATAACTTTTAGTCATTATTTTGTTTTACTTTTTTGTACACTTTCTTTCTATTCAAAGATAATTTTATATTCATGGTGAATGATTGTATAATTCGTTGGTATCTTTTGAACGATTCTGAAAACTCTATATTCTTAACTAATTGACATTATAAATAGATGGTAGATCATTATATACCAATTATATTGCTGCAAGCTCTGAGAGGCACTTTTAAGTTTAAGTCCTAGTATGGACGCATTGTTGATATTCTATGAGCACAGAAAAAACAAAGATTTGATGACAATAACACCTAACAATATTTGTCGCTCAACTTCATTAACTTTTTCCCCTACGACATACCAACTTGAATATGGCTGACACAGGTACAACTTGTAGAGGCAGGTCCTTTGTACTATCTAGTGAGCAATTCCTCGAAAACACATAAGAGCCAAGACGAATGAATAAAATGGCAGTAGCAATTATGTTTTGCATCTTTTAATTGTGTAACATAGTAGTTTTGTTTTTCTAAAGTATCGATGTTTAACTGTATGTAGTATGTTAATGAATTGTTTTTTATATTCATTTTTTCGTTCCCTTTGTGGAAAAAAACCTTCGTTAATAATTAAACATTGCAAGTTTTATTTCCATATAGTATCGCTCTTTTTTTTTTTTTTTTTTTTTTTTTGCATTCTTGCATCATTTTCGTATGCACATTTGAAACGCATGCGATGTATTATCCAATAAAACAAGTGACAAATGCAATTTCGTTTCATTATTGTGTATCTTTGGCATTTTTGTGGAATGCACATTTGTCTACAAGAAGTGCAAGGAATTGCAAAAGCAGCAAAGCTCCAAAAAATGACAGTCTGTTATACAGATGTCAGTTCTAAATTACTAAAACACCAATGCTGAATACGCTTTATTCTATTTTTTCTTCATGAATGTTAACGTTAGCGTTGGCCAGAATATGGTAATCATTGCCCTTGAATCATGCATAGATTTTGTATGTTCTGCACGTGAGGATATTCCATTATATGAAATGGAACAGATGGATATTATTATAAAAAATAGAACTGGAGACTCCATTTGAAGTTTTTGGATATATAAACTAAAACCTGAATCAGGGCGTATTTGTTATGCTATATACGGGTACTTAACATATATATTTTTTTGTTAATTTCAAAACAATTGTCATGTATGATCGGGTACTTGCTTTATCCAGGACGTGGTTGGTAAGAATACTATACATGGTCAATACATACTTCCTTCATAGTAAATAATGGGTCTGAAGTCTGAAATGTCAAGCACTTTTGTTAAGTTACGAACATGCTTTTAGGACATTTTAGTATTATTTGAGTACAGGCAAATCTTGAGAGTGGACATCAAAGAAGGACTCTTATGAGATAAGCTGGAAATTGCCGCATGGATTTCTCTGAAAAATATCTTTATTCAGATTGAGATATGAAGTTTAACACGGATATTTGAATAAGTATGTAATAAAATTAATTTTTTATTGGAAGCACTCAAATGACTGTTGGATTGCTTGAAGAAATAGGTTTTTAAAAATGTAGGATTACTACGTTGGTGTGCATCAAATGAGAGATTGTCTTTGAGAGGATGATGTCTTCATGTCCCTCTGTTTCAACAATTTTGTATAGCTGTAACATTAACTCTGGTATGGGTGATCTATACTAATAGCACTGCAGTATACATTGTATTCGACAGGATACTTTTTAAAAAAGTATCAACATTTTCTTTATTTGGTAATGAACTTTGATCTTGAGAAAAGTCAGTACTTAAATGTAAGGGCTGAAGATGAAGATGAGCTATTCTGTTTATTATTTTCAAACATTAGATATACATGTACATGTGTATGTGTAGATTCGATTAATATATTTTTTTAATACTACGATCATAATTGACACTTACTTTGAATTTATGATTGGAAATTGGAAACATTATTTCCTTTTCTGATGGAGTCCTTTAGTATTCCATCTTCTGCTCGCGAGAATTACATTCTCCAGGTAAATAGTAAAGATTTTATATATAACAATAACCAGAATTGCGAAAAGGTTCTTTTCACCTTTTACTTGACTTAGTAATTACTAAATCAAGCATGTTAAGTGTTACTGTAAAAGTCCTGTAATGGTATCAGTCATGTTGGATAATCTGTTTTGAATAATGTCATCAAAAAAGTATTCAAAGCTTGATGAAAAAGTGAAGATAACAAACAATGATCAAACTCATTAATCCAGTAAAGAAAACAAATTGTGAAGAGGACAAGAACACAGACCCCTGGACACACTAGAGGTGGGATCTGGTGCCCAGGAGGAGCAAGTATCCCCTGTCCACCGGTCACACCCGCCGTGAGCCCTCTGTAATAATCAAGTAAATGGAGTAATAATGGTATAAAATATTGATCTGATGATCGGCAATGTAATATTCATTTCTGAGGTTAAAGATATAATATCATAATATTATTATAGTCTTATCTATATAAGTTCAAATATAGGTAATTCATGTTGATGAAATTTATTTACATGTAATAACACTGGAACCGAAGCTGGTATTATTATTAATTATTATTTGTAAATCATATACATTTAGACTTTTAAATTTTATTTTATTTTTGAACTCTTCATCACCTAAACATATTACTTCAAAGTCCACTAGAATGTTATTTTTTTCTTCAAAATTCTTATTCTTTGCTTCATGTACAATGTACCTATCATCATATTTAATACTGTGCTATAATTAGGTAAATTACAATATGATGAGTTACTTTGATTTTGGTGTATTGGTGACTATATGGGATTAACTGTTTTCCATGTCGATCGCATATTTTTTTTCTTTCTGAGGAAAAAAGAGGTGATTCATTAAGTCACTCCTTAATACTATTATTTTGTTATTTAGAAATTCGTTCATCCATGGTCTTACATCTGGATACAAACAGGAAGTCTATACATACATTGTATTCTGTTCTGCACTGTAGTAACATCTTGCTTTGTAAAACACACACAGCTGTCATGTGAAGTCGACCATGCAATGCACTTGTTAAAAGTTCCGATTTAGAAACGCGGAAGCCTATTTGCAACGGATCCCTTGATGTCTACTGAAATCGATCAATGTTCTGGACATGCATGTTGGAAGCGATGTCTACATTGAACCAACCTCAAAAATCAAAAATACAAAGCATATGTAATTACAAAATGAAGGAAAACATCTAACCACAGTGAAAATTTTAATCGTAGAAGGAAGGGTTAATTCACTCTATTACCTTCAAATCAGAATCATTTCATCTGCAAAAGATCATCAAATCTGTGTTGGAAAAGTCAAATTTTTCTCTTTGACCTTTGTCATTTGCATTTACATATACGAAATGCATACAGAATTTCCTATCGTTAATTGGGTATCTTTTGTCTAAATATGTATCTTTTTGTATACTGCTGAAATATTTTTTTGGAAGGATTTTTTTTTACTTTCATAGAAAAAAGCTCTTTAAGAATTCTTTATTAATATATTTTTGAAGTTGAGTTTTCCTAATTTTTTACACTAGACGATCATTATGATTTTAAATGTGAATGAGATGAACATCTAGTAAGCAGAGTATACCTTCTATTAATATTCTTGTTTGAATTGTCTTTCAACTTTGAACTTCAATTTTTTTCTTACTGAAAATTGCATTTTTCTGATTAACTATGTTTTGTACATGGACATGATATGATTCCTTTGTTTGTATTACATTCACTCTTGTAATCAGCTAATGTCGGAAATTGTATTTCACTAGAGTATATTTGTATGAAGAGTATGATTCTTATATAAGCCAGGTGAAACTATTCTTTTGAACACTTCTCAAGCTAACTTTGATGATTCATTATACAACACTTTGTAAAGTGTTAAGGCATTTTTCTGTCAGATATCAAATATTTTTTCTAATTTATATTATTAGCCTTTGATTTATAGCGTAGCAACCTATGATTTTTGTACTTCTGTGACTATTAAGAGAAAAGTTCCTGATTTTCAATTCATCAACATATAATGGTACATGAAGAAGATAAAATGAAAACTTTAAGGGTCTCTCTATAATTTTTTTTTTGGTCACAATGCATTCTCTGTTAGCAAGAAAACAAAGTACTAGCGCTCCATTTCTCGATATCATCAAGAGCAAAATTATCAACAATTCCTGGAGAAGGTTTAGTATAAGAACAGCTATAACTTTTCTCTTTGATTTTCATTATTTTGTAATGAAATTTAAGCATTAAATATAGAGAAATAAATGAAAAGAACATCAATGCATGAAACATGAGTGTACACTTATTTGCCGTAGATCACTATATTTCTCGACACATTATTTTCGTAAGATTGTTGTTTGGTATTTATAAGCGAAACCAAATTTTTAAGAATTATTAGTTATTGGTCTATATAATCTCTAAAAGAACTAATTTGCGCTTGTGCCCCCTTAAATACGTCCGATGACTTCTTTTCTGTAAGGTTGCCCCCCCCCCCTTTCCTGAAAATGCTTCATATGAGCCAACAAGGTACTTTCGTCAGTGTTTTTGTGGAGAGGAAATATGTTGTATGCTGAGGACTGGCATATTTTATCACGTCAATCAAGTGGTACTAAGGCTTTTTTTATTCTGAAATTTTTCTATTGCAGGATTTCTTACAACTGCTATCATTCATACTCATAATAAGAGTACTAATGGACATTAGCGAGAAGCGCTGACTTTTACAATTGACGGCTTCCTTTTACACCAGGAAAATATAAGGAAGCTCTTTTGCGATGTAAATATTTAGCTTAACAGTTAATAAAACTATAATAATTGGCCATTTTAAAGCCATTATTACGTTGTCTAGGAAGGGATCGGCACCAATCCTTCCCTCAACCCCCTCCCTTACCACCTTGACTAACTGCTGCCAAGTTTTCCTTTCAAAATGTATTTCTTTATTTAATTCCTTTCGAAAATGAAAATAAAATGAGATACTATCTCTTATGAGTAAGGTATTTTAAAGTAATTTTATTCTACCTCTAACAATCTCTTGTGTTGGTAAATATTGATAGTGCCCCTAATACCATAACTTTAACCTCTATTAAGTTTTCTAATCTATTATCAATTCCGTACCTCCGTACATAACGCCCCAGATAGCATGACTACGTTGGCCCAACGTTGGCTAATGGTTGGACCGTTGGCCGATGGTTGGCGTTGGGTACACAACGTTGGCCCGACGTTGGGCCAATGTTAACATAACACTATTTTACTCAGAAGCCAAGGTTGGTTGGGGACACAACGTTGGCCCAACGTTGGGCCACTATTGTTAGCTTGTCACCACTAAGTTGACGGAGTTTGTTGGAAGTACAACGTTGGCCCAACATTGGGCCAACATTGTGAATTACGTCCTTATTTTGATACATTTTGTTGGGTAGACAACGTTGAACCAACATTGGGGTGAAGTCAGAATTCAGTGAACACGTGAAGTGTTCGTTATAAAATCGGACAAGGAGAGAATGAAAGAAAAAAGATTTTAAAAAATTATTTAATTATATGTATTTAATGTTACACATACAGTGTGTGATGTATCAAGTTATTTAACGTAAAATTATGTACATCTTCAAACACTACAGTAACTTAAATGTTTTTGAGAATCATATGAAAATTTATTCAGTTATGAATAAATCTAAATTAACTTGCATATCAAAAAAATAAAATGAAAAAAAAAATATAAGACGAACACACTATAAAGACTTCCATTACATAATTTTGCTAAAGCGTTGGATTTAGGGAGCATATTCAAAGATAAGAGCACATTTCCTGACCAAGCAATTAGGACAGGGTTTTACACAGCGTGAGACTGGCCAGTTTCTATGGTAATCGTGATATCTGATAGGACGGGATGGTCAAATCTGCATCTTTTTAGCACGTCCAACATTTTAATCATGGAAGTTTCCTACAGAAGAACGTTGAAGGTGTTATGTAAAAAAGAATGCTTTGAAATGTGTGTTCTTTAATGTGGATTTTTAGAGCTGTGTCCAGACATTTCACATATACAGAAATGTAAGTACCATTTACCTCAAATTATTTCAGATTTTAATGCACAAAATGCAATGTTTGTTTACCTAAACATGCTAAATGCAATCTTTCTTGCCTAAGTTTTATGTAACTAGTTCAGTTGCTAATCACTGTGCCTTTTCTGCATGATGAATAAATCATAAAATAAAACGTATCATTGTTAACCATTAAAATCTAATTTGTACACGGTTAACAGCTCTTGAGCTTAATTTTTGGAAGATGGTAAATTAATTAAGAGCATCAACTGTGACTGTAACAAAGGAAAATAGATAATAACGTCCACATTCCAACTACATTTGGATTCATAAATTTTATTTTTTGAATATCTTTGAAAGTTTGGCTGGTTCAGTTTCATAATTATTTAGACATTTCATAAAATTCTGTCATATTTTCTATCAAATGTTAAGAAGAGAAATCAAGGAGTTATTACTTGGTGCTTTAATGGAAAGTAAATCTCTTCTTTATAGATTAAAATTCTCGTTCTATTTAATTGGTGGAAATAACTTGGCGAATAAAGAGGAGAGTATTTGCTGTCCTGTTCTCTAACAAAATTGAAAGGAATAATATTCCATTGGATGGGCAAATGAGGAAAACCGGATGATGGGGATTTAAAAAGTAAGTAATAAAATACGTGCTCAGTTTTCCCTCAGAGAAATGCTATATAGTCATACATTGCTACTAAATGTAGAAAAAATAATAATATTACTAATTTAAAAAAGAAAATAGACACCCAAATTTTAATCTAAAAATAATGAAAATATCCATTTTATTAATACATGTATAGTTTCTAATGCAAGGAATGAATTTGTATAAATTTGTATACTTGTATAAAGTACGACTTTACTTTTAGTTTTCAGCATTTCTCTTTATTTTGAGGTTTGCTAAATGGATTTAACTTTTATTTAAAGGAGTTGTTCGAACTAGCCGCTTGTGTGCCGAAGAATTTCTATGGAAATTAACATGAAGGAAGAATGAGAACAGACAGGGAAAGAAAGAAGGAAATGCTTTCATAAATGCAACAGAGGACAGTGATTAGTTATTAACCTGTTTACAAGTGAATTTGCGAAAAAAGTGTATATAGCAACAATGAGTGGAAAAGTTTGGAAATTTATTCTTGATACAAATTTTAATCTTAAAAAGGGCAAAATCATTTATTGTTTTAATTATATTCAAAATTATATTCAAAATACATTTCTTATTTTATACTTTCATTTGCTTCCTTTGTGTAGAAACAATAAATTCCATCACAAATAATTCATTTTGTTCTGATAAAATGTAAGAAGTTTAACAAGCCTGATATTAATTTTTAATTATTTTAGCTAACTTGTATTTTCCAGTAGGATTGGAGGTAGATTTTTTTCTGATTGTACAGACGATCGGATTAGTTCATATGCAGATTTGCAACAATTAAATGTGTGTATGACTACACATTGGGCCAATGTTGGTCCATTATATCGGGCCAACATTGGGCCGATGAGCAAACTGACAATGGGCCAACGTCATTTGCCAACATTGGCCCAATGTAATTGATGACGTTGGCCCAACATTGGCCCAATGTCGCATTCATTGGGCCAATGTTGGCTCAATGTTGGACCAATGTCTGTAGAATAACACTTTACATTGGGCCAACGTTGGCCCAACATATCGGGCCAACATTGGGCCGATGAGCAAAATTACATTGGGCCAATGTCATTTGCCAACATTGGCCCAATGTAACTGATGACGTTGGCCCAACGTTGGCCCAATGTTAGCTTGCTATCTGGGGCAGGTTTAAAGTCAAATTAAGCCGTCAACTGTAAAAGTCAGTGCTTCTCACAAAAATCCAATAAGTGCATATTTACAGTGTATTTGTTCAACCTCTTTTAATTATATTGAAACCTGCTGATTTTAGCAGATCAGTAACCCTAGCCCTAAGCATACAAAGCTTAATCTAACCCTAAGTGTTTCCTAACCCTTTACAATCGCCTGGTACTTCTCACTTGAACATACAAGCGTTATTTGATCTTGATCAGGATGTTGAAAGATATGATGAAAAAACTAAGAGGATTCATGAAAAGAAATCTTGTTTTATGACTTGTTGTAGTGCAATATTACATCACACCAAAGTAATCAGTGTCAAACACAGAAGCCAAGAATTGTTGTGTTCTTTGGGATAAGCATCGTTTCATACCAGTGTCCAGAAATACTCTATTTTTGTGTTGACGTGTCGCTATCCCGATTTTCTTCATCCCAAATACCAAGGCCAGCGTACTAGATTAACATTACACAAGTAAACAGCATTCACAGGCGTTCTATTTGAAGCAAGGCTCATTAAGAAATAAATATATCATCTTTACTTACTAACGTAAATAACAGGTGAAACAAATTGAAAAGAAATTAATTGTGTAACCTAGAAACGCGTAAATGAAAAGAATCTGTTTTATGTTTGTAAATGTGGCGAAACCATTGGCTTCAGAGAGTCTTTCAGCTTTATGGAGGTACTACTGATTTACAAGTGTTGGCTATATGTTGACATTTGAACATAAGTATTTCGATGGTTATGCCTCACGCAAAAATTCCATTTTTTCTTTAAATCATGTAAATTGTCTTTTAGCAACTTGAAATCACTAAATCTCTTCTAATTTGACACCAATGTAAAGGGGAAAAACGAATCTGAATGTTATCAGGAGGTAGACCCAGAACGATAATATTGGTGAAAAATAAATAATGAAGATATTGACCTCTCCTTTAATGTTCAAATTTTGATTCATATCGAAAATATTTTTTTTCAAAATTGGATAGATGATTGTTTTCAGTTCAATTAGACATGTTTCATGGACCTTGCTGAAGTTTGAAGTGATTGAGTACTCTTATTAAATGGCTTTGTAAGGGTTTTCCCTAGCTTTGCTGCAATTTATTTTTTTTTAGTTCAAGGACTCGAGATAACTTTTGTTTGCTTTGTTTTGAATTTTGCTTTGTTTTGTTTGTTTGTTTGTACGCCTGTTTCTGTTTCTTCTCTTTACTTTAATGATTACCGAATTAATTTGCAATAATCCTTTGTTTTGTTCTATTTTCGGAGACATCGATAAAATACCACAATGAAAAAGACAACTATCTATAGCACCTGTTGTACGTAAACTTACATCAGAACCATTGTTTATATCAACAAGCCAAGTTGCCTTTGTTTTCAGAAGAGATGCTTTAAGTTGTCATGCTTTCTGCAAACATAATACTCCTTGCGTAATCGTTCTTCTCATTTTCAGAATTATTGTGGTATGTTTTCTTACAATAGATTTTTGAATTTATATACCACATTTAATTAAATATAAGATTGTCTGTGTCATGTCTACAACAAAACTTGTGTTTTTCACCCTTGGAAATAAACGCCACAAGTCCCATATTAAGTGTCTAAAATTCTAGAAGGTTTCTTAGGAACCACAACAAGCAAATTATAGCTTAGCATAATTAATATTCCTAGGACTAAATATTGATTCCTGAAGACTTACTGGAACCACAATTTTGCTGAAACTTTGCTTATACCCATTTACTTGTGATGTGAAAATACATAGCAGCCATCTGGAAGACGTAATTCTGCGAGAAACTTTTAAAGAAAAAGAAATTAGAGAAAGAAGACGATGATAATGAAGACAGAAAAAGAAGAGGAAGGAGGAGGAGGAAAAAAGTATGGAAATAAGATAAAGACTAACCTCCTATATGAGTGATATAAAAGATATTTGTTTTCTATGATGACCTGTAGTTACTGTTAGAATAGCTCTTATACCACCGAAATGCGTCTCCCCTGTGAATGCTGTACACAACAATATCTCTTTGTAAAACAATTTATAAGACAATAAAATTTTGGTTATTTTTTCAACATGATTGTGTAAACACAATGTATCAAATATTTATGACAATCGAAATTTAAAAGATTTTGCCCACTGGTGTCGTTAAATTTGAAAGAATTAAGTTCTCTATGTAGTAATTCTTAAATATGTTCTTGAATTGTAAAAAAAGTATAAATGCAAAATTCATAGAACGCGAGACTTTGAATGCGTATTCAATGCTGGATCGAGAAAAATGAGAAGTAAAATATGAATATAACATGCGCTGTATTCATCTTCGGTATTATTCTTGTTCATGTTCTTCATTTCAAAGGCAAATTGGTTTCGTTCTGTTTTGGACTTTGCTGATTTCTTTCAACCAATAAAATTTCCTATCAATAACAAAAATTCATAATAACCTATCAATGACAAAAAATAACTTTCAATTACAAAAAATTATAATTATCTGTCAATACCAAAAATTACCTATCAATACAAAATATTTATAATTACCTATCGATACAAAATTTCTGAATTATCAATCAATAACAAAAAAATAAAATTATGTATCTACATCCACTGGATATTTTCCGTTTTATTTCCTATGAAAACAGATTCCGTTAATCAATAGATTTATCCAAAACTAGTTAGAACAGGCTTCTTTAAAGACATCGATATGAGAGATTTCTTAAGATGTGAGCTCTTCCATCAGTGCAACGTACATCATTTAGGGAATGATAATACATGTACTGTATTTTACGTACTTTTATCTACTTTGTATACATTATTAATACAGATATAAATAAATATGTATAAACAATATAATGTCTTTCTTTCTTTGTTAATAAAGAGATTAACAAATGCAGTCATTGCAGAAAAAACACAATCTGCGTAACAGACTATAGGAAGTTCACGTACTTTAGAACATGAGCTTCTTGTAATCTTTGATCATGGGCTGTCCCGTTTTATTAATTTTCAGAGATTGCTTTGAGACACAAGCAGAAGTATTTACGTTTTTATGACATGCCAAACGATATTGGTAATTCTATTCTCTTCTAAAACCTCAATTATGTCCTGATTGAAACACTTGGGATGTAACAAGATGACATCAGATAATACAGCAAGAAGAATTATGATTCATATGTTGCTCTCCTTTCTCAAAAATTCTGGTAAATTGGAAGTCATACATCAGTTAGATGTTTGAACGAATAAACGCAGAAAATTTGGGGAAGTGCTGCAACGTGCGTTAATTTATTTTAAAGTACTTATAAATATTTACCAAATGCATGTGCTGCAATTAAATGTAAATAACAGGTTTAACGGCTTCCTAATTCACATCCTGCACTGCAGTTACCGATTCTGTGATCTACGTAAAACAAACCAAATGCACATTGGGAAGTTAACATGCAATTCTGACAAACAAACGTAAATCTCCCCAAATCCCAGACTTCCGTTTTTGACGCGTTCTTGTCGCTGAGCATTTGTAATATTTGAAATAATCTACTGCAGAACTATTTTCAATAGCGGGGTTTAAACTGGGAACAGTAAATAACTGACAAGAAGTGAAGGACATCAATTCTTATGATAATTATATGTTTCTGCACATTTTGATAGTAAATCTTAAAATGGTTGAAATACACATATTTTTTAATACTTATTTAATACATTAAAAAACAAATTTTGTGAAAATTCTATCACAGATTCGTAAACCCATCACAACTGCAGAATGTAACCATTATAACCACAATATATCCTGCTAAATACCCTTACTACATTTATAAAAAAAAAAAAAAACAAGCATAGTAGAAAAAATTCAACACAGAAACAATACAAATCGTTAAGGAAAAATGAAAAATAAATTTAAAAAAAAAGCTGGATCCCAAAGATTATCCTCTGACAAGGTTTACAGTAATTTTTTATCGATTGATTTATACAGATTATAAACTCTGTTATTTGTTTAGAATGCTGGTTTATTTTATTGTCAGTTTTTGATTAAAAACCACCTTCAAAGTTGATATTTTATTTTAATCTGATTATTGTTCATAAATCCCTAGTTTTGAATGTATTTTCAAATGGATTTCTTTGAATTCAAATTCATGTTATTTTTTAAGTAACATTCTGTAGATATATATAAGAAAGGATGGCGATTATTTGAAGGGTACATGTACTTCTATAATACTATATATAGAACTAAGCGGATTTTATTCTGTCTGTTTATATTTGAGATCAAATCTTAATCACCAAAACATGCTACAAATTGTTTTTATTTACAATTATCCATTTGTTCTATTCATGAAGAAACGCCTAGTTGATCTTGGCACATTTCCGTTAAATACTTGGGTATGTCTACATAATAAGATGAAATATGAAGATAATGTACAGGAAAAATGCTCAAAAGTTCAAATACAACCGCGGACCCCTGAAAACTTCAGGCTCCACTGAAGAGTAAGCATCCCCTGTAGACTGGTCACGCCCGCCGTGAGCTCGTAATCTAGATTAGATAATCGGATAAACCTGTTCTCAATTCAGTATGGAAATAACGGATTATTGTATTGTATTATATTATTATTTTAATTGTATTAAAATATCCGTCAACTTTAACAACAGGTTGTATTTGCAAACAAGGTCATTTTATTGACCATTGAATTTTCGAAATGTTGATTATAAACAAGATTATTGATACCCTTTAACGTCAATTTATTCGTCAGTAGCTTGCTTCGGTTTAGAAATTGCACTTGTATATCTTTGTAAAATGATTGTAAGATATCATGAGCTTTTTAGGACTTTTGAGATTGATCACAGTTCCAATTTTCTTATTTTTACAGTTTTATGTTAAATTTTGCGTCGGAATGGAGTGCTTCTGGAAATGGAAAAATTGGAAACATAAAATTTATCGGCTTTACTTTAGAATTGCACCACATACATGTATAATCTGAATAAAAAAGAATTCTCATTCTATACAAGATCTTTGTTCATATTTCAGAAAGGGTCGGCAGGGTATGCTCACTTCTCCATGGCACCTGATCCCACCTCTGATGTATTTGGAGGTCCATGTTTGCTCTGCTCCCGATCTGTATTGTTTTGATGGACTTTGAGCTTGAATACTGTTTGTTATCTCCATATTTCATTTCAAAGTCGTTACAGAAAGGTTACATTTCACGAATTCAGCAGAATTCGGGCTTTTATCAGCGAAGCCATTGGACCACTTAGTTTCTGATTGAAACACCCTAGATGTAACAAGATGGCAGTAGATTATATAGCGAAAGAAATTATGATTCATGAGCAACAACATTCTCGATAATTGGATGAGATCACTTAAGAATTTTGAAAGGCTCAACAGATGATGATTGCAAGAAAGTGAGGCGTGTGTGAATTTACTTCAACATAGCTCCAAATGTTAAATAATATCCAAATGTATTTGCAGTAATTTAAATTCCAGGTTTATTATCGGCTTCAAATTATTTATATCCTACATTGCTGTAGCTGCGTCTTAGTTTTATCTCGTTATATAATAAATATACGCATGTTCATTCGTAGACATGCAATCTA
The DNA here is from genome assembly GCF_033153115.1 of Saccostrea echinata. Classification (NCBI taxonomy): domain Eukaryota; kingdom Metazoa; phylum Mollusca; class Bivalvia; order Ostreida; family Ostreidae; genus Saccostrea; species Saccostrea echinata. The sequence continues at coordinate 9,196,238 of NW_026889801.1, read as the reverse complement.
CATTTATGAAAGTTAGTTGTCTTGCTTGATCAATTCTTAACTAAATCAGAGATCAGCATCTACATTGTACTAAACAAAATTTACATTAGTCAGCAAACTGCTTGATTTTTTTACGATGAGATTATCTGGGGTATAAAAAAAATCCTTATGAACAGTACAGAATCATGTACGAAAAACTAATTAGAAGAACAAGGTTTAATAAGATACTATTTATAGATATTCAATGAAGAGAGATAGATTTTTCTAATGATAGAACGTTCAATTAATCAGCTGAAAGAATTTCACTTCTTTGAACTCTACACGACCTTGCTTCAATATCAATACTGGAAATTTCTTCATGAAAATTGGTCGAGAAAGTTAAAAAAAAAATACATATTGCAATATTTTTCTACATTTGATCCTTCTTTTAATTTTACACGATCAATCTTCCTGCAGAAGTATATCTTTTTGAGCACAGAAAACTGCACAAACAAAATTAAGATTGTAGCATGTATATTTCCGATAAGATGTCTTTGAAAATATATTTAACGCATGTTAAACAGCATGCTTATTCCAGACTAGTGAATATATAAAACATATATGATGTCCATCAAAATGCTGTAAATTCTGAGAAAATAGCACTACCGAGACCAATTAGATGGAAAAAACATAATATAATATCTTTTATCTGGCCTTCAAAAGAGGAACTTAAAAATAATGTTGTTGATTTGGATTTGTGTAGTACTGTTACTTTTTACGTTTTAGAAAGATTTTTTTTTTGAAAATATATATATTAAATAAAGAAAATCGAATGCAACAAGAATTTGCAGGAAGACACTTCAGGAATTAATTTTACTACAGATTATAAGTTTTAACAACTATTGAAAAAGATATATCTAAAAATATTGTGATGATTTGAAATTTCAACAATACAAAACTGTGGTAAATACGAAAGAATAAATTAAGCTTAAGTTCATATTTTATTTCTTAATATGAATAACAGAATATTATTTATGAATATTTGATTTTTCGTAAAACGATTATGAAGAGAATAAAATAAGAATAGTGTGGTGTACATGAATCATATGAATTTCACTTCCTTCAATCACAATAAAAAGTCTGTCAAAAATGATAGTGCCATCAGCACTTTATCACATGTTGAATATGAATTAATTCGCATTCTACAAGTACATGTAAATTGTAGTTTCTTCCTTTTTCTTAGTTCACGAGGAATTCTTATGACTTTGTCACATGGTCGGGGCACGTGACCTCCATTTCATCTCTAAGCCTCGAATTGGATTTCGAATCTGAAGTTTAGCTTTAATGGCGGGATTCTGCATAAACTTTGAAATTTTTTCCCTCTTTTTATGTGTCAATTTCACTTGCCGACAAACTGAAATATACGCATTTGTCACCGAATTATAGCTTTCACTTGCAGAAGTCTCAAAGAATAAGCAATTGTATTCTGCACAGAACTGCGTGGCTTCAACATTTGTAACAGTACTCATATGAACGAGATCACTTTTATTAGCGATGAGTGCCATGACAGTTTTACTGTCTGTCTTCTTGGCAATTACATAATCAGCAAATTCCTTCAGTTTTTCAAAGCTTTCTTTATCAGTAATGGAGTAAACCATCATAATTGCGTCTGCCCAAACTATTTGGTCGTCTTTGATGGTGAATCCGTTGGCCTGAAATGATAATAAATCTGTGGAATGACATTGTCTAGAAAAAATTATAAAACAATTTTAATAGTTCTTATTGATGAATAACTGTATTTTTCAAAAAAAAAAAATCTTTTTGTTTGGAAGTTATGAACAGTCAGGTTGATACTGTTTAGGAGAGCAGAACTCCAAAGAACCTAACATTCTATATTTACATGTAGCACTAAAATCATTAAAGTCGCATTACTTTGATGACTACGAAGAAATATTGTATGAAAAGATCGAGACATCATTTTATGCCTACATGTATAGCTGTTTCCTATACATAAATCTGTACTATAAAAGTCATTTATTGCATTTTTTGCTGAGTGGTCCAACAAAAATGATGCTGGATTGGTCGGTGCGGTAGTTGAAAGGTTGGTGAGATGTTTGGTCGTTTTCAATTAAATGACATTAGTGGAACTATGTAAATAATACATATTACGGATTTTCCTTTTAATTGGTAGCAAATGCAATAAAAATTAACCCCATTTCAAAAAGGTAACTAAAGGATTTCTATATTATTTTGTTTCTTATAAAAACAAGTAATAAAACTCATGCTGTGTTCTTGCTGGGCATGAAAACAATAAATATTTAGCTTGAGCAACATTCATAATATAATATCCCCATTTTGATGGTTATCATATGAAAATAATTAATGTTTTCTCTAAAAATGAACACATAGGATAATGATGTACAATCAAAATATACAGGTTGAAATACAAGTCGAAATATCAAAAAGTATATGTTTACAAGAACACGTAGTTAAAATCTTTCATCATCGAAGATGAAACAGTCCCGGTACAGGTGTACCGATATAAAGATCATAAACGATTGATGTGATTTGTGTATTTCGTTGTATTCCTGGTGTGGTCTACAGCTTTGAATTTACTCCAGATCTGATTTTATTGAAGCTTTCAACTAAATCATGTCGGTCAGAAAATCTTATTTCTATTCTGCTGTTTGGGAATATTACTTTAATGCAAACTTAGAACTAATCAAACACAAAACATGAAAGATAAACAGTTGTTTCTTGTAACCATGGAAACATTTGTAAAATTATATTAATGAGCGTCATTAATAATCGAGGATAATCATTTATAGAAGATGTGAAGAGATCCTGTTTAGATGAAAACACATGTACACACATCATTATTGTACAACTGTATTTTCCAGAGATGTTTCTTTCTACGTTTTTTTTCTTTATAATAAAAATGCTTGCAATCCTACAATGTAATAGTATTAATGATAGTATTAATGGATGAATGGATAAAGGGTGCAGAGAATATAATTATTTTTCTAAAAGACTGCACTGCTAATAGTCAGAAAATCTTTTTATTTGGAATAAAATTCGAAGTATTATGCAACTATAAAAGAGTTCATTCTATAAAACTTCCTTTGTAGGAACCCTTTAATAAGCCTATGCACTATTGATAATTTTGCAATTTGAAAGAAAATGGTCTAGAAACCATACATTGTCTATTCACTGGCGTCAATTTTGATCCTTAGTTATCTTTATACAGCACACAAAGGTGTAAAAATGATCATAACTGTAACGATAATTGTGCTCAATAGCTCGAATGTCTCTGTAAGCCATTAGTATCGTCTAATAACTATTGAGAATTGAATCTTTCCATCTGAAAACTTGGCACTGATGTTATCTAAATACACTTTCCGTGATGGTAGATAAATAAAGGTTTTTACGTGTTTGAATAAATATGCCAATAATCTATAGGGTACCTCGTATTTCAAGATCTGTAAATCGATTTCATGAACTTAATGACATTCAGAATTTTGCGTAACACCTAGTTCCGATTTCTCTTAACATTTCCAGGAGGTGACTAAAGACTCTAAAATAGGTTTTGCAGCCACTATCATCTTTTTCTTTTGAGAAATACTATATGATAAATGCACTTATTTGACATATTACAAGTCTAAATATATGTAAAGATCCTCTTTGCAAGGGGTCCCGATAAAGGAACAGTTTTTCAAATTTATTTAACATATACTTCTTAGGATATTTTCCTATCATAGTAGTAGGATACATTTGTCTAACGATACCTTATATTAGGCCTACTTTAGATCAAACATCGATCTCCGAAGCGAAAGAAGAAAACATTGCAATTTTATGGCATATATTCGATTTATAAATTAAAAGGATTTTTTAAAAATAAAATAGAGATCTGAGAATTTATAGTGAATGTTTGTCGGAGATATGTTACACAAAATCAAATTTACAATCATTTTTTCTCTCTGGGACATATAACTCATTTTGCCCCCTCCCCCCCCCCCCCCCCCAAATCTGAACGTTCTTTAAAATTAAGGAAAAAATACTCCTCGATTTTCATAGAATGTAACATCTCTGTCCGTTGCATAAAGAAAATATTTATCCATCAGAATCTATCTAACGTTACCATCTGTTGACAGATGGAATGTAAACATGAGTATGATACTTTGAAGATTAACCCTGTTGATTATGTTTATCAAATATTACAGTGTCATACATATAATAAGGTTTTTGATACATGCATATGTTTCTAAGCCAAGGAAATGCATTATTAGGTTATTATATTATCTCTTATTATTTATATTTATACTTCTATCAAGAGATAAAATATGAAAGCATTATCAGCTCAAACAGTATATATACACTTCTAATATTGCTGTTGGAACTATGATCTACACAGCGTTGTGTATTTTTGTTAACGTATTCTACAAATGTTCTGCGAGTTGAAATGCCAGGCAGACGCTGTGGGCAAGTTTTTCTTACAATCTGAGAAGTTCATTTAACTGTCATAAGCTAAAATTCATCAAATTCCTTCATGATTATTTATATAACTTGTATAACAAGACTCTCGCGTCCAACATAGAGCCTGATTAAACCGTAGTTTTCTATAAGCTTTATTTCGCCATCTGTCATCAACTTTTTTCTCAGGTGTTCCATGCAGTAAAAAATACCCTAGTTTAAAAAACTTTGAAATATTAATTTCGATGATTGATAATTACCTGCCAGGCGGTGTCCAGAATGTGCACTGTGATTGTCTTTCCGTCCAAAGAACACTGCTTCGTGTATACAGCCTCTGTTAAAAAAAAAAACAAAAACAACAAATATGGTACCTGTTATTTCTGGTGGGATTTTTTTTAAAACTTAATTTTTGAGATTTGTTTAAAGCAATATACAAACAGGCTAATGATTGCTGCAACATTTTGAAATAAATATTACATTATTTACATCGCATTTAAGGAAATTAATATTTGGTTGTCCGAAATAAGCGTTCATAAGTGTTAATATTCAAACAAAACAGTATAATTTCTCTGCCTTTTAGACTCAAAAACAATGCACACATACTTTTTTGTATCTTGTTTAACTTTAATAATTCACCGTGTTTCCCATAGATTAAAACAAAAATCTTTATACTTATTTGTATTCTTAATTATGTGTTATACATGTATTATGTTGCTGAATCCACTATTTCCCATCATATCTTAAATAAAAACTTTGACATGCCTTATCTATTAAAGAGTAAGCTTAAATTATACTTCCATATACTCATAGAGAGAAAATGCACTCAACCTTGATAAACTAGCTAAAGAAGAATTTTGCACCACATATAATATAATCTGTAGTAAATATATTTTTTCGCAAATTTAATGGCAGAGACCTTGAAAAGTTTATATTAGAGGTTTTCAGTGCGGGAAGAGTAGAGCGCAGATTAATTTTAACGAGGTTTACTTCCTCTGGGTCTTGTTAAACTTGACACTAATAAGCTACTTATTGAATATAATGCACTTAACACTTGTGAATTTCATTCAATTTGTCAACAATGCTCTGTTTGCTGGTATTTATATCAGGCAATAATTTATTTTGAAACAAATGTTTTTGTATCAAAATATTTTGAAACAAACAAATTGAAGTATATGGATGTGTATGTTGGACGTTTATACACACCTCTCTTATCCAACTTTTTTGATTGACATCTTTTTTTAAATAAGCAATTTATATTCCATTAAGAGTTTCTTTTTTTTTTAAAAAAACGTTTTCAGTGGGCTTAATAAAAAGTACATTGTATATGCAAATATGTTTGTGTGTTTTCCAGATAAGTATAAATTTTTAATTGAATTTGATCGGTATACAAAAATACAGTTTTCTCGCTTTGTACTTTCAATGTAATCTCCCCTCCCGGTCCTTCGGATGAGACCGTATAAACCGCGGTCCCGTACGTGTAGCAGTAGATGCTGGCACGAAAAAGATCCCATCACTGCTCAATGGCCCTGAGTGCCGTGTATAGGTCAAAATTTGCAACTCTCCACCGGCAAGTGGTGGCGTCTCCATATGAGTGAAAAATTCTCGAGAGGAACGTTAAACAACAAACAAACAAACAAACAAATCAAGACCAAAAGAAGAAAAGGGCAATTATATTACCTTGGAGCTAACTTTTATCTGAGAAATTTTTAATGAGTTAAGAGTTTTATGAACATGTCCATTGCTTATCAGATTAAAAAATGTTTATTTGATATGTAAGGTAGTATTTACATTGAAAATAAAATGAGGAAGTACCTCGATCTGAACTTTATTTTAAAAAAGGCAATAAAGTCCTTTATATATTTAATGATCTTCCTTCTCGATGCATCTTCGTAACGTCAGGGTCCTGAATCAACTCGTTGCGGAGTTGACTCAGTACCCTCTTGCTGACGATAGAGCATTGATCTTTCACTTGGACGTTAACGAATGTAAAGTATCCACCTTATACACTTTATTACCAACATTAAAAATATGCACAGAGACAGTCGTAAAACAAAGCATCAGAAATAAATAGAATCACCAAAATTATTTTAAGAATACAATCTAAAACTTACCAATCTGAGAATCATAGTCTCCGATGAATCTCTTTGTCATAAAGCGCACTGTCAGAGCTGGAAAAAAAGAAAACCAACGTTATCATTATCTGATGTAATAGTTGTCATTCTAAATCAAAAATGATTATTTTCATGATCCCTTTGGCATGTGCCATATCTGTATCATCACTATAGCTATTTTCCTTGGTTAACAATATACAGGGAGTCTCATTAATCCGAACGCGATTAATCCAGACACCTTCCGGACGACCTTTGTTTGGAACAGAATTAAAATTTATATCTAACAATTATAAAATGTCTATTTCAGTAATCAGGACGATTTGCTTGAGAATAGAAGCAATCGGATTAATGAGGTTTGACTGTGAATACAAGTAAAGTATCTTAAACCTGATTGTTGTTGAGATGAAAATGATTACATACAATAAATGTTTTTGCAAAGTTAGCTTTGTTAAGGCATTGTTTTTTTTTTTTCATCTAGCAAAAAAGAATCCTAATAAATGTTTCCTACTAATTTGAAGTGTGACAGAGAGTTATTTTACCCCAATATTTGCCATGAAACAGACAGGTTAACAAACTCAAACCGACGTGTAGGGAGGTTTTTTTGGCCGATGATGAGTCGCGTGTACATAAAAGGTTTTATTCTTCTTGACAGTTTATATATCAGATCAGTACATTGACGCTGGGTTTTACTTCTTTTTTTTACTATCTGACTAATAATTTCCGAAGATAAATTGCCGTTATTATACTCTTGTTTCAATAAGGAGGAAATGTTTACAACTTAAAACAAAGCTTTAGTACATGTACATAGGTATAAAATAGAGTTCAATGTCTGAGATTGGAATTCCAATCGATGAGTCCTACATTAATGTACCCTTTGTTAATCAGCACAAGTTTGTGAGTGAAAGCTGCCTGTTTAAGCTTTAAAAGCAGCAAAGTAATTAAGCCTCTTATCTTCGTTTTACTACCAACTTGAAAGTTTCTGTTAATGAATTCAAATAATTATAGAACCTTACTTCTAGGTGTCATTAAATATGAGTACTTTATTTTTATTGTAGGTCAATAGCTGAGAATGGAATTATGTTCATGAAATTGTGAAACATAGATGCAGATGAAAATTCTTTTAGAGAATCGATCAATTCTTTTAACATTGTCAAGATAAATTGATCCTTTGACGTTAAATGTATAAGATAATTACATAGAGTATACACAAGTAACATGAACGAATACAATATTAGATAATGCAATAAAGTGAAACAGTATGTAAGTTGATTATTTTTTCTTGCACTAGTTTGATCAACGAAACTGAAGCATGCTTCCCTAGATCTGATTAAAAAGCGTTGAGACAGCAAATTCAGACCATATTATTGAAAAAAACTATACAAAAATTGAAATACCTTTAAAAAATTAAACATTTTTTTCGTTTCATTGAAACTGTTAGACGCATTCTGAAAAATCAAAGCCAAAGGTTAAAGTTTGGGAATTCATGCGAAGTTGATCACCTGTTGTTTGCACTGAGTGGACGTTTATGTTGGGATTATCAGATATTATTACAGCTTTTCCTTTTCTAAGCATTATGGTTCATAAATAAACTTAGGGATTATCTTTGCATCCTGAGGGAAATTCTCTAAAGTGTGCAAAACGTGGTCTCAAGGCCGGGAAGCGGAACCATTAAATGAATGCAGCTGCTAAGAAAGCATTGTTATTAGGCATTTAATCGGTTAATTACATCCATTAATTATCACTAACATAGAAGAAGTACATGTAGTTAAGAAATTCCTTGTACAAAAACTTGATGCAGTCAGGCCCCAAGACCATAAACTGAGAACAGACTTAAGTCAAAATTTCGAATCAATATAACTTTTGAAATTATTTTCATAACGAAACAAAATTTTCATCATGTGTTTAAATTAGAATACTTTACAAACCTGCCAGTTTTTAAGTACATATGTTAAATAAAACTCAAGATATTCAAAATCAAAATTTTGACTTACGTCTGTTCTCAGTTTATGGTCTCTGACCCTGATGACGAAATAATGTTGACAAATCGCTTTTCTGATAAGCCATTTTTAGTAACAATGAGATTTGGGAATACTAGTATTCACACATTTCATGGTCTATTAATTGTAGTGTGGATTTCTTCAAAGCCATGTGGACATTTTCAATTTTACTTTTTAATTTGAGCTTAGAAAATAGTTCAGTAGTACGATAATAAATACACCTGTCATAAAAAATATTGACTTTTTATGAAAAAAGGAAATACTTTTTAATTGCCAGACTTCGAACTTGGTGTTGCCTCAAGGAAGTTTAAATTCATGATTTCAACACATGGAAGTTTGGCCTTGAAAAATTAATAAGCGCTATCAAATAAAAAAATTGGAACATGCTTTACGTCATACACACGATGTTTTTAGAAATTTTCACACATTTCATTACATTTAGATGATAATTTATGAGTTTTACATTTTAGAAATGTTCATGTTTCCTATATTTCCTTCCTCCTTTTACGTGCAGAAAGAAGCAGAAAAAAATCTGTGTCCTCATTTCTTTAAACATAACTACAGCAGAAGAGTTTGGAAGAAAACTTTATAGTTTGTAGAATCTGCTTACCTAAATAAGCGTTTGCACCCGTTGCTGGATACATGAATACGGATATATAGTCGCAATCCCGAGAATGTCTGCTATTTAGACATCTATCTCTTATATCTCTAAGGATTATCTCATATATTTCATCATAATTTCGGCATTAAAAGCTTTTCCTAGAAATATTTGCAGAGAAACTCAGTAACCTTCTTTTCTTCTCAATTACAATGGACACTTGTCTTTCCAAGATTACAATGCTGGTATTTGCATTGCTAAAAATACTGTTCTTTGAACAGTTTGTTGCAGTGCGAATGCCAGCAGTCAAGAATGATATTGTGTTAATTTCTCGGGTATCGGAAAAGAACAGTTGTATAATCTTTTTTGAATTTCTGATTTCAAAAAGTCAAGGCAAATATTTAGTTCGGTATCATATTACATGTATTTGAGTATCAAAAGCAAGATGAATTCATTATATATATATATATATATATATATATATATATATATATATATATATATATATATATATATATATATATATATATATATTGTATTACATTCATGACCCGACTCCCAACCCCAAAACTTAAAACAAGGACTATTTTAGACGACTTCAGAAACACGGTTTAATTTTCTTTCTGTTCATATTACAATAACCTAGCTTCTAATACCTACTTTCTGACTTGAAGTAATAAATGAAACTTAAGATGGCATTGACAGACGAGCTCCCTTAATCCTCAGTTAGATGACGATGATAAGGTTGATGATAAGGGAGATGACAAACAAGACTAAATTAATTCAAACTGTCTATCACGTAACACACTCGCCCATTATTTATTTCACTTGTAGATCTCAACAAAACTTAAGCCAGCTGTCGGATTTTAGATAACAACTGTTTCAATGGATGATTAGGAGCAAACTGATACGAAAATTGCTGATGAGGCAAATTGCCACTAAATTGATAACGGTTGATTGTGATCATTCAGAAGTCATGATATCATGACATTATTTCCTTATAACAGTCTTTGAGTAAGAAAAACGTTCAATGTTTTTTTTTAAAATATGAATGTCTCAGTTTCCTGATACCAATTGACTATGTTGGCTTTTACATTGTATATATAGAATAACACTTCTCTTTAATAACAAAAATATGTCGTCGGAAATCAAAAATTAAGAAAGTAAATAACTTTTGATTGCATATACATGTTAATAAGCACAATTATTCAATACGGGAAAAAAACCCAACTTTCATATATTATTGTAAGCTGTAGTTAATAATAATTGAAAGTACATATGTAAGAACGTTTTGTTTCTTTCTTTCTTTTTTTTTTTTGCCTTTTAGTACAAAACAGTATTGTACCTACATTCCAACATTCTTTTTTTTATTAATTTTTGTTCATAAAGTTATCCAAATAATTGAATTACTTTATTCTGAAAACAAAAGTATGTACTTATATATGTGGAAGGACCTCAATTTTCTAATCTCGATATGTTATTTTAGGCGTGTGTTTTTCCGACCATATCTTAATTTGCATCATTTAAACTCGATGGGATTATGCTGCATCTTCAAATTTTTTGTTTTAAAAACTATTTTTATCGTGCATAGTTTTACAGCACTGCTGAATAGGGCTACTTTTGATCAAATCTTGTTCAAACTAATCTGTGTTGTGATTTAGAAACCGTCGAAAAACAAACTTCAAACGATTTGAAAATAAAACGCGAAAGTCGATGCAGCTATTTGAATGGGATTAAGAAGGAGCAGAGCCGATGTTCCGCACAGTTATTATTTATCTTTGAAAAGTGCTTACTCATTTAGGACAGCCCTTGAGCAGAGATAGTATTGCCATGATGAACAATTATACATAGGTCATAGACCACCTGCCGAGTTAAGCAAATCTAGATACTTAGACAGAAAAGACCCTGTAGTGTTTGTTTTGAAAATGAAGTTTTCAACCTGAAGATTCTTGCAAAAAGAAGAGGTTAAAACAACAAAATCATTTAAAATCTGCAAAATGTTAAAAGAGATCCGTGCAACTCATTGCGTTCAAGGTACAGATATTATATCTGTTATCACAAGCAAAAGATGTCAAATATCAAGGAGGAGTGTACAAATGGCACGTGGAAACGCCTTTACAAAGATTGCAATCAGTGGATTTAATAATGATTTCAATTATGTTTTTTGTCTGCCTTGAAAACAGGAACTTTTCTGTTGCACATTTTTTTCATTATCGTCAATATCAGTTTTAATAGGTATCCGTTTTATGGGAGAATTTTGATTTTTTTTTTCGCTCATAAAGAGGCTTGAAACTTCAGTTTAGAATGTAACATTAATTTGAACAATAAATGCCATTTATATTTCAAATTATCACAGCTTATAAAACTGCATGATAGTTGTTATTTTATATAGAAAACCTTTTTTCCTCTCAAAAATATTTGATGATTTTATCAGCATCAGTTAAATGCCGAAGCTATCTGTATTGATCAGTGACCATTAGAAAATATTAATAAGACTAATCTCGAATATATGTTGAAATATTGTACGCATTTTCATGTGCATAGACTTTTATAAAATAAAATAAAATAAAACACTTGCCAGATTTTCCTACTCCTTTGACTCCAATAACTACAATATTTATATCCTTTCCTGTGTGATGACCTCCCTTTGGTAGCCTGGAGTCATCCATTTCAGGCTTGGGGTCTTTATCAAGATGACTTGAAAAAGGCATCCGGCATTATTTATTGAGACTAAAATAATTTTGAATTGTAAAAGTAATGCATCCGCTTTTCACAAAATAAGTAATTTTTACTAACACCAATTTCTATAATTGCATCACATTGCGTCGCATTGGCATTGAATATCCATAGATACAGATTGGACACTGGCGACAGTTTGGTAAATTTTCGCAATTAAAATTTGTTTTTCAGGACAATCTGTTTGAATTCAAGTAAATTCCCATTGCAGATGAAAGCAGTTTCAGCTGCTTTAATGTAAATGCAATTGACATCATGTAGAATGTGCCAGGCTTTAGGTACAACTATCTATGAGAACGAGCTTGGTAGCGAACGTTCTTTTCATCGTCTGCTTTTAACGTTGTGACATTCGCAACTGAACCTTTACCCACTTACACCTTTTAATGAATCCCCCTCACTGCGCAGACGATAGGATTACCACTGACTGTGAGAGGCAAATAGTTGTGGTGGAAGGATCGGGTTATCCGGTTGTTTTATAAAAACAACATTTTCAACTCTGGAAAATTCGATTTATCGTTATTTATTTTTAGGACGAGATATCGTATGGAGCAAATTATATTCAAATTAATGATGACTAGTATAGATAAGATGAGAATCGAAGGGTGATCTCAAAAACTAGATGAAAAAAATGTTACATCATACAGTGTTGTTCATGTAGTTATTTGAAAAGGAAACAGTGCTTGCCAACATTTTAAAAAAAAGTGTAAAATGTCCGCCAAAAATTAAAACAAAAAGCCCACGAAAGGAAAAGAGAAGATCATTTTCTTATTTAAAAATGTCTAAATTTTTCAAAATAAATTATTTATTTTACTAAATTTATGGAATTTAAAATAATTAAGTTTGCTTTGTCTTCTTCCTTTCATACAACTCCACATATAATTATGTCACTGATATTTTCTTGGTGTGATAAATTAGACGCAATTTTGTTACTATGGCAGAAAGACGTCTTTTATCCAAACTTTTTGACCCGATTTTTAGATGCAAAATACTAATTATTCAGATCAGTTTCTAAATAGAATGAATTCAAAATGATTTTGTTAGAAGTCTTCCTTCATGTAGACCTTTAACTCTTAGCACTTTTAAAGCATTTCAAATTCTGTTTAATTTAAGAAATAATGAAAAGTAAATTTTATACTTATAGGATAAAGGATAATAAATAAGTCCTTAAGAAATGAACGTTTTTAATGCTGGAAGATTACATGCATGTGTAGATGCAGAGAAATCTGAAGCATTCGTTCACAAATAAAATAATATACATATACTTTTTGACATCTCCTTAAGTAGATAACATATTAAGTGTGTAAGCCGAAAGTGAAGTTCTAATGTAAGCTGTCATTCCAGCTGGCAAATAGTGATTGGCAAGTATTCTATTTATTACCTAATGGTAAGGCAATAAAGACTGGCGATCTGATGATGAAATTTCTAATTATATGATTGTTTTTTGATAACTAAAGAATTGCCAAACCAATAGGAACTGAAAGTTAAACACCAAAGGAAAAGACTTTGAAACACGCCGCTTATTATTAAGCATTACAATGGCTATAATCTAAAACTTAGTCAATCCAATTCTGAGATACAAGTTGGACACTAAAAATTAATAAAAATGCTTTTAGAATTTATCTTTTTGTCCAACTTTAATAGCATTTGAAACTTGCACATTACTTGTCTGCTAAATTCATTTATCATGGAAAAATTATTTGGCCAAAGTAGGTTTTTCATTCCCCAAATTGGAATTTTCTAAAGCTTTAAAACTTGCAAAAAAACCTAAAAACACTTTTTACAACAAACTAAGTCTCTTCTTTGTATCCCATATATTGTATGTGTACTTAAAAAAGCGGGCTTCATATTTTAGCGGCTTTGGTGCAGAAAAGGATGCGCTAATTCATGAATACCGCTAAGAAATCATTTACTAATACAATACACGGCACGGAAATGTGTAGCGCTAATTCATGATTACGCCAACTACTCCATACTCCTTGATTGCGCTAAATTTTGAATGCGCCAATTTATGTACACGTACAGTATTTTTGATATCTCGATCCCTTATTTCTGATATGAAGTCTGGAGAAGTATACTCTAGATAAGGAACGGCCTCTGACTGGTAACTTGAAATAGCAGAAATTTAAAAGCAAAAATAACAATAACACAATATATCAGACATTGTGGGACAATGCATAATAAGATATATGAATCTCAAAAATAAATAAAGTCACTTCTAAGATATGCTGATAAAAACAAAACCCATCTGTAACCATTTTAACCATCGCAAATTAATTTTTAGCCCCTTTTATACAATGGATAAGGTGAAGATAACGAACAGAGATCGACCTCAGAAAAATCTACAAACAATACAAATATGTAAACAGGACATAATTAAACACGGATCCCCAGAAAGTCCAGAGGTGAGATCAGTTGCCTATAGGAGGGGTTGAGGGCACATTAGCCCATGAGCCGTATGTATTGATCAGGTGGAAGGAACATTCCTTGGACAAATTTAGTGTAAAACCAAAGGCCTAACAATTGGTATGAAATATGGTAGTCAAAATACAATCCAGTGATAGACTATGTTAACTAAGCCGTTATAACGACCATAGAATTTACGAAATCCTGACATTAAACGAGGTTGTTGAAATCCTGTCACATCAAAGTATCTGTCAGTAGCCTGTATCGGTTTAAATATTGATCGTATTCAGGACATGCTCTTGAGTATCAAATAAGTTGGGGGACGTAAACACCACATGTAGATAATAGCGGAATATTAATACATAGATAAGGAAAGTTGACGATGCAAAAGCTGAAGTCATCTCATTTTTAATACCATTTAGTTGTTAGTAGGCCCTTATCGTCTATTGTCAGTAAAGCATCCAAACATGAAACAGATGTGACAGACTCTGTGGTGACTTTATTTCAAATTCACTGGGATATATCAAGATAGATGAATGGAAGTAACTATAATTGTTAATTGATACTACGTCGTCGATTTATCTGAATATCGAGCTAACGGCAACAGTAAATGTTTTCTACATGTACTACTCATATAGAAGTTTTTGAATAAATTCTGCCTCATTCTAATACAAAAGCAGGTTGGCTAATAAAAGAGCACAATCAGGTCATTCGAAATACCAGCAGATTGGTGGAAGTCCAGTAGCACTTTTCACAAAAAAAATTGTCCGAGTGATTATTACGATTTTATTCCTTTTCACAAAATTATTACCAGATTCTTATGTGTAAACTTTGTCGTAACTTTACAAGAGCTTTAACCCTCTCATAAGTATCTTAGAGCCAGTCTTAATTTGATAAAATAAGATAAAACCACGTATAAATGAACTTTTTACACGCATCCCACAAAATTTCTCAAATATTGTCAAACAATAAAATGAAATGATAGCTTCTCTTAAGATTATCGTATGGCCTACTTTTTATAAAAGAACGTGATTGTGACGTCCTATTTCAAACTTCCTTGCCTCACAATCGATTTTACTCAGTTTGTGTTTCACTTACAAGTGTTAAAAACTTGACTTTATTTCGATTCTCAGCCTCTCTTTAATGATAATAAGGCATATTGAAATCGTTGCTATGGAGGATGTCTGTCTTTAGTAAAATCTTCAATTCAATCTGTCTGTCTTTAGTAAAATCTTAAGTTCAATCTGATACGAACGCGCTCGTAAAAAGCACTTAAGATTTTTTGTTTTTTTGTTTGTTTATTGTTTAACGTCCCTCTCGAGAATTTTTCACACATATGGAGACGCCACCACTTGCCAGTGGAGAGCTGCAAATTTTTTACCTATACTCGTCACTTAGGGCCATTGAGCAGTGAGGGATCTTTTTCGTGCCAACACCTACTGCGACATGGGACCTCGGTTAATACGGTCTCATCCGAAGGACCGGTCTCCACGTCCCATAGTGGGATTCGAACCCGCGACGTAAGAATCAACTCCTTACTCCGCGACTCTAGAGCGAACGCTCTAATCACTGCGCCACGCGGGCGACTAAGATTTTTCGTAAAAGATTCTTATGTTAAAATCTTAGCAAAAACTTCAGATAATTTGAGAAAAGGGCTACTGGTCTCCAAAGACTACATAAATGATTCTATGAGGAACTCGAGCATCCTTGAAATGTCAATTTCATAGTACTTCTGTTTAAAATCAGAGTAACCCTAACCCAGATTCGAAAACTTCCGTATCCCAGTTTTCCAGTCAAAATCAAAAAGCCTGATTTTTTTTTTATTTATCGCGAGGAATGCTTGTATAAAGTGTAGAAAAATTTATCTTTATGATGCTATTTACATTAGAGAAAATGATGATTTTAAATTTTCTAAAACTTCTTTGGTGTTTTTAAAAATCGATTATGTTCTATAATATGCTGTAATACAGTAAGTCTGAAATTTCTTCTTTGCAGCAATTAACATTTTGGTAAGGAAAATTGATATTGTCTTGGTTGTATAGAGAATTTGCTTGACCCGGCAATGTACCTTTGTCTTTTATGAAGTGTAGGAATAAGAAATAGGTTAGGTTGAACTCACCTAGGTTGCCTGGAATGTATTAAAAGTATTGAAAACTCATATATGATTTTGGAGAACTTCTTCCTTAGAAAATCATTTAATCTTTTTTTCTTATTCAGTTTAGGCTGACGAATGCAGAACGAAAGATAACCCAAACTGAAGTGTATCTTGCGGTTACTAGTTCCAAATACATGTACCATAATAAGGCGTGAGTAGCCTCTACGTAATATCAGAGAACCGCTAAAAGTGTAAATGATTGACAAGAAAGAATAGATGCATCGAAAGGCATGATACTTTTGTTATTTCGCATGTTTCTACCTTGCCCTATATTCTTTGCAACAAAATACAGCTAAGATCATACAATATTAGAACGACAATTATTACATAATTTGTATTTAAAAGACTGGATTTAATTTCACATAACTCAAAATCCACCAAAAGAAACTTTCTAGCAATTTTGAGTAGGTGACTATAAAAGATATTTTTCCCTTATGAAATGTATAAAATCAATTAAATCCTGTGGCTGCTATAGAAATCCAATCATGGCAAATACAAATCCTGGTATGCCATTATTTTCCTGATTAAAAAAATATTTAAAAAACGCTAAATAATGTATTATGATGATCTTTCAGAAAAATGATATGATCACGAATCAAAAACTCTTCAATTTCAGAACGTTATAGCCGTCACGGTAGCTCAGTCGGTAGAGCGCTCGCTCCGTGATCGGAAGCTAATGTGGTCGAATCACAGCTGCAACTGACCTTAGTCGATAAAAAAAATAGGTAGCAACTGTTCCTTCGCCAAGCGCTCGGAACTTTGAAGTGAAAGTTGCGGGTCCTTCGGATGAGATCTTAAAAACCGAGAACCGTGTCACGGTAAGCGTTGGTACGATGGTGTGTTCCCCGAACGGCTACTCGCCAAAACCAACAAGTTATTATCACACTCAATTTAGAGGCCCTCTATGGGGTATTGGTAGATTTACCTGGATAACCAATATTTGGTAAATCAAATAAAAATATGAAATGTCATTTTTTTCCATTCAAAATATTTTTTAAAACACCCAAGATTTAATAAATAAATTTAAACGAAAAAAATTTCAAAATGTTATCAAAACATACTTTATACATTGCTTTGTATTATTGCACTTTTAATATCATTGTACCTTTAATGTTTTTTTTTTCAAACTGTTAAATACTATTGATGGGGAATTTTTTGAACTTGAAGTGGGGGTCCAACTTTTTCTCAACTTTTTAAAAAAAAATACATTACTTAATCTCCATGCTTAACTGCCACAAGAAAAAGTGTGACAGTATATTGTCATGTTTAAAAAAAAAAAAGGGGGGGGGGGACAGCTCTGCCCCCTGAAACTTCGTGCCTGGAAATTATTACTTGTCAAGGTATTTCCTCTTTCCCGTCATATGTTTTAGCCAAAACTGTTATTAATTAATTAATTAATTAATTAATTAATAATTTAATTTTTACCCAGTAGAAATACATCTTTTGGAAGAATGCTTTGCAATAGGCGTAAGGAAAAAAATATTTTACGAAAATAATTTTAAAAATGAATACTTTCTTTATTTAATCAACAACCCACTCTTTAGAGAATGTTGCTTAGGGCAAGAACTCCTTCTCATGTATCTTTTATTTATTGTTTTTTTAATGTAAAATGGTTCCTTGATATTCACAGTTCAAATTACATATTTACAAAGTAACAATTATTTTGGACCTTTAGCATCAGAACCTATTTGGAAAGTGACAATTATTTTGGAACTTTCAGCGTCCGAATTATCCATACGAACCAGTTTTAATATAATTTTTTAAAATGTTTACTAAAAATGTGCGGTTTTTTACGCTGAACATACACTTTTGTTTTTTATGTCTCACGTCTTAGAAGAAATGTGGCAAATTATATATCTTTTGGGATTATTGATTAATTATTATTATATGCAGTGAAAATAAATGCAGTTTTTCTACGTATAACCCCAAAAATTGTGAGGGTAGAAATACCTTAGATTTCATTTTATTAAATTTCATTAGGTATAAATTAAATCATGTACACGACGGTTTCCGACCACAAGAGTTAAGATAATATGTAGTCAGTTACGTTATAAATAATGTAATAAATGTTTAGTTATCAATCATATTCAACGTATAACTTAATTTGGATATCTTTTTAAAGATATATAATTGAACCAAACTCATTGATTTATTGTTTTTAGACTTATTATTGCATAATCAAATATGATTATCTGCATCAAAAATTAAATCTACAGAAGTGGCAAAATATCAGATGGTATGGAAAGATGCAAGGTTGGGCTAACCACAAATACAGAATATCAAGTTTTACACATAGCTAATGCATAATTTACATTTTTTAAAAAAAATATTTAAATTCAATTATTCAAATTATTTGGCTTCAAAACTTGAATGCAAAAACATTGTCTCAGCAACAATGTGATATGAAAATAATATCATTTGACACATATCTAATTAATAAAAGAGTAAACATGGGATGAAAAAAATATCCCCTAGTTTTACAAGTTCACATGCATTTTTCCTTGCCTTTTCATGATATCGATACAATTTGCTAAAACATAAATCCCGTTTAATTATTTCACTCAGTTCTAAAGGCTCATTCTCTATACATATATCACAAGAATGTGTACATGCATCAGAATAATATTCACATACATTGTTTTCTATTGTATTGTTTTCTTGCATATGTAACCGAAATTGTTAAGATTACAATCATCATCTGCCCACTTGAAGTCTAAGTCTTTGTGCATACAGAGGCAATCGTCATCGGAGGAAATGTTATCAGGTTGCGATTGTCCCCAGTCTGAGAAATTAAACTGGTCTCCACTCCCTATCCAGGCCCAGTCTCCCTCGATCACATTATCTGTTCCTCCAATCCATATTGTATCTAAAAAATGGAATTTGAAAAATATTTTAAGAGTATCTGCTGTTTAAAAGCGTAAATGCTAATGTAACAAATCGATGTTATTAGGTGCCCGAATGATACATATAGCAGTTGCAACAATATTTTCTACCTTGGGTAATTTCGAAAGAAAGCATATTGAACACGTTAAGGAGTAAACCTTTAATTTTCCAGGAAATGGTTTATTTTATGAAGCATCTCTTTTGATAATACCGTAAATCTGGAAAGTTTTACTGTAAATAAATTTTTAGCAAATTTGCATGTGCATTGCCTTCGCAAATATATTTTTCTTAAGGTCAGACGACACGTTCCTCAAAAATATATAATTTTCCCCAAGAATATGTCATTGAAGTATTGCAATTTTAATAAGTTTCCTCACAAAAATGTGAGGTACCTTATCAGGCATTTCTGCAAGATACCAGAGGTTGATGTTTCTTATATAATCCTTTAAGAAATAGCTTGAGTTTGCCATAATCACAATTTTTGGTGTACTTATTCTTAATGACCTTTTCAAAACAGTTTAGAATTCACAAGAGAATGGCAATTATCAATGTTTTTGAAACAGTACAAAGAGATACAAATTAGATATTTGAAGAACCTGTCGTCAGACCTTAAAAATGAATAAAAAAAATGTAAACTAAAATTTTGCTGACTGCTGATGTCTATTTTTAACTCGGTGAACAGGTGTTCGTAAGCAGTGGTCATTTTAAGAAACCTGTTTACACTACAAGCTAATTACCCGTGATAATCTGTGAGTGGAAAGTGTCTTTACTACATTCAATATTGTATATATATTGTATGTAATTCAAGTTCAAGTTCTTTCTTTCTTTGCGTCATACGACACATCAGATTACATATATTAATAACTAAACATATATACAATATTGTAAAATATAACAATATGAGAGTGAGCATAATCAATAAATAGCAAGTAAACTATGTAGGACGTGTTTTCTAACAGGCTACTGTAATTATAAAACACTTAAAAATTTACAAATGTTTCAGTCATCTAGTGGAAGCTTGATATAAATATTTTCCAAGGTTACAAAGTTCCTTTTATATTTTGTACACTTTGATATGATAAACAGGACATTGTAAAATAAAGTGAAATTCGTCTGCGATAACATTCGAAGAGCACATTTTACATAATCTGTTTTTTCTAATTTCATTAACATATCTACCAGTTTCAACATTTAGATTATGTGCAGATAGTCTAATTCTAGCAATTTGTATTTTGTACATATAATTAATAGGTTTACGCAAGTAATATTGTATACCAAAATTATCAACCAAATGTTGGTATAGCGGGCTACGGGCATTGTTACAAATATTAGAAATCACGGTATGATTATTCACCTCAAGGAATCTTTGTTTTACTAACATATAAGTATTATTATTGAAATCTGCATCAAATATATAGCCAAGTCCCAGTTTATTAAGTTCATTTTGAATATCTCTGATCCAAATATCATTATTCTTTAATCTTTCTAATTCAATATTACCTAGACACTTTTTTTCTCTTTTTATGTACACGGTAGAGAATGTTTTTACCTGAAGGTTAGTTAAAGCTGACATCGTTTTATATATTTTATGTACATGCGTGATTTAATGTCATGAAAACTTTAAATAGTTTAGATTTTTTTATCTCAAAAATATATAATTTTTCCCAAGAATATGTCATTGAAGTATTGCAATTTTAATTCTAACAAGTTTCCTCACAAAAATTTGAGGTTTCTGCAAGATACCAGAGGTTGGTGTTTCTTATATAATCCTTTAAGAAATAGCTTGAGTTTGGGTAATTTATGTACATGCGTGATTTAATGTCATGAAAACTTTAAATAGTTTAGATATTTTATCTCTTCTTATATTTTTTTATTTGATTATTGAAAGTTGGCATCGTTTAATATTGTATGTACATGCGTAAATTATAATTTGATTATTGAACGTAAGCATTGTTTAATATTGTATGTACATGCATAATTTATTTTATTTACATTCGTAGCTTATGGACTGTATATATATATTAAGCGCTTTTTAATTTTACCGCCAATGACAATTCGCAAAATTTTGAACATAAACATTAATCCCCAGATTCGCAAAAATAAATCGACGTAAAAATTTCCAGATTAACGATATTTGTAAGAATATCATGGCGACCTCTCATTTCCATTGCAAGTTCTTTAATAAACTGATTTTCCTCTGCGCTTCCAATTTCCACAAGAGTTGCGTTTCGGTCAAAGCAGGAAAACTGAAATAGATGTAGAATAAATATGTAAAAGACTGCCATGAACCTACTTTTGAGTTTTTATTGGATTTTTAAAAATATAAATTGGAATGACGAATAAGCATTTTATGATTAGCAAATTTCAATATAAACCACAAAACAAAAGTGGACCAAATTTTCATGCAATTCAAGACGGCAGTTTAAATAGACAATATTTTGGAAAAGGACTGATAGGAAACACACAGGCTTGTATGAAGCGATTTCATTTGGGGAGGGGGAGGCACAACTTAACAGACATTCAGTAGAAGTTTTGAGAGGAATGTCATCAGACCTTTCCTGTAGACCAAAAACGTAAATTAGCTTTGTTTTCTAATTTATAATATAAAGTATATATTGGCAAAATAATTGAGAAGATAAAACCGGTATTCCACAGTAAATTATACATATACTGGCAAATTAATGGAGGGGGGGGGGGGCACATCCCTTTGCCCCTTTCCAGGTAACCACGGACTAAACACAGGTGATACTTTGAATATATATACGGAGATATAAATCTTGAAACTGCACACATACATATGTAAATGCTTTGTAATTAAAGGATTATTTGTATATAACAACGAAGCTAAAAATAACAATTATATATAATAAGTAAAGTACTTATGTTCAAGATATTTTCAGTGATCTCCCTTCTTTTTTGTATACATACTAACATGGTACTTTTATTCCAGTAAATGTAAATAATAATCACACATATATATTCGTGATATTTGTACAGTGGAATTATTATAAAGAATTTGAATCCAGATCAGATTTTAAGATTATTTCAACAAGTTTTCTTACTTGTGCAGCAAAAAATGATTCCTTCATGGGATCCATAAGATATAGAGAAGTTCCGAAACACCGTCCCTCTCTTATTTCTAAACGTAATTTAAAAAGTGAGTTATCATTCAGGTTTTTTATGTCTAAAATAAATTAACTTCTGACTCATCATCATTATCATTAGAATGATCATTTTCATAAATTTGGGTTATTGATAAATATATGTTTGAAAGGGAAGCATATTGAAATAAGCTAATTCAGAGAATTTGTCTCCCCCGCTTACGGTAAAAAAAAGAGCATGCGATATAAAGATTTGATTGCTTATTCTTGAATATGTGTTTACAAGATTCTTTTATATAGAATATTTATAACACTGAAATAATGATTTTATGAGTTTGTACACACCAGACGTCATAACTTTTTCATTTCATATGTTGAATACTATCATTTAGTAAATCAAAAAAAATTTAAAAAAGGGATCGTCCGAGATTTGAACCCTGGACCACTCACTTGCTGAACAAGAATCATACCCCTAGACCACAGAGGCACATGATAAAACATCAAATTAAATGCAAACATTAGGTCACATATAATGTTTATATTCACGTTCGATATTGTCAAAATTTTACACAATACATGGTGTCTAATTTAGCCTTTACTAAACAGTTCTAGTAGATGTAATTAGAAGATGAAGTCCGCCGACAACCTGTTTTATATGTAATAACTCTCCACATGCCCCTGTGCTAAAAATAGTACCAAGGGACTTTGAATACAATAAATAGAAAAAGGGGCGGGACACTTTGAGAGGGGCTAGAGAGGGCATAGGGAGTTATGGTATAAAATTTCATTGCAAAAGCTCAAAAGCTTCTTGAGATATCGCCAGGAAACGAAAGTGTTACACACAGGCAGAATGTATGAATTTACGACCTTGACCTTTGATCTTTTGACCTCAAAATCAATAGGGGTCTTCCATAGGCCACAGGGAGTTGTTATGTAAAATTTCATTGCAAAAGCTCAAAGGATTCTCGAGATATCGCGCGGAAACGAAAGTGATAAACAGACAGAATTTATGAATTTATGACCTTGACCTTTTGACCTTAAAATCAAAAAGGTTCTTCTTTAGGCCATAGGGAGCTGCTATGCAAAATTTCATTGCGAAAGCTCCAAGGGCTCTCAAGATATCGCTCAGAAGTGAGTGTTACAGACAGGCAGAAATACAGACGGACGGACAGCTAGACGGAAGGACAGACAGACCCAAATTAATACCCCCCACTTTCAGTGAAAACGGGGGGGTGGGGGCAAAAAATGAACAATTTCTTTTATCATATTCGTACTGCATGTGCAAAAAATATTTTTATGCAATACATTATCAAATTAGAACGAAATACAAATTATCATCGTTTAATTTGTGCTTGTCATTCTGTTTTATGTACTAATAACCAATTAAGTTAACTCCTACCTGCGCCGTTTTTTGAGTAATGCACATATCCAAGGCTCAAATAAAGATCTTCCGTCTTGAGTCCCATGGCAGTCTTACAAGTCATTGATATTTTATTGTAGAAAAAAGAACAACAACCGAATTGCTCTGAACATTTAGCGCCACAAGTAGACAACGTTTTAATGTCGTTATATTCGTAAAAGATATAGGATGGTGGTGGAATCATATCGTCATTTCCAAAGAGTCTTTGGAATAGTGTTTCTGCGGTTATTAAATATATCATTCCTGGACTATACAATATTCCAAAAATGGAGATCCAAAAAATATTATCCATCCTATTCGTGTTATCAAAGGAAATGAAATGGCAGCATACGATAACGATTATCTGGTAATTATAATTTGCTTAGAATACTTCATATTTGTATGAAAATGCAATCTTTGATTCTTTGTTTGGATAATTTGATTTTGTTTATTCATTGAATTTACACTATTGATTAATCAGGTACTTTCTCAAAGATAGGTTGTGTATTTAAATCGTTTTGTTTACAGTTTGTGAACTTCTAGTTTATGTAAGAAAAGCATTGAATTGTTACTCTTTTCTCGGGGCAGTGTATCTTCTCATTAAATAATTGCCCTTTTAGGCGAAACTTTTTTGTCTTTTGCTCTCACATTAGATTTGCACAACAGCACAACAAATATTTAAACGAACCCTTGAAAATAGCCAAACCAATCACTTGATTTACATGTATCTGTACACATCAACAAATGTGCACAACTTAAGATAGGTCCCTAGTAGAATGACGTTATCATGATACATACATTGTAGCATATGCATTGCACATGTCATATTAAAACAGTGATTATAGACTATGCACATTTTATAATATAATTTTTCCCTTATAACCAAAAAATCTATTGCTTTTTAAGGAAACAAATGAAGAAACTTAGGCCTTTTCTGAAGAAACATGATTCAATGATATGATTTTTAGGGTAAAGATGATTGATCAATATGGGGGTATACATACAGCTTTTAGATATTGTAATTTTGAATTCTACATTTGGTATACTTTCCCTTGGAATTTTCATTTTTGGCAAGTATTAAATAACACTCTTACTTATTATGAATTTCCAAATTAATATCTGATAAATAAAAAGATTTTACAGTTAATTTGCATGAATATTTCATTGAGAACTGCCGACTATTGATTTTGGTTAAAATCGTGTGATTAAAGAAGGGGTGTAAATCTTTAAGAAATGCTGGTAATAGAAACTAGTCCAGACATGTATTTTATTTGATTTTCAATTACCTAAGATGTTATTCTAATAATTCCAAGAAACATATGATTGCATTAACCCAGATAATGTCGAGTAGGGACATACCTAAAATTATCTCTGACAAGGATTTTTCGGAATTATTTGATTTAGACATTCCGACAACAGAATGAAATTAAAACAAGATGTGTTTGTGAAATACCTATACCCCGTAATGCAGCTCAAAGCCAAGGTTTAAGTTTTTTTAAATGTAGCTCAAACTCTAATGCCAAGAGGTCAAAAATGTTGGTATACAAAAAGAGCGTTCGTATTATAAGAAATACACTTGTGAAATATGAAAGCTCTAGCACCAACCATTCAGAAAATATGGTTAAACTTTTTTAAAAGAAGTTCACACCCAAAGGTCAAGGTCATGAGGTAAGAAAAATATTTGGTAATAAAGAAAAGGTCTTGTCAAAAGGATAACATATGTTAAATATAAAAGCCTTAACACCAACTATTCAAAAGTGATAGTCAAGGTTCATTTTTTTTTCAAAAGTAGGTCTAACTCCGAGGTCAAGAGATCAAATACGTTGGTACCCAAAGAAAGAACTTCTCACAAAAAATACACATGAGAAATATGATAGGCGTTGCATTAACCATACAAAAGTTATGGGCAAGATTTAAGTTTTTGCGGACAAATAAATAGATTTACATGCAGACACAGAAAGACAGATTGATGAATAGACCAAAAACTATATGCCATTGAATCTTCAATTACAGGGTCATAAAAACAGTCTTAAGTCATAAATGCAATTATTCTAATCAGTGGACGTTATCAAGAGTATTTTTTCATGTCAACCAAAAAAATATTTATATTTGACTGTGTTTTGAGATCTTTTAGCAAATAAAAAGAAGGATATCTAATAAGTATTAAAGTAATTCTGTCAAGACATGTGTTAAATTCATTTTCCCAATTTCCAGTAATTATCAAATTTTTATTAAAAAAGATTAAATTATCCTAGGGAAGGTTCATATACCAAGTGAGATGGTGATCGTATAAACATGAAATATATTAAAACGAAAATCTCTTTTATTAATGTGTGGTCAACTGGCTTCACTATTTACTAACTTTTAGCAAATAAAAATTTGTTTGTATCGTTATATAGCATCTTTGAATTGGCAATAGCGAATAAACGTTAATTATCGAATTCATTCATGTTTCATTTAATGTTGTTAAGGATGACATCTCATCAATTCCACACTATTTGCTTTGCATTGTTTGTGGAAGTTTGTGATGACCATTGAGTAGGTAAACTTTACATATTGATTTTGATTGAGCTAGTAGTTTTCTTGAATAGAAAGGTCTTTTAATTCTTTGTCATAATTCTTTCAATAGCTGATCTCTAAGATATATATTACATTAATCTATCATTTTGGTAACATCCAATGCATCTTGGATAATTAGAAAGTATCTTTTTTTAGATTCAGTAAAAGATATCTGATTATCTTCTTAATTCATTTTGTTTGTTTGACTTTGGTTTATGCTTTTTACACCTCGTTTTCCTTTCATCATCTTTAACGTTGCAACCATTGACCTAAAAAAAAAAAACAAACCTTACTTTCGTTTGGATTTTTTTATTCTTTATTTCATTCTTGCAATTAGTATAAATGGATAGTTGTAGACTTGGAATAGATATCATGGAATTCGGTTTCTAATGGATTAGGTGTTACACTTGATAAACTATTTAAAGACATATTTAATTTTTATAAATCTACAATTTAGTTTCAAAATGTTATCAAATCTGAAAAATCCCCAGTTTTTAAGAAATGGGAATAAGAAAGGTTTATAACATGGAGTGAGATTTTAATTAATTGTGTTTCTTGTTTAGAAAATTCTCAAATAGCAGCTAAACAGACAATTTGGATAAGGCTAAAATTGATTTATGCTCGAAACATTAGAATGTTAAAAGGAAAAATTCTTACATTTATCATTAAAAGGTGTCAATCAAGGCACTTAATTTGTGTATAATACTGATTCAAATACATGTAGTTTATGATAATATACACTGCAATTCTTTGTCACAGCTTATATTCTAAAGAGAGGGAATGAAGTTAAATATTGAGCTTAATAAGAACATTAATAACAATAATTATGCATATCCTGAATATTTTCTTCTTTATTTATTATGAAAATTACTTCCCTTAATCAATCATTAACACTTAATTAGATAGAAATGGGTTTTCAAAGCCACTTGTATGAAAGTTTTTTTCAAAAATCAATGATGCAGACTATGACCTACAAATCAATACATGTAATGCAATATTTAACATATATGTACTTAATACAATAAAATGTATTTTTTGTTTTGATAATGCAGTATTTACTGTTGCAGCTTTCAAGAAAAAAGTTCACTCCGTTTTCAAAGGTGTTGTTTTTTTTTCTACAATGGCTGCAATAGTTAATTCCTGCATTAACAAAAGAAGAAAAAATCTTGCTAAAATTTGTGTGCCTTGTAAGTTTGATCTACATGTATTTCATATTTAGAGAAAAAAATAAAAATATCTTAGATTAAGATAACTATAACTTTATATTCACATTTGGCAATTGCTTGCCATTTAAAACCACGGATACAAGCAAGTTACAACATGTAGATGTAGTGTTATACCTTTATAACTAAATACAGCATAATATTTCCTTTGATTTGACTAGTTATGCTTTCTGTCCGTATAATGTTGCCATTGCTTGAAGAGGTGTGACTAATGCAGTTGGAAGAAAGACATTTGCCGGAGAGAGGAAAGTGATTAAAAAACCCCGAAATGTTTTCATATTCCTTTGATTTATGCATATCCATATCAATGTATGTAATTTTGATCAAAAAGCAAGTGACGGTAAAATGTTAATATAAACATGTAATGTATATTTTTGTATCTATGAAAATTCCTATTCACAAGAAAGGACGTTTTGCATAAATGCCATGCGAAGATTAAAAAAAAATCAATGCTGATGCTATTTCCTCAAATATCTGTTTATGTATCCTTTCATGGTACACCAAAAATATTTATAATTATTATTACCATCTGATTTTTAAATTGATTTCAAAATTTCCTTAAAATATATATAAAGCAAAAACTGTGATCTCAGCAATTCAAAGGATTTCCAGTGTGTTTAGATTAAAAAATCCTCTAAAATCAAGCAAAAATACCTGGTAATTTACCTCAGTTTTTGGGCGGAATTTTGTCTGAGTAACAATGCTTCAATCACAAATTTTTGGAAAAATTTATATATTACTGAGAAACGCGTTGTCTTGCCTGAAGTTAATCTTTTACATACGAATTAAAAACTTTATCCTATCTACGTTTCTGAAAAGAAAATACTTCATTGCCTTTGTCCATTTATTTTATTCAGAAAAGTAAGCTGCTATCGAGAAAGTAAATGAGGGATCCAAAACAATTTTCTATTGTATTGACTTTTCGCAAATGTAATGATAATTGTTCCCGTCACAGTCTTCATCGGCCCACAAGAAATCAAATTCTTTGAATAAAGCAAGGCAATCCTGGTCATGATAATTGTTAGGTTGTTTTTCCCCCCAGAATGTAAAGGATAGCAAATCTCCATTCTCTGTCCAGGCCCACGTATCCTCTTTCTGTCGATCTGAACCTCCAATCCATACCGTGTCTATGAAAAGCAAAAAACATAATTTCTACTATTTATGCCTCTCATATCAATTTGCTTATTTGAAATCTTCTTATGGAAGCAATTTTCTTATTACCAAAATATATAAATGTATTTATCTTATTGTTCAGTAATTTGTAAATTGAAATTTCAGAGGTGGGATCTGGTGCCTAGGAGGAGAAATCATCAGTCGACGGCTCACACCCCCCATGAATTTTATGTATTGATCAAGTAGACGGAATATTCCTTTGTCAAATTATGTATGAAAAGGGCTTAACAGTAAGTATTACATGAGTTAGCTAAAATACGACCTAATCATAGGTTATATTTCCTTACAAGGTCATTTAACGACAGTAGAATTTACGAAATGCCGCCTTTAACGCGTTTAACGCGTTGAAATCTTTGTAACCTGACCACAGCATGCTCTTGATTGTCGAATAAGTTGGAAGACGTAAACACCAAATGCAAGTGATAGCAAAGTATTACTACATAAATAAGCTAAAACTACAGACATCTCGTTTGGCATACAATTCAGTTGGCCTCATCGTCTATAGTCCGTAAAACATCCAATTATGACAAAATGACACTCTGTGGTGTCTTCTATTTTGAGTTCACTGGGATATATCGAGTAGACATATGATAGAAGTTACAATCGCTAGTTGTTAAAATCTCGTGTTACAAATGTTTTTTTCTTCTTATGTAGTAGTTTTGAATAAATTCTGCTTCACAGAAATATAAAAACAGGTCGCCTAATAAAGAGGTACATTTATCGTCCATTCCAATAGTTTGTTGGAAGACTTGGCCTTAAGACTATAAATTGAGAACAGAAAGTCAAAATTTGAAATGGATATATCTTCTGAAATAATTTTGATAATCAAACAAAAATTTCACCGTGTTTGTATCTAAATATTATACACAAACATGCACCTTTTTCAACACAATAAAACTCAAGATTTTCAGAATCAAAATTTTGACTCATGGCCTGGTCCCCAAAGACCACATACACGTACTTGTTGTCAATGACAAATTCCAGCATCGTTTTAAAATCAACTTCAGAGTTCTTGTGTGTAGATTCACAATGATTTTAATAAAGTAATTAAGGTTTAACAAAGTAATTTTGTTGATAATTAATCAAAAGATCTGCAAATTTATTGAAGAAGCAGTTGTCTATGATTTTAAAAAACATAGTTTTTAAAATTTATACATAGTTCATATGCAGTGAGGAATAGTTGTATAGTACGAACTATTTGGCGGTTTTGAGCAATATCATGTATATGCTTTCTTTTCTGAATACAAATACAGCTTTTGAATATTTTCCTTTACAATTGTTGTTTATAACCCATTTTCCCGTTTGAACTGAACAGTTAAAACATGAAATACACAAGGTACAATGATAATTTCTACGCATTACCTCCTATATTTTTGGAAAGGCTCTGCAGGAAATAATTCTCCTCTATACTTCCAATTTCCGCAAGTTTCCCTCCCAGAGCAACACAGGATGACTGAAATTTATTTGAATTATCAAGTAAAAGAGTTAAAGAGTTCATAGGTCGTAAAAAGTGATATTTAAAAAAAAATACTTTTAAAAGTTTAAATGCAACTTACCAATGACAAAACAGAAATAAATTTTGCTTTACTGACCGTGGAAACAATGGATTAAATAGAATAATATAAAACAGCTAATGAAATTACTGTTTGTCTCTTATTTTTTAAGGTGAGAACTGAATTATAAAGAACTGATTCACATAAAAATTTCAAACTCTTAAGTTATAATTATACCTGTGCATTATCCCAGCTTTTTCTAGTTGTGCCAATCAGGTACTGAGAAATCCCAAAACACGATCCCTGAAGTATTTCTTAAATGTGAAAATAATCATATGTAACTTAATTCATAATTTTCTACATTACTAACATTGAAAGGACATTGGTACCCTGATGCAAGAGGTAACTCTAAATCAGATAAATGATTATCAATTTTTGTTTTTATTAATTTGTCAGTCAAATGTATATTTTGTCTAATTTTGCCCCACAAGCTATGCTAATATTGTCTGCAATTTACTTATAAAATGCATTTCTTATGTAAAACCATAAGCATTAAAGCAGCATTTCAAAACAGAGGGATTATGACCCTTAATTCAGCATACCCCAACGCATGTCTTAATATCAGTTATTTTGCAGCAGAACGTGTATTGAGTATTTTGATTATACTTTCTGAGAAACTCTCTGAATGCAAATTAGTTTAAAGAAAACCTTGTAAACATTTACAAATCAAGGGCTAAATTTTGCTAAAATTTAATATATCTTTTTTTCCTGTAGTATTACCAGCAATAAGACAAATTCTGAAGCATTGGCCTTTTTAAATCAACATAAAATCTGAGTAACTTACAAGAATCAGTAAGAACCAGAGTACGCGAACTTAACATGAAAGATGATCAGCAAGAACGTTGTAACATATAAAAATCCGAATACTGTAATTCTAATTAAAAAAGTAATAACCGTTATTATTATTATTGTAAAGTACTTACCTGCGCCTAAAATTGTGTACTGTTTGTAACCTGACATCACCGTTAGTCCATTCCCAACACCAGGGGCTGTTATACAACTTTTTGTCAACTTGTTGTAGAAAAAAGAACAGCATCCATACTGTTCTAGACATTTATCACCACATCTTGTCAGAGTTTCTATACCTTTGTTATCAAATAAAATCTTTGCTGAAATTGGAATCATATTGTCTTTTCCGACCATTCTCACAAAGCGTGTTTCTTTTGGTACTAAAAATGTTCTCCCCTTGCAAAGCAGTGCTCCAAAAATTAAAATCTGAAATATGATAAACATTTTACTAGGTTCAGGGAAGCCGATGATTTGTAAATATAAATTGAAATTCTTCCAGGTAACCTGGATCTTTCTTTTGTAAAATACATGTAGTATTCTATGGTATTTAGACATTAAGTGCATTCAAATGTTTTACAAATATGCTTAGAATTCCTCTATGTAATATTGTGTACACATTTGAGTGCTGTATTGTGATTCCAGTACCATTACAATGCTGCTATTTTACTTTAATTCTTATTCTTGTTGAATAAAGCTTTGATAATTTTAAATTGGATTTATGGATAATCGATACTTCAGGATATTGCCCGA
Source organism: Saccostrea echinata (assembly GCF_033153115.1). Taxonomy (NCBI): domain Eukaryota; kingdom Metazoa; phylum Mollusca; class Bivalvia; order Ostreida; family Ostreidae; genus Saccostrea; species Saccostrea echinata. The sequence goes on along the minus strand of NW_026889801.1, from coordinate 9,164,380 downwards.
TTAAAGTCATATATGGCGTATTTTTGATAAGTTCAGATAACCAAAATTTAAAATATCTTTCTATTTGATTTATTACTTTATTTAAAGATAGGACTTTTCTGTAAATTATACAATTTTAATCAACCGTGTTTTAAAGATATAAAAAACATAAAACAATCACCAATTTATTTACCGACTCCCCATTTAAATAAAAGACACATTTAAGGAAGCTCTAAACACATACAAAAAGTGCTTTTTGGACTGGGAGAAAAATATATCATATAAAGGTGTGCATATTGAGACTATTTAGTTCATTTTCAAGATAGGGTACCTGCCTTATTTCCGCAGGAAAAATGTTCAAAGAAAATGGACACTATTCATGAGCAGAAATCACTGTTGTTTACTTACATTGGGAAAATTAATGGAAATAGTGAATTCAATTACTTATTCTTGGTCTAATATAATGCTAAGAATATTTTATCTATTACAAATTGTGTAATTAACTGTAAATAACCATTTTTTCTATCTTACTTCTAAGGGCAGATCACTCTAACTGCATAAAAGTACCCTATAAGTAGAACTCTTTAGCGTGCAGTGTTTAGAGCTTCCTTAAAGTCAATTTAATTATAGAAACGTAAGGTTATTCGAGTTCAAAATCGGTGAGTATTTCAATTTGAAAGTAAATAATATTATATCATGTATATCTACACTCAACCTCGTATTATCATTTTTAGCTCCAATACGCCATATATAGCTTTAACAAAACATTATATATAAACATAAAAAGAATCAGAAAATGACAATTTATTACACTGAATGAAGATAAATCAGTATATATATTATACAGACCGTTATTTAGAAATATGGCCTCATGATCAATTTTTGACGTAATCTTGTAAATATTCATGAGTTGCGTCACTTATTTTTGTCGTTATAGAAGAAATAGCTGATACGACTATTAGATATATAAAACAGATCCAATCTTAGAGCTTAATACAGTCTAACCTTAAACCCTCGATCGCATATTACACAACCATATTTAATTTGCGTTTTGCCAAACTGAGGGGAAAAAGTCAGGGTTTGTTTATCTGATTGTACCATGTTTTACTCCTCTGAGTCAATTTATAAGCATGTTTCGACATTAAGCTGATTCATGTCCGTTTTTTTTTTTAAAACAAAGGTACTTGTCAGTGTATTTGCAAGCAGAAATTACATGAATCACCCCAAAGTCATGAAGATTATGGATTAGATTTGTAAAACAGATCCAATCTTAAAACTATACTCTAATACTAATCACTTGATCGAATACGTTTTGTTAAAGCGGAAATGACTTTTATTTTTTGCATTCTGCATAGCAACGGCAATGGAAGTAACCGACCATGCGCATTTGCTTGATTTTCTTTGCTTGAACGTTCCTAATTGTTTTGTTCTGTTTTTCTTTTTTTGTAATTTACTTTTTTTTTGTTTGTTTTATTATTTTTGTGGATTCATTTTTAACTATTCTTGAAGTTGACATTAAATGTGGATCTGCAAATGCAAATACTTCGTTACATTTATAAAACAAAAATACCTTATTTTTTAAACTTCAATAATTTTAATTTCGTTGCAAGTGGAATACAAAAAACAAGCTAATTCAGTGAACTAATGTCCTCTGTTCAAGGACAAAGTAAGAGCTAAGACCTTCAAAATTCAGATGGAGGAAGAAAAGAGTGATTGACCTTGACCTGTCAGCGCTTTACCTTAAAAATATATAGACGACTTTCTTAAGTTAAAACAAACAAGTGTTTTTAAGTTTCATTGCTAAATATCAGAGAAAACTACTAAAATTTATTGACCAAGATACCGGAACCAGGCTATATCTTGTTCTTTATTTAAAAGTATCAGATCATGTGCACGCGGGACGTTCTCTTGTCGCCAATATATGTAATGATCTCTGATTTGAGCTTCATGTGTGACGCTTCCAAAGTATTCAGTCTGTATTTCGCAAATAGCAAAACCACGCAACAATCGGTGCATAAATTTAACGTTACTGAACGGTAAAGAACTGAAACAAAACAGACCAGAAGTCTCCAACCTATACAAATTTCTGACCTTGGTTTTTGACCTTTTGAACTCAAAATCGATAGAGGTTTTCATTAAAAGTCAAACTTAGTCATGATATAACATTTCATTTCAAAACCTTTAAGAACCTCAAAGAAAACTAAGATAATCATCTTGAAACCATTCGGCATAATTGAATTTCTGACCTCGATCTTTAATCTTTTGACAAAGGGATCATTTTTAAAGTCAAAGGAGTTTTGATATAAAATACAATTAAAAAAGCTCGATGAGAATTAAAGTTATCGTCTGGAAACCATTTTTTGCAATATACATGACTTTCTTACCACGACCATTGATCAATATTTTTTTTAATGACAAGCAGTTACGGCATAAAACTTTAAAAATTTAAAAAGCTGAAAGAAATTTTTAAATATCGTCTGAAAACAAAAGTGTCAAACACAGGTAGAATGATAGACGAGAGCATGGACTATTGGAATACTGAAATTTAAATCCCAAGCCTTTGCTAAAAGCGGTAAAAAAATATTCAATCGTTTATTTTATATATATATATATATATTTTTTTTTTTCAGAAGATCTTCATTTCTTTTTTTCTGTTTCTTTTTCTTTCTTTCTTTTTTTTTTTTTTTAATTTTTTTTTTTGTTGAAGAAAACAGTCACCCTCTGTTTATGAAACCAAAGGTTATGGGGTACAAAAAGTGAAAGGCCATCCTGAATGGAATTGGGTGGATTGATCAAGACTCAGCAAATAATGAGTGGAAAGGAGAAGTTTTAAATACACTGTAAGTAGAAAACGATGACTGAATGGAAAGCAAACGCGAATTGCACTGAGAACGCAAGAAGGAAAAATTTGTCTCCGACACATGTGGTATAAATAAATAAATATTTTTATGTAGGAATTGATATTACATTTTATGTTATTAGTCCCCTACCGGTGAAACCGGAGGGGACTATAGGTTTTTGATTTTAGTCTATTTTTCTATATTTTAGCTTTTTATAGCGAGCGAAGCGAGCGGCGCGAAGCGCCGCTCGTCACTGCGAGCTCTAACGACAACGCCTGGGCGAAGAGAAAATTCGGACTACTGCACATTTTTTTTCCGCAGTAATTCTGGACCCACAATGCATCGCTTGTTGTTCTCGCTACTAACTTCGTTCGCGCGGTAACAACAACTAAAAATTCACAAAAGATAAACTTACCTTAATTTAATGGATATATATTGCATACAGATAGTAGATTACGTTCTTTGTTAAAATTTTCGCACTTTTCAAACTTCGTTTATGGAAATGCAGCTAACATACGACGTTATGTGACGTCACAGTCTAGACGTTCCAAATGTCTCGTGCGGTTTGAAGAGGCGGATCTTAAAATTAATTATTAATAATGCGCTCGCCCCAACGGTCGCACCGTCAACATATTAATGCTTCTCAATTCAAATTGCACACCTTAAAATGTGCACCTAATTGCCACTCAACTGTAATTTTCAGATATCACTTGATCATAGGAATGGTATCAAAGTACAATTTGTCACTGGCTTCGTGGTTACTGTCAAACCAACAGGTATTAAATATTTACATGTATATATGACTTTTTGCCCAAGATGAAGTAACAAAGGTCAAAATTAAGGAAGATTTTCGTTTCTTTTATGCTTAGAAGGTGTTAAAAATTACTTCATGCATTATCATCATATAATGTCAACCACAGAGAGTCTAATTTACGCTTAGAAATAATTAATTTGAAAAACATTTCTATCTTAGCAGAAGCAACAGATTAGCAGATGAGACGTTCGTCAAAAGTTTGTGTAGTTTTGCCTTTACTGGGAATTGAATTTATCAAGATATTACGAAAGCCATTTATCAATTTTCATCAAAATACGAAAAAACATGGTAAAAAAAAAAAAAATCAAATTTGCAATTTTAGATTGCACTGTATTAAGTTTGTCTTTGTTATCGTCATTTTTTTTTTTAAATAAACACTATACTATTACGTTCATGTATATAATTATATTTATTTTAATTAAGATAGTTATGCGAATAAGCAGACTTAAAAAAAAATTGATAATGTATCGACTTTAAACGAGACAGCTGATATTCTTGTTTCATCAACTTGTTTGTCAATTATTTACCTCGTTTTAAAAATTGTACATATAAATATTGACATTAAAAGATGCTTGAGTTTCTGATTGACAATATCTATGTGGTTTTGGGAGACCAGGTCTTCCAACAATCTATTGGAACTCCCATGGGTACCAATTGCGCCCCGTTATTAGCAGACCTTTTTTTTGTATTCATATGAAGCAGAATTTGTCCAAAATCTTGTACGTGAAAAGAAGAAAACACTTGCTGTGGCGTTCAACTCGACATTTAGATATATCGACGACGTATTGTCAATTAACAACGGCTATTTTCATTCTTATGTCGATACGATATATCCTGGTGAACTTGAGATGAAGATACCACAGAGTCTGATATATCTGTTTCATATTTGGATATTTTACTTGAAAAAGACGTTAATGGTAATCTAACAACCAAGCTTTATGATAAACGTGATGACTTTAACTTTTCAATCGTCAACTTCCCTTACTTATGCAGCAATATACCTTCATCACCTGCATACGGGGTATATATCTCTCAGTTGATTCGATACGCAAGAGCATGCTCTACGTATGTACAATTTCTAAAACGAGGTAAATTATTGACAAATAAGTTGATGAAACAAGAATATCAGCTGTCTCGTTTAAAGTCATCATTTCTTAAGTTCTATGGTCGATACAATGACCTTGTCAGCAAATATAATTTATCATTGAGTCAAATGCTGACTGACGTTTTTCATACTAATTGTTAGGCCATTATTTACTCACTGAATTGTCGACGGATTTTTCCGTTATTTCCCGATCATGACAAGGGGCACACGGTGGGTGTGACCGGTCGGCAGGGGATGCTCACTCCTCCATGGCCTGATCCCAGCTCTGATGTTTGGAGGTCCGTGTTTGCTCTGCTCCTATTTTGTATTGTATAATGGACTTTTGAGCTTGAATACTGTTCGTTATCTCTATATATTTTATTCAGGAGTACTGTGCAACAATATATTCGAAAATTGGTGTAAATCAGATGTGGATAATTAAAAAATTTAAAGGAACTTTTGGAAAATCTGAAATCACAAAATTTGACCAAAATCAATAACATAAAAATTTCCCACTTTTTAAGTCTGTATACAACCATTTCCCGCGCCAAATTAAAGTCCAGGCGTTTTGAAATCATTGACAGCTGCTTTTTCAATAAAAATGGAACTTGTAAATTTACTTACCATGTCATTGATCATTTGCAAAATTATTTTGTGAAAAAAAATTCTGATTGTACACACAAGTACTTTGACGTTGATATTAAAAAGATGCTTGAGTTTCTAATTGACAATATCTATGTGGTTTTTAGACACCAGATCTTTCAAAAATCTGTTGGAATTCCCAAGGGTACCAATTGCGCCCCGTTGTTAGCAGACCTATTTTTGAATTCATATGAAGCAGAATTTATTCAAAATCTTATACATGAGAAAAAGAAATCTCTTGCTTTGGCTTTCAACTCGATATATCGACAACGTATTATTAATTAACATAGTTATTCCCATTCATATGTCGACACGATATATCCTAGTGAGCTTGAAATAAAAGATACCACAGAGTCTGACACATCTGTTTCATATTTAGATATTTTACTAGAAAAAGACGTTAATGGTAATCTAACAACACAACTTTATGATAAACGTGATGACTTTAACTTTTCAATCGTCAACTTCCCTTACTTATGTAGCAATATACCCTTATCACCTGCATTTGGGGTGTATATCTCTCAGTTGATTCAATACACAAGAGCATGCTCTACGTATGAACAATTTTTAAAACGAGTTAAGTTATTGGCAAACAAGTTGATGAAACAAGAATATCAACAGTCTCCTTTAAAGTCATTATTTCGTAAGTTCTATGGTCGCTACAATGACCTTGTCAGCAAATAAAATCTATCATTAAGTCATATGCTAACTGACGTTTTTCATACTAATTGTTAGGCTATTATTTACACACTGATTTGTAGACGGATTTTCCCGTTATTTACAACTAGGAGCACACAGCGGGTTGACAAGTTGGCAGAGGCTGCTCACTCCGCCATGGCACCTGATCCCACCTCTGTTTTTGGAGGTCCTTGTTTGCTCTGCTCCCGATTTGTATTGTTTTCAAGCACTTTTGAGCTTGAATACTGTTCGTTATCTCCATATTTCATCGTAAATTTTATATGAAATGCCCAATCAATTAAGGGGTTAAAATAACGCCAAAAGGGGGGTGTTTTTTCCCTACATTCTATAAAGTTTTACCCCTGGAAAAGATATAGACCTAGGAAATGTTATTAAATAAGTAACAGCGGAATAAAATGCATCCAAAGTACATGTTTTAAAATGCCGATAGAGATTCAGGGAAAGGAGAAACACATATCTAATGTCCATTAGTAGTCCGGGTGTCTAAAGACGGTCGGTCAAGACGAAAAGTGACATTGTTCATAATTGGTAGACATTGAACTCCGACAAGCAAATTATGCTGGCATAATCAAGTGAAGATCTTTCTCTATGTATGGATCCATTTACAATTTTATGCATTGAAATCAGCTGTTCATGACTTTGTAAAGTCATTTAAACAAGACGGGTGTAGGTCTTTACTTAACTCCAGGGAATTTCATCAAGATAAGTGTATTGAGGGAGAGAGAGAGCGGACATTAATGTTTTCCTATATCCAAGTATTGATTTTGACATGCAGGTTTAAATAATATATCAGATAATGTCGGAATATATTTTCAATAGTCTAGAGAATACGTAATTTATTCAATTAAAAAAGTTTAGAAGAGATCAATTTTCCCACATGCGCACGGTGACAAATGCTTTGCTTGATGATAATTGAGATTCAGTATTCTTTTTGTGTTTCATTCGATAGGCATATCTTTGTAATTTCGTCTGATCCCTTAGAAAATTCACGAATCAAAATGGACCATCCTGTTCCTCTATTTGTTCTAATAATATCACTTTATTATGCTAGTGTATTTGGTGCTTTTAGAGAATTTTCGGAATTTTCACGAGTTTCTTCGAATGATAACAAAATACCAACTCTTGACATCTTAGGGGAATACGAGGCGATTCAAAGTCTGTCTGAATGTAGCTCAAGATGCTTCAAACGACCAGGTTGTACAACTTTCTTCTTTAACCGTGGATCTGGGAAATGTTTTGCAACCAGTTCTGCAAATGGACTTGAAATGTTCGATGGATTTATGCAATTCTCTATTCAAACAAGTATATGTGTTTGACTGTCCTTCTTAATGGAAAATATATATTTCAGCAAAAACATTCAAAAATCTTATTATTCACTTTGTATACTGACGAAAGAGGGATACTGTTCAAACCCATGTCAAATATTTTTACCATTAAAGTTTGAAGTAGTTATCTTCTAGCACAGTGAACCCTTTTCTGTAAACGTTCACATATATTAAAGTAACTCCAATAAGATACTGTATTTCTAATGTAATTTTGTTTGTTTTAGGTATCCTGCAATGGAGGATATTTGGTAAATCGTACTATCTTCTTGTGAAGAGTAAACTAGCAATCTTAGAAGCACAGGTAATAATTATCAAAGCAAGAACTCCATGTTAAACAATTGTAGCTTCATGATACAAAACTAGGCCAATTATCTCGTTAAGTTTTGCAATTCTTTTTATACGAAATGCTATTATAAGGTGCGCAATGGAAATAAAGGTTACGCAGAATGTAGATAAAATAAAAGTATAAATTCAATAAAAAAAAGAGTCATATTCTATGAATAAAAAAACCAAGAAAGCGTAAATTGATAGTTAAACCCAATTTTGGACATAAAAAAATCGATCCACGAGTAATTCGATATTTATTTTGTGATTTATCGATTCGTAGGAAATAATTTTCTGCAAAAAATATTATTATGTTGTCTTACACTCACAAGAACTAGACTTTCAGTAGCTTGATGTTGCTAATTATAGAAAAAGAAAGAGTAGATACATGTATCGCATGTGTACAAAAAAGCATGCTTAGCATACTATACAATAGTAGTCTTAACTAAATAGATGCAAGTTCGTTGATTGAAAATATCTAAAACACAGGCACTCGTAGGAAGGAATTTCATTTTTTGTGGTGGGGGTATCTCCAAAGAAATGTTTTGACGAGCAAACAAAAAAGTTATAAGACATTATTATAATAGACAATGAAAATGTAAAGTTAGATAAGATTTTTTTTGTTCTCGGCGAACAAGGCCACGGCATTAAGGCTGCCGGATGATAAATTGGCTAGCCCTAAAATCAACTATGCATTACATTAAACATTACATTATGCATTACATCAAACATTATGCCACATTATCATTCGAGGACTACTATTATTAGATTCATAATTTATACTACGCATATTGGTACACTGTAACATTTTAGGGACACGCCTGTGTGCTCCCTTCCGGTTCATAAGGGCCTACAACATTAGAAATACCAGGGAATAAATACAAAAAATAGAAATTGAATATTTTTTTCGGATACAGGTGAAAGATCTTGTGACAAGTTTATTCATTTTCAAATTGTTTAATTCGATTTCTTTGTCCGTTTCCTTCGGTCGGGCTCCTTCTTCGTATATGTGTACATTGTACTTGGAAAAACCGCTTTCGTTTATGAAAATGATTTCTATGTGTACCGGACATGCGTGACATATATGTCTGTAGGAGTGTTTATTTAATCACAGTTCCACTGCGCAGCCTGTGACATTGCAACCAACATTTTTCAACAAGTCATTCGTATAAAACGTAAATGACTTAATATAAATTAGCAAAAAACTTCGAGGAGACCTCGCTTACTTTAAAATATCAAAGTCCTTATTTATTCTTATCCCGAAACTATGAGTAGTAATTATTCCTTTGTAAGATTTTAATTATTTAATACCGATTTTTAATTGCGATATTTGGATACAGCTCAGGCTTTTAGCACCAGATACTGAATCCAAATTTATCATTTATTAATTAGTTCTTCCGCGAAAATATTCATTATTTGTTAATAAATCCATCAGGTATTATTTGTTAAAATTATTAACGTATTTATGATAGCGTTTCTTAAATTAAATGCACTTGTGTGTACAAATGTAAAACTAGGTTTACCTACGCAATTTTTAATCTGTGGAATTTGATGACTTATAATTCATGTTTAACGATTTTAGGAATTTCAACATTTGTATAATTACACAAGTCGCAAAATTTCCACCACTGAGTGGAATTAATTTAAACTAATTACAGATTGAATTTGATGATGATCCCCGAAAGAACAAGGTACGGTTTTAATAAAAATTTTGCCCTGTGTTTTTTCTTAAAAATGAAAGTGATGTAAAAAATTAAAACTCATGCTTTCTGAATCATTGAAATTCCATGCAGAAGGATCATACAAATCATTTTCTCACATGATCTTCTAAATGCTAATTTTGACGTCATAAGCTTTTGCATTTTCCCGTATTTTCTTAAAAAGTTGCAGAAGACAACGATTTTCAATGGAATTTTCTTTCAGATAATATTGTCCAGAGGCATCGCCCACAAAGATTTTGAGATATGTGATTTGTCAAAGAATTTTACACAACATACCCGAAAATTAGAGTGGGCGGCGGCTGTGAACACTATTTTCTAAGGAAAATAAGCCTTGTTTGTCACTCATATGGAGACGTCCCCATATAAAGGTGAAGAGCTTCAAATTTAGACCGTTACTCGGCATTCAGGATCCTTGTTAAGTGAGGGATCTTTATCGTGCCAACGCCTGCCATGACAGGGGCCTTGGTTTTTAAGGTGTCATCCGAAGGACCCGCAACTTTCACTTCAAAGTGCCGAGCGCTCGGCGAAGGAACAGTTGCTACCTGTTTTTGTTTTGACTAAGGTTAGTCTCGGACGGGGCTCGAACCCACGACCTCCCTTCGGAAGAGAGCGTTCTACTATATGTAATATATATATGACTTATTTTGAAATACATATTACAAATAATGTGGGTTCCATTACATTTTCTTTGAATGAAATGTCCTGTGATGGATTTGTAACTAGAAAGCTTCCCCTCCGAGTGATCAAATTTAATAACACGGTTTAAATGCCCGATAAAAGTGCACGAGAATTTCTGTGGTAGAATTAATAATGAATTAAAACGCAAAGCCATTAGGATTTTACACATAAAACATTTGTTTGTTTTAGTAACTCTATTAATAATAAACATCGTATGCTGGTTGATTTTTCTGGAAATGGTACAATAAAATGAGTAAAATTATTACAATTAACTTGCATGTGATAAAACATAAATTTGCTATTTTTCCCTCTTAATATGCCTTCAGACATTTTCTGAAGCGTTTCTTTTCATTTTATTTTGATTAAATTTACGTAGCGTAATATGACAACAGAGTTCATCCTGATCTTTGCTAAGATTAGTTTTGTTTATCCTAATTGTGATATCATTTCTTACAAGATACAACCCCAAAGAACAGGGTCTCGTGGGCCTTATATCAACCCTAGCAAAATAGATCTGAAATCAAAACACATCAGAATTACAATGCATTGATATGTAGAGAACACATGTGTATATTTGAATGCTTATCAAAGAAATGTCTTTATATATTCGATAAGTATTTTGAAAGTCATATTCAAAAATATATTCTATAAAGCTAGCTGCACTTTTCTGCCTTTTATCTAATCAGCCTTGCCTATACAGTACTTGAAATACTTATTTGCCTACATATGAATTTGACATAGTACTATCCATTTGTGTTAATTTTTTTCAAACACTGACGTAAGACTTTGGTCTCTATAAGAGTCTCATCTATACCCCTCGGGGTGGGTTTGGGGGGAGGGTGGGGGTGTGGGTGGCGGGGTGTTAATTAACTAGCGTCCTCCTAATAACCCTACACAACTTTAAGGATTACGACCTAAACTTACATGTAGAGAAACGTTAACTACATATGATGTTTGTATTTCAGTGAATCTGCAAAGATTATTGTAAGTTGATGAAATACAGAATTTTACACATTTAATACAGCGATCATCAATCTGGAATACATTTTAAAAGGAATTTCTAACAAGTGACATTATGTATCAATTAATAAATCTATATCTAAAGGTATTTCCACCCTTGCAATTTCAATGGTTCAAAGTAGACAAAGTGCATTTAGTTTCACTGAATATACTTTAAATTAACTAACAATGGCAAAAAATGTATAGGTTGCCATATTTTTAAAGATGTAAAAAATAAGTAAACAGAAGTATAAGTCAGCCATGAAAAAATCGTACATTTTTAGCATATAGTGTTAAATAATGATGTTAAAACTGGTTCGAATACATAATTCTGATGATAAAAGTTCCAAAATAATTGCTACTTTATAAATATGTTTGAATTGTGAATATCAGGGAAACTACTTTAAATTAAAGGTACGATAAAGAAAATGCTTGAATGAAAACACATGAGAAGGAGTAATTGCCCCTCGCAACATTTTCTAAAGATTGAATAATTGATTAAATAAAGATACATTTTAAAAATTCTTTTACTTAGCAATATTTTTCACTGCACCTTTTGAAAAGAATTCTTCCACATATAGTTTTCTATTGGGTATAATTTTTAATTAATACCAGTTTTTACAAAAAACTATGACATCACAAGAGGATGAAAATTCCTTAACCATTTGATGTCTGAAAACACTAGCTGTGGCCTCCAATTCGACATTCAGACATATCGAGGATGTTTTATCAATTAACAATAGTTATTTTCATTTGTATGTCGACTTGATTTATTCCAGTGAAATTGAAATTAAGGACACCACAGAGTCTGCCACATTTGTTTCATATTTAGATATTTTACTGACTATAGACAATAAAGGCCAATTAACTAGTACATTGTAAGACAAACTAGATGACTTTAGCTCTCCATCGGCAACTTTCCTTATTTATGTAGTAATATTCCAATAACACATGCTTATGGTGTTTATGTCTCCCAATTTTTTCGCTACTAAAGAGCTTGCTCTGAATACAATCAAATTTTCAAGCGAGGCAGCTACTCACTGATAAGTTGATGGTTCAGGGATTTCAACAGCCTCGTTAAAAGTCAGCATTTTGTAAATTTTATGGTCGTTATAATGACCTTGTTAGCTAATATAACCTATAATTGGGTCATATTTTAACTGACTTGTTTCATACAAATTGTTAGGTCTTTGCTTTTATTACTGAATTGACTACGGACAGTTTCACATCAGTGCGGATGTGACCGGTCAACAGGGGATGCTTACTCCTCCTAGGCACCTGATCCCACCTCTGGATTTTCCAGGGGTCCGCGCTTTATGTCCTCTTCACATATTTGTATTGCTTATGGATTTTTTTTTATCGGTCCCTGTTCTTTATCTTTGCCATTTACATTTTAACCGTTTGATGTCTATAGAAATAAAATAAACAGGGGTTTTCTACATCTTCCTCTAAAAAATATTGAAGGTCTTGTCAATTGATTATGCAAAATCAAATCTTTTTTCAAGAGACACTGTTTGACGCTTGGGGCAAAGCTTGTCGAGGTTGATACTCCAGAAGAAAATACATTTTTGACAAACATGGCAATTCAGGAAAATGTTGGTAAGAAACAAACTTATAAAGTTTTTTTCCCATATTCATTGGATTTCACGAAGATACAGTTGTTCTCTTGCAATCAAATTGACCTGAAGTCTGGTTTAAAATTTTGAAAGTATTGTATTATGTTTAATATGTAGTGGTTAATCTCCTTGATGGAAAATATATCAAAAATACACTTTTACATCTCTTTAAATACCGTTAAAGGGAAAATACACTACATTTAAATGCGATTAAAACGTGAATTTCATCAGTATAAGAAAATTATTACATTTACCCCCTTATTCATTCTTTTGAAACAAATATAATTGTATTTACAATGTTATTACATGAATATCCAAATAGAAATAACTGACCTTATTGACAAATGGGATTAGGAAAGATACAGGTCAATCAAAAAGTTAGAGAAAAATTGCAGTCTGCTTAGTCAAAGTAAGGATTCAAACTTTATTCCGACAACTGAGGGAGAAATCATGAGGAACAAGTCTGTAACTATACCAAACTAAAACTATAGAAGACCTAAACGGAAATACAAAAATGCATAAGATTGTATCATGTAAAAATACGGTTTCTTTCATTTTTTTTGTTGTTTTTTCTTTCCTTTGCCCTGTTCACACGGATGCACAACAAATTTTTGCTTTGCTTTAAATTTATGCATCGTAAAATAATGCAAATTAAATCAAATAAGATTAAAAAAACGTTTAGATTATATCTAATGCGAAGTAAACTAATGCGCAGATTTGAACGTATTTTCAAATTAAAAGGTTCGCAAATTTTTGTAAAGGATAAAAAAAATAAGCAATTTTATTACACAGTTGAACTACAGTATTTCGAACTCTGAGAGTAAAGTATGGATCATATATACTATTTTGGTAGAAAATATAATTACTTCACTTGTTCCATACTCATACATTGGTAAATAAATAATAAATTTTCAGTCTATTGCACATTTTCAATGCAATGTATGCGTGAAGATTATAACACAGTTATTTCCTAGTTATATATTGCTCAGTATGGCGGTTAGTTCCGATATTGCGACATATAATCAATATCACGAGAGGTTACTTCGGTGTAAAAAAAAAAATTAAAATGTAAGATGCCGTGTCTATTTTCTTAATTAGTTTTTTTTGCTTGTTTTTTTCTTGAAAAGTATAGTTATCCCCTCGCAACGGAGTTCTGGGATATAGTAATACGCATGTGAGTGTGTGGGTTAGAGAGTTAGTAGGTGTGTGCGTAACGGGATCTATGTCGAATGTTGCCTTAATGTATATCTATTTTTTAATTTTTTCATTAATTTTTTGATCATCTTGTATTCCAATCACATAGATAAAATTGAACCAGGGGATAATAAAACATAACAGACAGTAGTGTGCTTTTCTAAGTGTAAATATTCAGTGGTGTGCAATCGGGTGCGGAATTCTTCTTTCATCATATTGCAAATTGGAGACGGTAAATAGAAATAAAAAAAAACATTAAAACAGAAGTTTTAAAGTTTACGTGGCAGGTTCGGCCAGGTAAGACGGAATTTATGCAGTCACATTAACATCAAATTCTGAATGGTAGAAAACCATTGAAATGAACGTTTACGTTCCCCCATTATTCGCCGTAATTTTCAATTTACAATCATGTAAACATTCAGAACAGCTCCAGTAGAATAACTATATTTAGCTACGTACAGTGAAATCACCAATTATAGATTTACGATTCGCGATTATTCGCAGTACTTTCAAATCATGTAAACAACTAATTCTCAACAGCGCCCATACTTTATCCACATTAGATAAACGGCGCTCTAAAGACGGAGGACTCGGTTTGTGATGGTCACCATGCTCATTCTGGAAAAGGATATCTTTACCCACCCATCCTATTGCCGATATTTGACCATGTCTAACAAATAGACTGTTCTTGTTATAAAAAAGAACTTGCATGGTTAGAGACATAAGACTCGGAAAAATCTTATTAGCTGCTGTGAACATAACGCTACGGCGCATGTCACGTGACCGCTTGTATCACGTGATTCGCGCATGGGCAGAACGGTGGAAGATGTGCATTAAAATCGGAGAGGACTACTTTAAAAGACAATGAATACTGAAATCTAATTTTATTTCTTTTATGGAAATAATTCATTTATTTCGCGAACTTTTTGATTACGACTCGTAGTAACGCGAGTGTGTGTGTGTGTGTGTGGGGGGGGGGGGGGTGTCAGGGTGTGTGTGTGTGTGAGGATGAGTGAGTAACGAAAGTTACCAGGCGCAAGAGTTAGTGCCTATCGAAATTGATATGCACTTATGCGAGGGGAAGCTACGCTTTACAGTGCCCTTGTATATTCATTTTTTTGGCAGTTCGTTAAATAAAATTTGTTTTGATTATTTTCAACTCAATTTCTATATTCCATCAGATACTTGCATTGCACCCTTTTCCAATTTTCATTTCAGCCCGAGACATCAAATCCCTCACTGCTCAATGGCCCTGAGTGCCGAGTATAGGTCAAAATTTGTAGCCCTCCACCGGCAAGTGGTGGCGTCTCAATATGAGTGAAAAACTCTCGAGAGAGACGTTAAATAACAAACAATCAAGTAAATCTACGCAGACCGTACATCGTCCGATTCAAAGTCTCTACCACTCAAAAACTGTCTTTTCCATGTATTTACAAATTTTCGGCTCATTTTGACATATTTCCTGGTTCATCCAGCATTTTCAGAGTTTGTTTAAAAGGTTTCCCGAACGCAAAGCAAAATTTTATCACTATTCGTTATTCTGTGGCATCCTCTGTAGTCATGGTTTTTAGCTTTTTTTAATCAAGTCTATCTGTCTTTAGAAATTGATATTTTTTAAACGAAGCAATGTATTAATTTACATTACATTCTAGCGTCTGAAGTAATAGAATAGTACTAAATTTAAACATTTAAATATCATTGCATTGAAGCGCTATTTATTTGAGGAATGACTATAGGCATTATAGAGTGTATAATAAAAAAAATAACTCAATTTTGACCCTGCTCCGTTACCCCATTTTTGTTATCTTTAATCTTTGATAATTTTGATAAATATCAAGATGTATTCTAATATTTTTACTCAAAGTATTTGAATCTATTGTTCAAATATGTGTATCAAATTTGGTTATAATATGATATTAAATAAAATAGTGATGACAAAAGTCTGCTAATTTTTTGAATGATATTCGAACATTAAGGAATATTCCTTAACTTGAAGAGTACTTTGCTTCCCTGAAACCGATAGCATTACTTAATAAATTCATAAAATACTTGATAAAGTCACACATATTTCAACTTGACCCTAATTACTTAAAATCTAAACTAATAAAATGCAAATTTTCTTTCAAACAAGAACACTTTCCAGAAACTATGTATAATTTTTTTTTATCTAAACTAAGATATACCCTTCGCCATATTGAAATTTGTTTATGACCTCCATACAGGACACATTATATGCATTTATCACGTAACTGTCAAATAATTCAATATAGAAAAGTATATACTTTGTTATTTCAGCTAATGATATCGATAAAATCATTTACAAATGTTTTTTTTTTAATTATATAACCTATTAAAAGCAAAAGCGTATCTATATCCGTATAAACACGGGTTCCTCGCGTCGTAGATGTTCGACGTACTTTCTCGGTGACGTCATAAAGGGTCGACGCGCATTCAATGGATCAAATACGTGCCGTTGAATTTGAAAAATAAAACATTTCTCGCGTATAAGATTAAAATTAGGCAAATATAAAATAAAAATAAGTCGCAAATATAAATAGAAGTAATAAGGTATCATTTTTAACATCTATCGGGATATAAATACGGGTTGGTACAAAATCAAATTAACCATAAAGCCCTTATGGAGTTTGATCTCGTAACCAACCCGATAGCTGTTAAAAAATAATACCTTATTTCTTAAATGATGTCATAATATCTTTACAAATATAAATTCAGTTTTATAAAAGTATCTATTTGTGCACTTTTATATTCTGGTTATTTCTTCATAGTACGCCTTAACAGTGCTGCGCACTATATTGGTAATGATTTTTCTCAGATCTAAGTTTTTGTTGTTCTAAAAATAAAAAAATAATATATATCAAGAGAATCATATATTTTCTTATTCAAACATACATTCAAAAATACTAAATATTTTTCATCTTACTGTAGATATTCATCTTGGGATTACTGATGCCTTTGTAGAGGGACAATGGGTGTTTCTATCTTCATTGGACCCTGTTCCGCTTGTCAACTGGAGCAGTCGTAATCCCGACAATTATCGGAATCAAGACTGTGCAGGGATAGCAGGATATGAAGGTTACAAGTGGGATGACTACGATTGTTCAAGCAAAATGAATTTTGTTTGTGAGAGATTAATTGGTTGAGGACTTCAAAATTCCAAAAAAAAAAAAAAAAAAATGATTGAATAAAAGATGGCATACAACAAAATGGAGAAAATTTTTAAATAATATTTACTTAAAGATTCTGTACCTGTGAATCTACTCAATAGTATGAGTGCCTAACTTAATCAAAATTTAGATTTCGTTAGCATCAGTTGTTCTTAATTATAATGCACCCTGTCAAAGAAGTTTGAAAAAACATGAAAATGGTTACCTTTGTGTGAAAAATGGAATGGATAAATTGCTTATTGCTACAATTTCCTTATCACATACTTAAATGTAAATCAGAATTATCAAATGCAAAATAGACAACAGCTTTAAATAAATTTTTTAGACAAAAAGCAAACAACAACCGATTTGATGTGATTGGAATGCCAACAACTGCAAAATAAAACGCATAATGGATGCAAAACAAATTGTCACGATAAAAACACATGATCATTAATGTTAAACAAAGTCATCGCAAATATAATTCCACGGTAAACGAATGTATGGACGAATTCATTTATTGCTACGTCAAAAATTATGCCTTAGATACATGCTTGAATCAAAATAAGCAGTTTAAACAGTGGATGTAAATTTAAATTAGATACTAGAAGTTGACATTAAAGGAAAATTAAGGGGACCAACTTTTGCAGTGCAGTTAAACATCATTCCCGTATTATGAGCAAACTGTTTATGTATCAAGTCTTCAATCTTTCCTTTCACTAAACTCCCGGGTGAAACAATTCTCACTCAACGAAAAATGATTATTTGTAATTGTTCTCGGGTGACTGTAAAATTGCATTACCTGATGCGTTAATTCCCATTTATGTATGCTTTGTAGCTAATTCTTTCAATTTATTTTAGCTTTCCATTTTTTATTCCCTTTTCTTTGTTTTGCATATGCATTCTTTTAATGATTAATTTGTTATGCATTATCATTCTTTAACCTCTTTTTTCGTTATAATTATATTAATTAAGCAACTACAGATGTAACTCAAAATTGGTCAGACATGAATATAATGCCCTGTTCACGCGAATGCGCATTAAAAATTGAATTTGCAATAAATTAATGCGAAGTAAAATAAAGCAAATTAAACAAATGCGAATTAAATTGTGTTCACACGGCAGTTAATGCGAAGTAAACTAATTCACATTAAAATTTTATTTCTACAGAAAGGCTATTGAGTAAGATTATTATGACGTCATTTGCAAATCACGTCACCTTATGCAGAGCAGATAACATTTGACATAATATCAGTCTCTGTACTCATTTTTGGAAATTAACAATTTTTTTCTTTGTCTTTCACTCAAAAATAACATAAGTACCTATTTTTGACTATCCACATGAACATCTGACTTAATTTTGCCATACCGTATGCGTCAAAATTTAATTCGAATTAGTTTCGCTTAGTCTTCCCACGGAGCTAAAGAGAATTAATTTGATGCGCAGTAAATTAATTCAAATTAAACTAATTTGCATTAAACTCTCCATGTGAAAGGCGTTCAAATTTAATTCACAGTAACTTACGTTTAAATCGAATGAAATTCTCCGTGTGAACAAGGCATAAGATCACTATTGCTATCGTGGAATGTTTGACTCGATAACCTGACCACAAAGATTTGAAAATTGCATACACTTTATTGTTCTGTTTATGACAAAAAAAAATTCAGTTACTTCAAGAAAAACATTAAAATAGTACACATATCAAGTAAGCAATGAATGAGGTTATGAAAGGGTTATTTTCCCATTTTTATCATCATTATATTGGCAGTTATATCTATTCATTAAAATCTCAATTTTTGGTTAGAATTATCGTCAATGCGTCTTGCAAATCTATGGAATTCTTTTCAAATTGACTAAGAAGTACAAAATTAGGATAAAATACTGTAGACCCTAATACATTGAAATAAAATAAATGTATAATAAATATGCTCAAAATCCAACATTACAAGTCTCACTTACACCAAAGAATCTGGATCTTTTTCTTATGGTTTTATTTTAAACACTTTAGTGTTTTCCCTCACCAAATTTGATAAAACAAGAGGCCATGGACGATAAAGCTTTCCTGAGTCAGCCTGGCCCTGCTTGCTGTTCTGAAGAATATTTAAAACAAAGACTTTATTCTTATGAACAATTTTGACCTCATACTGTGGCCCCAACTACGTCCCAACGAAATACGATGAAGCTGATCTTGAATCCACACTTCACGAGAATGCTTCAAAATCAATATGACAAGAATTGCCTTGCTTTTCTGGAGGAAAGAGAGGATTTAACTCTTCTGTATATGCATTATAAAAAAGTTTAGTCCCACACTAACACCAGAATGAATAATAAAAATTATAAAAACACTTAAATGCACTTATCTTTGGATTGTTACAATAACAATGAGGACTAGCTACTCTTGAAACACGTTTTTAATTTCCTAGGCATTCACACGTAGAAATTTAATCTCTTAAGTCCCATCTTACGTCTAGGTGAAAAAATTTGAACAAATTAAAATCTGCACTATCTTAGATATCTGCATATTTATTTGACTTAACAGCTTTGCCATCTTGAGAAGATAATGTTTCAAAGATTATAGCATGAACGAATTATCGGATAACAGTTCATCCATCTTCGAACCTCATTTACTATGCATAAACCAGTGTTCGATATATGTATTTGTGACGTTCCTTCGTTGGAGCTCTTTTCCCGTGTTAACAGGAGTCATACCCTGCTCCACATAGTACCGAGTGATAATTTGCTGCGCCGCATTATAGCAGGACATCGCCGTTTTGGACAATATCTAATAGTGTTTGGTCATAAAACATCACATCTTTGTCATTTATGAAGTCAAAGTATTAATCTTTTAAACACATGTACTCTAGATCGTACAGTTTCTATGGATGTAATTTTTGTCACATTATATTTCCATATAGCCGTGTAATAAAGAAAACATAGATTGCAATGCTAATTTTGAAAGTCAAGAAACTGCCGTGCGCCGACCACCGATATTTAACACCCTTTGAATGCTGTTTCTAAATGCATATGACATTCCAACCTTATAGTATTTAGTCAAAATGAAGAGAATATCATTTCCCAACAATGTGCCAAAAATGAGTAATTTTGGTAAGGTAGTTTATGAAATATTTAAAAAGTTCGCGTTTTTCTTGGACAACCCTCGTATATATACAAATATAAAAGTTTGATCCCAACCCTACCCTTTTGGACCCTGATTTTGGAAAAAAAATTGAATTTGCACTGCCTTGAAGATGCTTGCATATTGATATGAAATAACGAAGATAACGAACAGTGATCCAACTAAAAAAAACTGAAATGACAAATCTGTAAACAGGACATACATGTAAAACATGGATCCCTGGATACTCTAAAGGTGTCAGTCAAAAATACAACCCAATGATGTCTAACCATGGCCTTACCGTTCTTGGGAAGAAGATTGTTAAACATTTTTTTACAATAATTTTTCTTGTAATCCTTTGATCCCTTGTGGCACCCAATAGAGACAGGATTTGGGCATATTTGAATCTACACTACCTGGGAAACTTTGCATAATAATTTCACTATAATATACTTCTAGTATACTTTATCTCACTTCTGTTTTTGAGAAAAAGTTTTTAAAACATGCTTCCAATATATTCCCATTTAAACCTTTGATCCTTTATTGTGGCCCCAATCTATCCACTGAACCACCATTTGAATTATATTGAATTTGCATTAATTTAGAATGCTTCATGATAATATCACTCATAATGATCATTGTGTTCTTGAGAGGAAGATTTAAAAAAAACAACAACATATTTTCAATTTATTTCTATTTAAAACTTATATGTCGTATTGTGCCCCGCCCTTCCACGAGGCATGTGATTTTGATAAACCCGATTTTAAATGATGTCGAAAAGCTTTTAGATAAGTTACATTTTTTTCTGGCCCAGCGGTTCTTAAGATTTTTAATACGCCATCATTTATGGCTTGTTTAAATTATCTTCTCTTCCAAGAGAGCATGACCGTTATTTGAACAAACCTAAATTTCCTTTATCCAAGAGGCACTTGTACTAAATTTATTTGAAATCGGTCTAATTGTTCATTTTGAGAATTGATAATAATTGTACAAATAATGTATAGTTTATGGTATTACGTATACTGACTTTGACACCTTCTTTGGATATTTACTAAGCCGAATTCTGTTATATATTCTATATTATTATTCCCCTCTTAGTGTAGCAGTCGTACTACACTAACATGTTTTTAAACAAATTACTTGTATATTTTTGAAAGAAATATATTGCAACTGAAAACTTACACACAAGCAAAAGATGTGACAATTTTATTCCAAGTTTTTTTTAATCCTGACTAATATTCTCAAATAAAGCGGTTACCATCATTTTCTGATATCTTTAGTATCTACATTTTGACAGATAGTGAAAATATTAAGAAAAACCGCAAGAAATATGTTTTAAAAATTGACAGAAATTAAAAGCGACGTCGGCCATCCGCATGGACTGGCGTCCTATTATACAGTAATATTTTAATAAGGATGAAACGACGTTAGAAACAAACTATATTATTCAAACAATTGGAATTCATTGCAATATTTAGTTCGTTGATTTTTAATTGGTATATCTGATTTTTCAACGATGTGTACGATTTGAGAGACACTACAAAAAGTAGAAAATTACTATTATTGGATAGGATATAGGATAATAACAATAGAATATCTCTGCTCATGACGTTGTAATATATCTAGCGCAGAGTCGGATAAAATTACATACAGATTTCACAGCACAGTTAAGGCTGCAGTAAGGAGGCGGGGCCTAATTTGTACGGGAAATGCTTACTATGACATCACACAAAAATATAAGTTCTTCAAATTACCACAAAATGAAATAATTTGCTATTTTAAACTGGTGGATAGCTTTAAACTACATAAATACTAATTATTGCATGCATTTTTGTCGTTGGTTAAACCCCACAGAGCAACATGTAAACAATTTACTGATCGCAATGCACTTGTAAATGTGACGTCATGTCGTAAATGCTGACGCAGTTTGTATGCAGTGAGAGGCGGATCAAGTTATATTTTATACAATGAAAAATGTATTTTGTAATTAAATAAAATATTATTTGCAGATACATAAGAGACCATTAATTTGGATGCGATGTTTATTTTATGATTTTATTCTTATACTTCCCGTACATTCTCTAGACAAGCGATACTGCCGTATATTTGTATGCAGATACATTGAAGGGTAATAGAAGGGTCGTAATAAATCGATATATTGCAAGGGCATACCCTCAATAAATTATTACAAGCTTTTACATATAAACTCAAGAAGTATGAAGATATTTGAAAAGTGCTGCGAACCTGTTGAAATCTTGCAAATGAATTAATTATATCTATATTTAATGTACTTGACCAGCAAAATATTCAACATACAGTCTAACAAATGTAATTTTAGCAATTAGATAGTAGAATCTAAATTGGTTCGCAGCACTTTTCACAAACTACAAAGAGTGCTGAAAATAATTATATATTAAACTTAGATTTTTAACTTGGTTATGCCCTTGCAATATTGGAATTCATAGATGACCTCAATACTTCAGGTATATTTGCTAAAATCACGTGACTGCCACATCACGTGACAAGTCTAAATAAGAAATCTAATCATCCTCCAACCACATTGCATTTGTCCGATAATAGTAAAGTCCTGAAAAGAATCACCCATCCTTGTAAAGAATGTATTTTCTATCTAAAAAGTTCGCCCTTATTTCCATTTGGCACCTTAACTGTACTGCGTTATTATAACAGCACATTTCAACAGGAAAATAAAATTCTCAGAAATGCAGCTCATATTATACATGTAATGTATATCATTTAAATTTTAAAATGTGCAACAAAGGGTATGATCAGATCTGGCTTAATATCACCAGCAGGCGGCTCTACATCTTTAAAACGTCAGAGGTCCTGTGTCAACTTGTTGCCGTGGGCGTCGAGTTGACACAGGACCCCTGGGTTGCGTTCAAGAGCGTTGCGGCTACGTAGCCTCTATGTAAAGCTACGATCTTGAACGATATACTAGCCTAGCCGCTACGTAGGGAAAGCTTGCATAAATATTTGATGCTAAGTCACAAATCTAAGACGGACTACTTAGTTCACACAAGATTTTAACAAAAAGAGGGCCGGGGTTGTTTTCTACGCCTTAGCGAATTAAATGTAAATTCAGATATATTTTAAAAATCTTTTTGTTCCAGAAATAAGTTTTTACTAATACATTTTAGGCCCCCGTATCGCAGATTCGGGGATATAATTTTTTGCCCTGTCCGTCTGTCTGTCTGTCTGTTTCTCTGTTTTAACCTTGCCCATAACTTTTGATTGGTTGGAGCTATGGCTTTCATATTTCAAATGTGTATTCCTTGTGACAAGACCTTTCTATGAGTACCATCATATTTGACCTTTTGACCTTGGACTTTGACCCAGTTTTGCAAAATTTTAACGAATTTTAACCAGTTTAACTGGTTATTTAAAGCTGAACACGATTTGTAAAAAGAATGTGTCCGCCATTTTCGATCGAACTCTAGCTATATCGAAGGACCCCTATATAAAGGGCCTGACTTAGTCACTGTTCAGTGTAATCAGTCGACACCGGTGTAGACGGACGTATGCTATACAGCACTCGGTAGCAACAAAAATAACTGTAATACTTCTAATGCAGGAAAGTAAGTTACCAAAGAAATTTACAATAGTTGTACAGGTAAGTGCAGTATACAAACAAACATGGATACAAGTAACTGCAATAAAATGTAAACAAAGGTAATGCAAGATAACCAGCACGAACACGGGTCGCCATTCCACGCCGATACCCGTGACAATAAATCAGTCAGGTGTAACGAATGCAAAGAGTATACCTTGGTGTTGATATCATAGATAATAATATCGAAAATGCGTATTTACGAGTCGTGTTCAGCTTTAAACTGAAAGTTTGGATCTAGGGCTTTCACATTTCATGATCATGTGTATCACTTGTGACAATACCTTCCCTTGGGCACCATTTGACCTTTACCTTGACGTTTTACTTACTTTTAAAAAACTTAACCTTCGGCATAACTTTCCTACACGGGTCATATTTGTTACACAATGGTCCTACCTACAATGGCCCTCAGAATGGTCACATCATGATTGTAGAGATCTGACTTATCTGGAGTTAGTCCCAGTCGCTCTTGCAATTTACATATGGGGCCACAAACTCCAAGGCCAAAAAATAATTTTGCATATTAATACCATGGCAGTTGTTGAGATAATCAACCAAGAACATCAAAGTCACCAAGAATTGTGTCCCTTCTCAGACTCTTTCTTTACAAAATATTAAAATACAATATCCAAGTGCGCTGCGACCAGGTCATTCTTTCTATTGCTGATGCCATATCTCGTTTTCAGTGGCTAAAGTTCAGGAAGCTGCTCCCCCCCATAGACTACTACCCTGGCAAGCTCCTCCGGAATTTGAGCAGGGAGTGGAACAGCTACTCAGAGCATCAGTCTCTCATAACACTCAAGAAATATACCAGAAAGGTCTTGACTTATTTTCACAATTTAGAAAACTGTTTAACTTAAAGGAATTGTGCCCCCCTCCCGTAGACCAGTTAATAAACTACTGTATATCGCTTACCTATCAACAAAGTGGACACTACAGCCAAAATCTAACTAGCAGGCTCAAGCTTCAACATAAATCTAGGTAACTTCAAGAGCAATTTTTCATAGTCAAGCAAATGCTCCATGGCTTTACACAATTTAAACATAGAAAAGATTCGGGAAGCCCGATAACACTTCCCCTATTAGTTAAGATAATAGATTCTTTGCAACACGAATGCCGCAATTATTACGAGAAATTACTCTTCTCCACTGCTTATGGCTTTGCATTTTTCGCTTTACTTAGAGTCGGGGAGATAACTACCACTAGGGCAAACCCCTCCAGTTTCCCATTATCAATACAAAACGTATCCATCTCACAATCATCCATACTGATTACATTCGGGAAAACCAAAACAGATCAGCAGGGCAAGGGCACAGCTATGCAAATTAACAGCACAAAGCAAAATCAGGTCCTATTTCACAACATACAAGCATACATGACCCATAGACCATCTCAAACATCACAGTTTTTATGTCTCATGGATAGCTCGCCCATGGCATACTATCAATTCAATCAAGTACTGAAGAAAGTTCTATCATTCTTCAAGCTTGATATATCAACATTCAAATCCCATTAATTTCGTATAGGGGCGGCAACTTCATTGGATATGCAAGGTACTCCAGAGCAAGAAATTAAAACAATGGGTAGATGGAAATACAATTCTTTTAATTCTTATGTTTGCCCGAATACTGTAGTCCTGTAAATAGTCAGTCTTACTAACTATAAGCTAAGTTTGCAGAGACTTGCTGCAAGGTATTGATCATTGGATCTCTCATTATCAGACGAGCTGAAAAATTACTGCATACGTTCAACAATTGGGCAAAAACTTGTCTCTGGAGCACTTAAAGATAGATGTAACCTGGTCTGGATCTGGGGGACTAAAGTGGGAGTAACTCGATCAACAGATTGCCAGTTTGATAAATCGCCATAATGATAGCATGCCTCAAGTACTAATAGTTCACTGCAGTGGTAACAGTATTGGCCTTCAACCCCTTAAAAAACAACAACTAGCCATGAAGTCATGATTAGCCTCCCTTCCTGAAAAAAAATACCGAACACTCACCTAGTATTGTCAAATATACCTTGCAAATACTGCCGTTGCATGATTTCCAGCGAAGGTGCAGAGAAATCTAGAAAAAGAATAAATAATTCTATTTGCTGCTTTGTTGTTCAAAAGTTAAATGGGCCCTCATAGGTCATCCTGATATTAAAATAGATCAGCCCAAATTATTTCTCGATTGCGTACATCTATCAGATCTTGGGAATTCTATTTTCACAATTACAATTCAAACTGCATTGTCTAAGTTCCTCACGTCCAGTCAAACAGTTTTCCCCATCCTCCCTTAAAACGCAGTATCTGTTCATGGCTTGTGAAAGGCCCCATTATATCATCCCAAAACACCCTCCCAAGTTCCTAATAGTGGACACACGTGCATTGTATTAAATTGCATTCCCAATCCTCTCTAACACCCCCTCCCACCCCAACCCCTTAGTTCACACTTGATGAATATTGGTATTTGTATTGTATTGAATTGTTTTGCCAAATTATACATTGTTGTTACCCTGTATATTGTATTGGATAGTTTTGCTAATCATTGTGCTGCATTAGACATGGTGTCTTGTTCGCCAAATTGTCCGCCACTTGTTGGCGGATGGATTGCTGTCTCGAAATTCGCTTACAGTAACCCCACTTGGCAGAATTTTGCAACAAGCCATCGCTGGCAACTTCTGTTTACCCTCCAGGGTTGTCAGCACCATATGGCTCCTTGTTTCTGCAAACTGTACTGCCACTCTGTATTGTTTATTCTCTCGAGATAATTGCATTTCCCGTTATGTGCGGTACATGTAAGTACCAGTTATCGAAGAAGAATAGTCTAAACGCAATAACTCTCCTACCCTCAACCAAACTTCCCAAATAGCTCCAGGTCATAAAATGTGCTTGAACGTACATCCTTTCCGCTTCATCAATTTTGAACACCCACCCACCCCCACCATCTTAATTGTGATATAAGGCTACATCAACATTATAAAGATCTTCAACTAACATTTCACACATCATACATATACATCACTCTAGTCAGATAAGCCTGTTTTATATACATATAGTTTTTCAGCATAGGCATATTTGTGCATACATCTATAGTGTAAAAGTTGTAGTAGTTTTCTTCTGTGTTTCAGCTGTTATTATTTTACGATTCCAGTGCCACATCCACTATCGTCATGGCTTTAGTGACCCTTCTAGGCTGCAATCCATGCCGACGCACTGCAGAATTTTGCAAAAAAGCTATCGCTGGCAACTTCTGTTTACCCTCCAGGGTTGTCAACACCATATGGCTCCTCGTTTCTGCAAACAGTATGGGCCAAATTCCAGATTGAGGATCGGCGCTTACTCATTGACACTTGCTATAATATTTGATTCATTGTTTTGATACCATTGTTTCATTATGTAATTACCTTATAATGTTGAACACAAATAAAGCCATGACAGATACTGCCATTCTGTATTCTTCATTCTTTCTAGATAACTAATTATAACTCTCTATGCAGCAGTGACACTATTGCCTTATTTTTTCGCTTCTGCACACACTCGGATCGCCTGAGGCGATCTCTTCTACACACAGGTGCTTTACATAGTTTTCGATTGTGTGTTCAATAATTCTGTAATTCTGCTGGCTATCAGCCAAGAGATTTGAGTCATTTTGGACGAATAATAAACACAGTGTTACTGTAAAATCAAACTGGTTTATATTCTGAACATAGTTCCCGACCAAGCTATGAAACGTCGATTTAATAATTTTTAATGAAATGGCGTGGAGCTTGATAAAACCTATGCTGGTAATTCTTAAAATAAATGTACGGAAAATAAAAGTTTAAATAACTACAATAAATATAAAAAATGAATTTTTAATACATATAGTTTTCTTTTTAAAATCATACAGATATAGGGTATGAAGATCATCTGTTACACATGCAAATACGTTTTGTTTTGAACATTTTATCGTTTAATATACAGTATCTAATTAGAGACATAAATATTTATATGTCTGCATAATCTAATCAATAATCAATGCACCATCTTTGTGTAAACTAACGAAATGTGCATACCTCAGTACGGCATCAAAACATTACCATTCAATCAAGCGAGAAACTATCAAAATAATGTTATCGATTTTACTGATAAATCTATCGTTCGCACAAAATAAAATATTACATATGATTGTTTCTGGCTAAACATTTTCATAGACCTCGAAAATTTCCACCCAAAACACCCTTGAGAAAGATATTGTCGGAAAACTGCCTCGTCCATTTATTTCATTAATGTACAAAGTTTTATGCCAATTGTTTCTCGCTTTTCGTGTCATCAATACATGTAGCAAATTCTACCACCTATAGGATATCATTGAGACAAACAGATAAAACTTGAGTACGAACTTATAATTAAACACGACAGTATTGTTTTAACAAGCATGTGTACTCTATCTTAGGAAAACAGTTAGAATACATATTTATTTAAAAACGCACGTGCCGTAGCACCCCCCCCCCCCCCCGACCTTTATATTTGATTAAAAAATGGATATGAATTTCTACCTACATTCTATTTGAAAAGAAAATGGATATAAATTTCTTAATTTCTATCAACATTCTATTTCATGCCGATGCCGCACCAACAACTAAACTTTTAAAAATGTAAATTAGCAATTCAAAGAGTATTTTACTTAACTTGAAAAGCATGAATTGCTTTAAGTCAGTCAATATACATGTTTATGTATCATTATCAATCCAAATTGATTTAAAATATACATGCTAACGATATTTGTGTCAAACCGATGATTAAGTTTTAAATAGCTCATTTAATTTTTTTTTCTCACTAACCATATGCGTTGCCGTGCATTACAAATCATCACTGTAACAATTAACCCTAAATAACACTCTCAGGTGTGGATCCAGGAATTCAAGATTTGGAAATCAACTAAAAGATGTATTCTATTCAAAAGAATAAAATGGGCAGTAACAAATCAATGCATATCGAGGATCAATGAATATCAACTCACGTAGCGAAAAAAAAAGGTAAAATGTAGAAACTTTAAGAAAAAAAAGACTAAAATCCTATTTCGAGGGGGGGGGATGGGCTAACGTTTTAGGATATTTTTTTTTTTCATTTGTATGCTGGAATTTATGTTTGACTGTGAAGCACACAAATGGGGGAGGGGGGCAAGCAGCATCTACATCAAAATTTTCATATGAATACTATACCAAACGACTATTCTCAGAAAAGGGGGGCAAACTCAGCCACACCGCAAAATACGGGTCTGATATTAGTCTAAAATTATTCAAAACTAAATGCATATAACACACCTAACCAGATAGTTTAATGTTTTTTTTTTATTCATAATTAAACAAAAAGAAGCAGTACATCTAAGTTAAGGGATTATAAAATAAAAATCATTTCTTATAATCAGGAGGAAAAGATCCCTGTAAAACGCCATATTTCGCTAAAAAAAACGTCACTAAAAATAATTTATAAACTGCTTTTCTGCTGAAAGGTTTTGAAGTTTTATATGTTAACCTTATGAAATATTTTGAAATAAATAATTCTTATACAAATTGATCATAGGAGCTTTTAAAAATATCATTGGGGCATAGTTATCAAAATTGAATTTTAAATAAATAAAGTAAACCCTCTTTAAATAAAAAAAATCAATTTCACACTCCTGCAGTCTCTCTGGGACCGAGAACAATAGGGACAGTACTTATCAGTAAATGTCAGCACTTGTCTAAATTTTTTCAGCAGGGATAGCACCGACTAAGATTATTAGCACTTTTCTATGTTTATCAGCACCGGCAGTAAAACGGTCAGTGATTGTCTAAGTATTGTCAGTAAAAAATGGGAAAGTCAGTTCGTTTCTGACTTAGTAGTGATCTGTTTAATGTCTGAGGATACTGCCACAGCGTCTTTCCTGAATCGAAGGAGAATACCTACTAAATTTTTTTTTTCAGATAAGGTCCTGTGAGGAGAACACTGTTCGGAGACACTCCTTTGAATGCTGCAGAAGAGTTGAAGACTCCATGTATCTGATCCTTTTTCTTGGGGTGATACATGTATACATCAAACAATGGACGATACCACACCTCTTGTCCCTCCTTTAAATCTGGGACAATCTCTTCTGCACCACTATGTTTTACTTTATCCATGAATGTAACAAAGTTTTGACATTTTTTCATTCTTCTTTAAGCTTGAAGCTAGTGTCATATCTCGCTTTAAAGCCATTGCGTTTTTGTTTGGTAATTAAGGGGTCTTTCTTTTCGAAATGGAAGAGGTATCGTCCAATTTCCACTGGCTCTAATTTTCATTTCTTTTTCCTTAAGATTAAGTAATTCACGATCCTCCACAGAATGACCAATGATATTATCATCATGTCTTCTCTTGAAAATATCTATACTTCGACCCGAATCTCTCTCCAATATTTTCAACTCTTTGTCACATTGTTGGAAGATTGTAGATCGACCATTTGGTAATACATACGTTTTGAAACTTGTGACGGTTTTATCGGATAGAGTGTCCAGCATAGGTAAGTGTTTTCCATCCAAGCACACATTTTCGATTATGACTCATCCAAAGCATGTTTTCCGTGCAAATGGTTTGTTCTTGGAACCGATAATTTGTTGAAAAACATGGTGTACTTCTGTCAAATCACGCCCTATTAGAAGACCAATGTGATGTTCTGGATCACATTTAGGAATTTCTGATGAAATGACACGAAGGTGTGGATACTGTTTCGCAATCTCAGGGGTAGGTATCTCAGATATAATTATCTTGTGGAATACTTCTGCATTCAATGAGGGTAGGTAATCTCAGTGATGTGGATGAGTCTAGAGACTCCACTATGAAACCATAGGCTTGACGACCAAGAGCATGTTCCTTTCCTGAACACGAAGACAAATTATTCATCAGTTCATTTCCTTTTATATTCAGTTGAGCTTGTACGGTTACAATGTTCATCTTTCATTGCATACACTGTAATAGATGATTCTGGATGTCCTTCAGGATACACTCGTACTAAAAATGGTTTTGCACAAGAACGTCCATTGAATTCATTACAAATTGCTGTACATTTTGAATCCACTTTAATAAAATCTGTCTCCCCGCCGTGGGAGCAGCTGTTTTGAAGTTTCCTCTTGTGATTTACATGCATAGCAGTTACGTGATTGTTACTTCCACATTCTTTACATTTTATTTTTTTTCTGTAGATTGTCTCTTCGTGTGACATTTAGTTCTTAAGCACTTGAAACAAAGTTTGTTTTCTAACACATATCTACGACGTTCTCCATTGACTTCTCATGAAGAGTTGAAATTCATCTAAGATTGATTAATTGTATGTTGTTTTACGTCCCATTCGAGAATTTTTCACTCATATAGAGACGTCACCATATACAGGTGAAGGGCTTCAAATTTTGACCTTTACTCTGCACTCAAGGCCATTGAGCAGTGAGGGATCTTTATCGTGCCAACGCCTGTCGTGACACGGGACCTCGGTTTTTAAGGTCTCATCCGAAGGACCCGCAACTTTCACTTCAAAGTGCCGAGTGCATGTCAAAGGAACAGTTGCTACCCATTTTTTTTTATCGACTTAGGTCAGTCGCGGGCGAGATTAGAACTCACGACCTCCCGATCACGGAGCGAGCGCTCTATCGACTGAGCTACCGTGTACGGTCATTCATCAAAGAAATGTGAGAAGGAAGCATGGGGATATAAAGGACATGATCTTTTCTTAGGATTTTTTATCACATCCTGTTTGAATATATCGGTATTCTTTGATACACCAGTTGTAGATTTCTTGGCGAGTTTTGGTTTATCCTTTCCCGTATATGGAGCTGGAGTATCAAACACAAAGCCAGGATCATTCAATGAAACACTGAGTTCATGAATAAATTTCACTAATTCATCGAAAGATGGAAATGGAATGTTATTTTTTTATTTTAAATTTCACAGCTCTGTCACGCCATTTATTCTGTAAGTTTTCTGAAAGCTTAGAAACAATAGGATTGATGCCGACTGGTGTTTCAAAACAAGACAATAGAAATGAATACTTAGGATTGCTCTTGTTGCATTCTATTTCTTCCCAAGAGGTCGAAAAGGCTGTATAACAATGTTTTGTCCTTAAGTAGTGGTAAGACAGGAAATTCCATGAGTTCACTACGTAATTTCGAGTCGATCAGTTCAGGTGATCCATATCGTTCATCTAACCTTTGTAAATCTTGTTAAGTGCAGCACCAGTATTACTAGGATTTGCTCTTCTAATTCTAGAAGCTTGAACTGTTGATTCAGGTCCTTACCATCTTAGGAGTAAGTCTAACTCTCCAAGGGACTCAATGTGGCTTCTGACACTATGCTCTTGAAGCTTCCTTTCCAGAGATTATAAGATGAAATTTCATCATCATACTTCCTAAGTCTTTGTGAGATCAAGTTTTTCTTCCTCATGTAACTGTTCATGAAATTACCAATACCACTAGTAGATGTAGGAATGATAGTTGACGGCGCAGATGAAAACTGTTGAAGTTGAGTGTCACTGTGAGACTGTATATTTCCAGATTAAAACTAGGCCGCGATATCACAGGTTGTGCATTAGAAGACATTTGTTGTTTATACATTGGATGCATCGGTCGTGGAGTGTATACCGAGAACAAAAGATGAATAGGCCGAGGAGATTGAGGAGCATACATTGGTGGCATAGTTTAGGGTGGGTATGTCGGTTGCATAGGATGTCAAGGATAAGATGCCAGTATGGGTCATGGTGGATTTAAAACTGGTCGCACTAGTTGTGGATTATAAGTTGTTGTAAAGTTTCTGGAACGTATGTTGTTGACACAGTAGGCAGAGTATTATCTGACTGTGAAACGAAATTTTCTGCTTGAGGATTAAGAGGTAAGTTCTTTATAAATGTTTAAGAGTTCTCTAACCTTCTACTTTTGGAAGTTCTAGATAAACGTGACTCCTTTCTTCAGCAGCTATTTCAAACTTCAATCTTGTTTCTGCGATGTCAACTTCCTCTTGATTTTTTATTAATTCTAGTTCCATATCTAAATATTCCTGCTCTTGTATCAAGTTTGCGGTATTAAATTGTTGTTCAAATTGTAATTTTGATTTCTGGCATCTAAGCTCGGCAACCTTCTCTGCAGTCTTTGGCCTCGTTTTAGTTTCTTTAACCCTCTGTAGTGATTTGATTCAAGATGAAGACATTCGACCACAATTAGTATTTGTCTCCTCTTCCAAAGATCTTATAGTCTGGCTAAATTTTGTCAGATATAATTTTGTATCTTCACTTAGTCTACAGCTATTGTCTATCAAAATTTGTTCACTATCACTGTATCTATGTCTTCTCATGAATTCCTTACATTCATTGTACACTTGTTTATAAACCACAAAGTTTCTCTGAATCTTATCGTGGATTGAGCACAGAATTGTTAGTTCTTTTGAACATGTAGTAGATTCTTCAATATCTGATCGAATTCTTTTCTCTATATGAGGAAGTTTTTTTTAACTTATTTAATTTTTACTATAACTGTTCAAGTGTTATATATGTTGGAACTTTTACTCTTTCTGAAGTCCTTGTTGGTTCTGTTTCCTTGGTGCCTGGCTGAACATGAGTCTCTTGTTGATTTGGTGTTGACATGACCGGTAATCATCTATAATGCTGCCGCAAAAGTCGAGAACACACGACAGCTAGTTAACTTAATTTATTCACTAGGAATAAACAGTAATGCTACAATTACAAAATATTAAATACAATGTAGCACATACAAAAAAGTATCATAAATCAGGGAGTACACAACTGATAATTATATATTAATTCATTCGTAAGCTAAATATTTGCATAAATTAAATACATCATTACAGATTGAGAGAAATGTAATATTATTACTTATATAAAGATGAAAATGAAATAAAAATACATACACTGTGAGGTCTGTAAAACACCGTCAAAAAATTCACATCATGAAAAGCTCATGGACCTAAAGTAGTATGTTTAACATAAACACCAAAACCAAATACGTAAAAATTTTCAGGAACGGAACAGCACATGTGTTGGGTCATGCCCGTTGTTGGCGGCCCCTTAACTCGATTGAATTTGATTTGCAGTTAATTCATAAAAGTCCTTTATACACTCTCAGCATTTTACAGTACACACTACATGAATTTGAAAAAAATCTGTTGCTTCATGTTGAATGTTGTATACACAAATGTGTTGAGGCATGCTCGTCGTTGGCGGCCAATTACCTCTATTGAATTTGATTTGCAATTAAATCATTACAGCCCTTTCTACACTCTAAGTATTTTACATACACTTCATAAATTTGGGAAAAAAGTGTTGCTTTATATGTTGAATGTTGTATACGCACATGTATTGGGGCATGCTCGTTGTTGGCGGCCCCTTATCCCTACAGAGATTGATTTGCAATTAATTCATAACAGCTCTTTATACACTTTAAGAATTTGACACAAACTACCTGAATTTGAAAGAAAGAAATGTTTTGCTTTATATTGAATGTTGTATATGCTCATGTGATGGGGCATGCTCGTTGTTGGCGGCACCTTACCCCTATAGAATTTGATTTGCAATTTAATCATAACAGCCCTTTAAACACTCTAAGCATTTTCCTTCACACACTACATGAATTTAAAAACAAATGTGTTGCTTTATGTTGAATGTTGTATTTGCACATGTATTGGGGCATGCTTGTTGTTGACGGCTCCCTACCCCTACAGAATTTGATTCGCAATTAATTCATAATAGCTCTGTATACGCACTAAGCATTTTACACACACTACATGAATAATTGTACTTGTTTGCAACTAATTCATAACAGCCTTTACACACTCTAAACACTACATATTAAAGTTTTACACATGCTTCAAATGATCAAATGCAGCTTTTCAGCTCATTAACTTTTAAAAATAAATGAATGAACTTTTTGCAAATTTTCATTCACTTTCTTGTTGGAAGTGTGACACATTCTTCCACCCTCAATGATAGCGTCAATGGTTTTCTTAGCTAGCATTGTATTTGCATTGTGTAGTTTCAGTTATGTAATCATATGATTATGTATCATTTACTTTTTGCTACCATCAGTACAAGTTATAGAACACAGTTGTGTAGTAGTTAATTAATTTGATATATACCAGTAAATAGGAGATAAGACGTTAATATTCAAAACTGGTGTATTTTTTTTTATATATAAACTATGAACTATTCATAACAAATAAACAGCTTTTCTTTAATGTCAGTATTAATTTACATGTACTTCATTTATCACACATGATAGATAAAAAGAAAATACAAATACTAGTAAGCTTCGAACAACTTATAATTTTTTTTTGGGGGGGGGGGGTCGTGTACTTGAAAATGTACTTGAACTTGTAAATTATAAGTAACAAGTCTTATTTAAGTCTCTGTCCGCAATTTAAATTTGGCCATAGCATAAAACTTTATACCAGTTGAAATTAGATATTCTAAAGGAAATAATGGGGATGTCATGCCTATGTTACCTGAATTAAACCTTTTTGTTAACGCAGGTATGGTAATTTAAGTCTTTTGTTTCAACTAATAGCAGTGCTTAGATTTATTTGTGTTCTTAAACAGTTTCCATTGTTGCATAAATAATACATGAACAATGAATTATCAAGATTCTTAAAAAAGGGGGGTGGGGGGTGGGGTGAGTCTAGGAGATAGGATTCCTTGAATTTAGCTTCAGTGAACTTACTCAGTAGAACCTAGCTGTGTCTCCTTTTTTGTAAACAATTTAATATAATCTTTGTGTTTATATATGCACTTATCTGAGATAATATTCCCATCTAATTCACTCTGACAATAATTAATTAAAAAATAATACCACGCTTTTCTTGCATTTGATGAATAAATCACTTGCAAAAAATAATGATACATGAAAAAAAAAATAAAGCCATACATTCCCTGTATTTGATGCGATGCAATTTCAGTTCCAATGCCAAGAGTTATATTTAGTATCGTTAAAACGCATCAAATGATTTTTTTTTCTATATCCAAGTATTGATTTGGACAGGCAGGTTTAAAGAATCTTTCAGACAATATCTACATATTTTCATAACATCTAGAGAATAGGTAATTTATTCAATTAAAAACGTTTAGATAAGATCCATTTACCCGCATGCGCAACCACGGTGACAAATGCTTTGGTTATTGATAATTGAGATTTAGTATTCTTTTTGTGTTCCATTCGCTAGTCATATCTTGGTGATTTCGTCTGATCCCTTAGAAAATTCGCGAATCAAAATGGACCGTTTTGTTCCTCTATTTGTTTTAATAATATCAATTTATTATGCTAGTGTATTTGGTGCTTTTAAAGAATTTCCGGACTTTTCACGAGTTTCTTCAAATGATAACAAAATACCAAATTTTGACATCTTAGGGGAGTACGAGGCGGTTCAAAGTCTGTCTGAATGTGGCTCAAAGTGCGGCATACAACAGGATTGTACAACTTTCTTCTTTAACTGTGGATCTAGGAAGTGTTTTGCAACCAGCTCCGCAAATGGACTTTCACTTTCCAATGGATTTGTGCAATTCTCTATTCAAACAAGTATATTTGTTTGATTGTCCTTCTTAATGGAAAATATATATTTCAGCAATAATATTAAATATTCTTATTAGTCCCTATTCATATTGACGAATTAGGGATATTGTTCAAACCCATATAAAATGTTTATCATCAATGTTTGAAATAGTTATCTTCTAGCCCAGTGATGTTTTTCTGTAAACGTTCTCGTTTACAAAAGCAACTCTAATGATCAATAAGAAACTCTATTTCTAGTGTAATTTTGTTTGTTTTAGGTATCTTGCAATGGAGGGTCTTTGGTAAATCGCATTATCTTCTTGAGAAGAATAAGCTAGACTTCTTAGAAGCACAGGTAATGATTATCAACCCTTAGAATACATGTTAAACAAAATTTGATTGATACAGCTGAGTAACTGTGTAAATAAGGCGCATTTAAAGAACAAAAAAAAAATTGATCTTGATAGGATTTGGGTCCATTGACTTTTTTTCTTTCTTCTTCAAGTCCATAGTTTGTGCTTGAATACAATGCAAAAGAGGCATGATAATAGATATGAAGATAGATTAAATAAAATAAACGTGACTTTTAATCATGATGCTGAAAAATATTCACGAATTTCGCCTTTAAGGTATGTCACTCGTGAAATTTCTTATATCAAGGATTTTTTGAGAAGTATATTTTGGATAAGTACTCATATAGTATGACTCAAAATCGCAGAGAAAATGGGGTGTCAGTGTGCATCTAACTGAGCTACGGTACAATTAAATTGACCTTTTTGCACTTAAATTGTAACTCTTTGGTTAATCACTTTAACCGTTATCATATTTTATCATATGTAACCATGGCAATAAACATAATCTTAATTTACGTAAAATAGTTTGAATAATATTTATCATTGAACAAATCATGCAAATTAATGCGCGTGAATTATTGTGTGACCTTTTTGCACTAAAAAAGTCTCATATTTGGGGTATTAAAAATCTAAATAGGCAATAGAATATTTTCTTGTATCAAACTTTTTACGACTTAAGTGCTGATCGGTCAAAAGTATCGAGTAGTTTAAAATAATGAAAGAAAAAGTTGGGGTCAGTGATGTAAATTTTGAAATATTGGTCAAAATATGCGATTTTCTGGCAAAAAACTGTTTAAATTTTATCTTGACTTCTTTAATATATCTTCATTTCTTGGCAAAATTTGTTGAGCAAAGGTGTAAATTTTGTTATAAAAATATAAATTGAGACCTATATTTAATATTCCAGGCATATCATAACGGAATATATTCTCTGAATAAAAGTATGTGAGCCTAAAGTTCCAAGATATTAAATATAATAAATGTGTAGATTTGCAGAAATTTCTGCTAAATATCCTTCCACCACAAGAAATAGTCCCTTATAAATCTTGTTTCTTTAAGAATTTTTGAGCAGTTTTTTAATTGAATGTTGAACATTTTACATTGTTTAATTCAAATATGTTATGAAGATTGAATTGTAATAAATAGTTTTTAAGTTAGAGGTTCTGACTGAACTTTTCTAAAAGGCTGACGAGTGACATACCTTAAAAAGAATGGAAAAATGAAACAACAGTAAGTTTAGGGTTGTACGTTATAATTTATTATGCAATATTTACATTCAGTTTAATTTTCTTTAAGAAATCCTTTGGAAATATACAACATTCAATACAGCGCTAGGAAAATCGAAATGTATATTTTTGGTTCAATTTAATTAAATACGATTACCGTGTTAAATTATTTAAATGATAATTACCCTGTTAAATTATTTTAATGATATAACAATAGTACGTTTAATAGCAATTCGTCATTTTTTCCCATCCTAATATTCATTTGCGTTATTTAGCTTTCCACATTACAACGGCTCTTACTTCTATTAAGCACACCAGTTCTGAAAAGCGCTAAATTCATAATAAAGATTAACAAAGTTAACTGTTATGAAGAGAGAAAATTAGAGAATGTAAATGTAAGCATTGAATTCATATTTTTGGATATCGTCGGTCCTATAACAGCACCTGTCCGTGCCTACAAATTATCATAACGTGCAGTATTCAATTTGTTGAGCAAATTCATATTGAGCAAGCCTATTTCCTGAGGCAAGCTGATGGGAACTGGAATATTGCTGACTCCTTCAATGATATGCTTTTATTGTATTAATTTGATACAAAATTAGACCACTTATCTCGTTACGTTTTGCAATTCTTTTTTAATACGTAATGCTATTATAAGGTGCCCAATGCAGTATGTAGATAAGATAAATGTATAAATTCAATAAAAAGAGAAAAAGTTATGTAACGTGCCCAAGCAGAGAGTGTAAATCGAAGTTCCAACATTTCCCTATTGTTGGACATGAAATAAAATCGATCCACTAGTCTTACATTATTATCTAGTCTTAGTCTATATATATATATATATATATATATATATATATATATATATATATATATATATATATATATATATATATATATATATATATATATATATATATATATATATATATATAAAGCACTAAAAATGACCAACGACACGAACAATAAAAATTGTCAAATTTTCAAATTTTCGGGACGACCTGTCCCTTCTTCAGGACAAAGAAAAAAAGAAGTCATAAAAACAAAGGAAACAGAGAAACAAAAACAACTAGCACTACTACTAAACTACCAAGCCCTAAATATTTACAGTGTTACATTTTTAATTTGAAGTTTATAAACACTTGTGAAGAAAGAACTCCGGAGCGCTATGAATTGCGTCCGGTCTATCGGGTGTACTCTGGTGAGGTGCAATTTACATAATTGAACGAATTAATTATCGCTTACTAATTACGACCAAGTACTAAGTCGTACACTGTCTCATTCTCTCAATATAGCGTAACTATACAAGAAACTAAAGAAAAGTTATATTGAAGAGCAATTTTAAAATATGAATTTGGATATATTATAAATTTGGAAATTGGATAAAAGAAATAAACAAAAATGTAAGCTATAAATATTTGCGTAGGTTGTTCCAGAATTGCTAATGCCAATTAACAGTAAAGTTTACACTATATAGAGAGAAGTAACTTGTTTGTCACAATCCGGGATTGGGTCTAGTTCACGTTCATCCGGGTGAAGTCATTTAGTTTGTTGATACCATTAAGGAGGAATGACATCAGCCTGTGCATTCAGAATTTTTCCTTGCCTTTTCTCTGAGCGTCTGTCCATCTTTGATTATGGTCAATAACCACTACTGTCATGTCTTCCCATTTGTGACCTTCAAGGTTGAAATGTTCCCCAACGGGTTCATTAAGTTTTTTGGTCTTAATGGTAGAACGGTGATTATTGACTCTCCTGCGGAGATCTCCTGTTTCACCAACATACTGTTTGGAGCAAACTTTGCAACGAATGAGATAAATGCAGTTGTCTGTTTGACAGGACAAATTCCCTAGTATTTTGTAGCTGCGGCCTGTAACGGGACTGTTAAAGCTGTCTGTGTCAGAGCTGTGCTTACAGAGAAGACATTTTCTGTCAGAGCAAGTTGTAAAGCCCCCATTAGGTAATGGATTGTCCAATCTGGTTCTTACTACCATGTCCTTTAGGTTCCTTGGGCGTCTGTATGCAGTTAATGGAGGCTCCTTAAAGACCTTTGCCATTCGTTTATTTGAATGGAGAATTGGCAGGTTCTTTTGAAGGATACCGCTGAGGTTCTCAAGGACGGGATGGTATGTGGTTACCAGAGGGACCCTGCCGCCATTGTCTTTCTCCTTGTAGCGTAATAGGTTTTGCCTGTCATGTCCCGACATCTCATCAATAGCAGTTTGTAGGCATATATATATATATATATATATATATATATATATATATATATATATATATATATATATATATATATATATATATATATATATATACTTAACGCGGACTTTTCTGTGCGAAATGAAATACAGTTGCATTGAATTTTTTATGAAATCTATTTGAAATTGAAACCGAATATCTTGCGAGACTTAACAGACCCGTAGAATGGAGGGGTGGTACAAAGGGTGCCTGCCCCCACTTTTTCCGAGTATAGTATTTTGCTATAGCAAATTTTCCTTTTATATATGCTAGTCTCCCCAACCCCCCACCCCGCCCAAGTTTTGTTTTTGTAAGCAGGGTTCTCCACATTTGAAAATTTTTACCATGAAGAAAGCTGCGCGAAGAAGAAATGTGACCGAAAACATGAATATATGTTAGACTTCCTAACCTTCATTAATCAATGATTGGTTTCACTTATAACCACTGCAACACAAAAAGTTGAAATAACCAATAATTTTTAAAGCTAAAAAAAAAATAAAAAAGATTACGCATCTTACTTTACAAATGTGTATCAAAATTGGCCCAAAACTATGGGAACATTTTGAAGGAATTTAAATATAGTATTTCAGTGATAGAGTAACCATGGCAACATTATTCAAAAACTGATATAAAGAATTGATGTTGCCTGTTGTATGAAACGTTTTATTTAAATATGACTAAAACTGATAAATGGGAAGTATTTTGAAAAAAAAAATAGTTACTGACACACACACAAACAAACAAACGAATAAACACCGACATCCTGCCTATGTCTAGGCTTTTTAACTGCATGAAAACTTACTGGTGGAATGCATGGTAAAAGTAAATTAATATAACCAGGGGCATATATTTGACATTACTGTAATTTTGCTTTCTCTATTCTGTTTTTTTTTTTCTAAACGTTCTTTTTTTTTTACATATTGCATTTTTCGCCAAGTTTCCTCCATTGTTTACTTCTCCACGTGCCCCAGTGCTAAATATACATGTAGCACCACGCGACGATTCCTAAAACGGGAGTTAACTCTAAAACTTAGACGACGATTGGCTCTTATGTACATTTTATCAGAAAGATAATCAAGTTAATACTTAAAAACAAAGCATGAGTAATTGATTAAATACAAAGAATAGGAAATTTTGAAAGGGTTAATTTTTTTCTGGGCACAGAAACTTGAATCGGATGCGTGTCGATTATCATGTTGTTACTTCTCATTATGTCATCTTT
Organism: Saccostrea echinata; assembly: GCF_033153115.1. Lineage (NCBI taxonomy): Eukaryota > Metazoa > Mollusca > Bivalvia > Ostreida > Ostreidae > Saccostrea > Saccostrea echinata. The sequence goes on along the minus strand of NW_026889801.1, from coordinate 9,122,993 downwards.
TGTAAATCTGTTATCGTATATAGTGAACACGTTGGAATTCCCCGAAATTACATGTGTATAGAATAATTAATTCTCAATATATTGATCATCAGCTGATTGACTCTCCATTGTCACGCTTCACAGCATAGTCGCCAATCAACGACCGTGTTTGTTTAGCCCAGTCGGACGCTTCCCCTCAAGGCGTGCGAGAGTGCATGGCAGTCGTAGTATAAACACAATTAACTACTCGTCATTAAAAAGTAGATATCAATACTGAAATTAAATAAAAATTTAATCATGGCTGCCGCCGATTTTAAGCATGGCGCAGCTCGTTTAACCATGGCGGGCCGCCATGGTAAAACCCCTTGTGGAGAACCCTGTGTAAGGTGGAGCACTGGCAAATTCCAGGATTTGTCCAGATACATGTAAGGTTTACCCTTTTTTCTGCTTGTCAAATTATTTTTTGAATTTTTGAGAAGTTGCCCCCTCCCCCCACACACACCACTCTCTAGTCTAGTTTTCTTTTTCTTTTTTTTTCTTTTGCAAGTCGGAGTTTTAGAGGAAGTTGCGCCCCCCCCCCCCAACTTTTGAAACTGTAGCTACGGTCCTGCTTGAATATATGTATTTTATCATAATTAAGGTCATCTATTCATCTCCTTCTGTGGCATCAGCTAATCTGACACCTAACCTTTTCATATTTCGTTGCGATGAAATGTACATCGAATTATATTTTTAAACAAGAATTAAATACTACGTCAAACACACATGTTTATATTTTTTTGTATACTCGGTTAAGCAATATCCCATTAAATATTTGTAACTCTACCACTCTAACCTGACCTTAATGGGCGGCTTAGTATCTGCTTTTGTCTTGAAAGCTAAAGATAAAATAGACAAACCAATTTTTCCTAATCCTAATTCTTGTTTCAAAAAATAACAATTAATCAAACTCTCGAATCTTAAAAGCTAAAGATAAAATAGACAAACCATTTTTTTCCTAATTCTTGTTTAAAAAATAACAATTAATAAGAATCTCGAAATTAAGAACAAGACTCTCATTTTTGCCTGTTATCACACCACTGAAATAGAAACATTTTTTTCTTTAAAATCAGAAAGATGTGTGTGCTTGTTTAATCCTTTTCCTTCCGTATCCCAACATCAACGGAACTTTCAAAAAATGTCGTGATACATGTATCCGGGGTATCGACTTATCTGAGCTGAGACTCGACGTCCAATATTTCAACACAAAACGTGACTTATTTATTACATACAGATGTACATGAATTCAACAGTCAGCCAAAAGAAAATGCTTTTTTAAACATATTTTATGGCTATAAAGTTTCGCCTCAACCTTTTTTACCAGTGTGTTTTCCACCTTTATCAAAATTTAGATTTCTTGATTGTCTTTGTTGTCTTAGGACTGGTGTGGTTGACGTTTTTGAAAAATTTGAATACGAGACCCATAACCATTTGTTACTAGTACTTTTTCTTCTCTCAGTGATTTATTCTCAAAAAATGTCGCCATATCAACATTTACCAGAAGTTTGTAATTTCTTTACACTCTAATCTTTTGTTTAATCTGTTGTTTCCTAAGTTTCATAAATATTTTTAATCCTAATATCACCGTCGATGTAATTGTTATTTTCTTCACCATTGATCGTAATACTTCTGGAAGAAGATCCATATCAGCTGTATTTATTTCCTAAACATATTGCAATTCAATTTCAACTCAGCTTTTATCGGAACAATTTAAGAAAATTTATACAATAGTAATTTTTATCAGACACTACTTTTTTTTTGTATTTATTTGATCATTTCAAAAATGTTTTTTTTATCATAATTTTTTTTTTCAAAATTTCTGTTGCATCCCGCTCTTCCGTTTTTCCCCATGGCATATTCTCTTGCTGTTAATTTTGGCAAAGAATTAACTATATAGGGGCTGTTTGCTCCCCCCCCCCCCTCATTCGTTGTTGTAGTAGAAGGTACGAATCTTCCATTATACCAGTATATCCCACTCCTAAAAATAGGTTCCCTTTTTTAGATTGAACTTTTACAGATTGCTTTTTTTATTCGGAGATTTTTTTTGCTTTTCAATGATCTCTGCCCACCCCCCTCCCACTCAAACACACGTACATTTGATTATCCACGCTTCACCCTGAGCTGGTCTAACTGCGCATATCGATATGATTAACTATGGATCCAAAAATAAAATGGCTAAATACATTTTACATTAAGGTTTTTTTTTTTAGAATAAGAAGTTTAAATGTGCATGGATCTCTCTCTCTCTCTCTCTCTCTCTTTGAGAAAATATATACGTTTTTGTAGAATACTATTTAATATTTACACTCAGTGTACCGAATATGAATCAAATTTAAACATTTGCAAATTGCTCAGAAAACAAATGTACAGTTACCTTTAGCCATACATGTACATGATATATACACATGATGTGTCACATTGCTATAAATCGTCGTTATTAGCAATGAGTTCAATGTCGAGTTTAACTTAATATGCCTTCAGACATTTTCTGAAGCATTTCTTTTTACAATTATAGCCTTTTGATGAGGTCAATTCCTAAATATATAGACCTTAGAGAAAGCATATCGACCGAGCACGAAGTGTGATGTCGATATGCTTTCTCTAGGGTCTATATATATAGGGATTGTACCGAATCAAAAGGCCACAATTGTTTTATTTTTTTTATATCAGTTAATTAGAAATGTCTTAAAATCCATGTTTCTAATTCAAAATACTTTTTCATATAAGGCATTGTAAAGTCATTCGCATCATGACGTCACAGTGATGAATAGCAGCTGCAGTATCTCTTTTTAGAAACATCAATTTTATAAAGACTATTGTGACGTCAGCACTATTGTTGCTTCACAGAAGAACGTTTCCAACTTTAGAAACAGCAGGTTTATTACTTTTTTTAGAAGACCCAGTTTATAACACTTTTTATACTTGATCATGTGATCTAGTTTGAGCCAATCAGATAGCTAGCAACAATAGAGAAAAATAATAATACATTTTATTTTGATTAAATGTATGTGGCGGAATACAGCAACAGAGTTCATCATGATCTTTGCTAAGATGAGTTTTGTTAAAACTTATGGTATCATTTCTTACAAGAAACAAATCCAAAGGACTGGGTCTCATTGGCCTTATATCTACCCTAGCAAAATAAATCTGAAATCAAAACACATCAGAATTACAACGTATTGATATGTACAGAACACATGTATTTATATGAATGTTTATCAAAAAAATATCTTTGTATGTTATGATAAGTATTTTGAAAGTCATATTCAAAAATACATTCCATAAAGCTAGCTGCACTTTTCTACCTATTATCTAATCAGTCTTGCGTATACAGTACATGGCATGCATTTGTGTTAAAAGAATTAAAACACTAAGGTAAGACATTGTTCTCTAAATGCGTCCCCTCTTGCATTGGGGACGGGAGTGTTAAATAAACTAGCGTAACCCAACAAAACTTTGAGGATTAATTACGACCTGAAATTACCTGCAGAGAAACGTAAAGCACATATGCGTATGCTTTTTGTATTTCAGTGAGTCTCTACAGATTATCATAAGTTGATTAATTACAGAATTTTACACATTTCCCTTTTTAATCAATACAGCGATCACCAATATGGAATACATTCAAAAGGCATTTTTTATTAAGTGACATAAAAATAACTGTGTATCAATTTATAAAACTATAGTTTGACCGTTTGATGTCTGTAGAATTAAATAAACAAGGGTTTTTTACATCTTGCTCTGAAAAATACGGAAGCCCTTGTCAATTGATTATGTGAAATCAAATCTTTTTCAAGAGACACTGTTTGGCGCTTGGGGCAAAGCTTGTCGAGATTGATACTCCAGAAGAAAGTACATTTTTGACAAACATGGCAATTGAGGAAAATGTTGGTAACAAACAAACTTTATAAACTTTTTTCATATTCATTGGGCTTCACGAAGATACAGTAATTCTCCTGCAATTAAGAAGACCTGATGTCTGGATTATAATTTTGAAAGTATTGTATAATACTTAATAATGCTTAATATGTAGTGGTTCATCTCAGTGATGAAAGATATTTTAATAATACACTTTTACATTTCTTTAATTACTGTAAAATGAGAATGCAATACTTTTAAATAACCGTTAAATGATGAATTTCACCAGTATAAAAAAATATTGTTTTTTTCCTTATTCATGCTATTGACTCAAATATAATTGTACTTACAATGTAATTTTATGTAAATCCAATAAGAAACTGACCTGATGGACAAATTAAATTAGGAAATATACAGTTCATCTGCTTAGTCAAAATAAAGATTCAAACTTTATTCCAACAATGGCTGGAAAAATCATGAGAAGTCTGTAACTATCAATTTAAAACTAAAGAAAACTAGAAAGAAAATACAAAAATGCTAAAGGTTTTCTCAAGATTAAATACGGTGTCTCGAATGCAATTTTTATAATGTTATAGTTTTTCCTGTATAAGTACCCTGCTGACATGGAGGCGCATTAAATTTTGGCTTCGCATTAAATTAATGCATAGTAAAATAATGCAAACACTAAATCAATTAGAGTTAAATAACGTTCAGATTATACCTAATGCGAAGTTAACTAATGCGCATTAGATGTGTACGTATTTTTAAACTAAAAGGTGCGTGGAATATAGCAATAGATAAAAAAAAAAAAAAAAAAAAAAAGATTTATTTAACAGATCAAGTACGGTCTCGAACACTGACAGTGAAGTACATATCATATATCACCAAACCCCCTTATCATTGTATTTCTAATGTGTTTTAGTGCATTTTTCCACTACAGTATTTATTGATATTCTTATTATTTGAATTTTTACTTTTAAAAAAATTTCTTCATAGATTTGAATGCAATCTTTGTTAAGTACTTACTGCTTAGTTAATTACATATTTGAAACTTTCTGTCGGTAAATCGTTTTCTACTGTAAAATGCTTTGAATTAATATCAGAGTATTATGTATGTGATGGATATTTAAGGATAGAGAATGGAAAACTTTAACAGTAAGAGCAAGATAAAAGTATAAAAGTTATAAACACCAGTGGCAAGTAGCCTAAGGAATAGACGTTAATCTCCGGTTGAAGTAAATCTGAAGTAGATTGAGACAATTGGTTCTTATCTATCAATGGGAACCTAGGAGAGAAACACGGTGCAAGTAGTACCCTACCCAGTCCCCATCTTTAGATAAGAGAAAATTTAAGAACTGTGTGGAACACCCTAGGACAGAGCTGTCTTAATAATAATTCCAATCATTAACTAAGACAGAGTAAAAGAAAAACCTATAAATCCCTTGTAAGAACCTGATCATACCATTACATATGAAATATCTTTGAAGTTGTACAACAACTTTTAATATCTTTGAAATCTTCTTCTCAAGAACAACTTTATGCTGGCTTTTACCAACTAATCTAGTCGCCCGCATGGCGAAGTGGTTAGAGCGTCTGCTCTAGAGTCGCGAAGTAAGGAGTTGATCCTTATGTCGCGGGTTCGAATCCCACTGTAGGACGTGGAGACCTGTCCTTCGGATGAGACCGTATAAACCGAGGTCCCGTATCGCAGTAGGTGCTGGTACGAAAAAGATCCCTCACTGCTCAATGACCGTAAGTGCCGAGTATAGGACAAAATTTGCAGCTCTCCACCGGCATGTGGTGGCGTCTCCATATGAGTGAAAAATTCTCGAGAGGGACGTTTAACAACATACAAACAAACAAAACCGACTAATCTATGATTTCCATGATTAAATTGACAACAAGTCGTCAACTTTCAATTAGAACACCACAGTATACACATTCTCTGTACAATTGGCTATTTTGCGACATAAATAATCTTAATGTCGATCAATTATATTGCTTTACAGACAAAAATTAAAATTTTGAGCATGTTTTGCTCATGTAAACCAAATATTCTATTTCATTTTGTTTCCATATATATAACATTCTTTCTTGTATTCTCATTCAATCAAATAACCTATTAGTTAAATTATATACAATGATTTCTTGATAAATACAATTAAGCAAAGGAGAGTAACTCTAATTCGCTTCACTTATTACATTTTTGAACTCTTGATTGCCTTCTAGATACCTATGAGCGGAGGAGGCACACGCACACACTCACAGATATATATATATATCTATATATATATATATATATATATATATATATATATATATATATATATATATATATATATATATATATATATATATATATATATATATAAGTAAATCCAAAATAAAGAAACAAGTTATTTGCTTTATACTTAGGGGCAGGGGGGAAAGACTTTGAAAGCATTAATGCATTTTCACTACATGACACAGTCCCTGACCCTGGGCTAAATCTTTCGCAATTTTTTTAGAGCACCCTTGCTCAACATAAGTATGCGCTTATTTCATAGGTTTCATACATAGAACCAGACGACATGACTTTCAAAGAATCAATGCATTTTCACTATAATCATTAGAGCTCTGTCCTAAAACCAGAACCCCTGACCCAGGGGCATGGAATTTACAATTTTGGAAGAAGAATCCTTGCTCATTATAAATCTTCATTTAGTTTGTTTGCTTAATACCCATGAACTGAGGAGAAGATTTTCAAAACTTTATTTCATTTTCAATTTTTAGTCAAGATAGTCCAGCCCTAACATCAAAAATCCACATTTTGGAAGAGGCACCCTTGCTACTCATAGCTATGGATTTAGTTTGTTTGCTTAATACCCAAGAGCAAAAGGGAATTTTTTTAAAATAGATAATCCATTTTCATTATATATTCAACAGAGTCCCTCCAAGCACCAGAACCCCTGACCATGTGGCCAGAAATTTCACAATTTTGCGCTCGGTGCTTAATACAATCGTGTCAATACTTTGACTTTTGATGTTCAGGAGTAAGGACCAAATTTCAAATTTCACAGTTTTTGTTCCCCTTTACCGATAGATGCTTTATGGCAAAATTGGTTTAAATTGGTTATGTGGATCCAGAGAAGAAACTGAAAATGTTCAAAAGTTTAAGGCCGATTAACGACGACCGGCCACGGAAGAAAACAGATAGCCATAAGTCAGCTGAATGACACAGGTGACCTACAAAGTCACTGATCGTAAGCATTTGTCGACATGACGTCGTTAGTGTAAAATTTGACACATTTTATGTACAGTAAGAGGCGGATCAAGTAATTTTTTTCACAGTGATAAGTACATGTACACTTTATTTTTAAACAGAATATTATTCATAGATGTAAGATAGATCATCAATACCAATGTGAAACCTTTTTTAGAGCCGTAATTCAATAATTATCGGTAGAATGTATTATATTAATTTTAAAGAGTTTTTTGCGTTCACGGTTGAAATATTGAAAATCGAGGTGCTTCATTAAATTGCCTTTTTTGTAAGGGCATACACTTAATAGAACTTGACCATGTTTTGAATTTACATAAAGGAATTATTTTTTAACTTGAAAAGTGCTGCTGCTTTTCTAAAATCGATAGCATTACTTAATAAATTCATAAACTATTTGATGAAGATGAAACATGTTTCAACTTGAGCCCAATTACTTGAAATTTAAACTTATAAAATGCCAATTCTATTTCAAGCAACAACACTTTCCAGAAAATATTTCTTACTTAATTCTTTTGAATTTAAAGTACGATATACCCTTGCGAAATTGAAATTTGTTAACGACCTACATGCAGAACACATAATATGAATTTATTACGTGACTGTCAAATAATTCAATATAGAGTGGAGTATTCTATTTTATTTCACCTGATATTAAAATCCTGAGATAATATAATAGCTTTACAAAAATAAATTTAGTTTAAATCTAGTTTAAAATTTAGTATCTATTTGTGTACGTTTTTATTCCGTTGATTTCTTCATAGTACGCCTTAACAGCACTGCACACTAAATTCGAAATGATTTTTCTCAGATCTAAGTTTGTGCTGTAAAAAACTTGATACATTTCATGAAAATCATATATTTCATTATTCAAATTTACACTGTTACAAGTATGTATAAAAAATAGTATTTTTATCTTCTTATTTTAGTAATTCAACTTGGGATTACTGATGCCTTTGTGGAGGGAGAATGGCTGTTTCTATCTTCATTGGATCCTTTTCCGCTTACTAACTGGAGCAGCAATAATCCGAATAATCATGGAAATCAAGACTGTGCAGGGATAGCATCTTATGACGGATACGGATGGGATGACTACGAATGTTCAAACAAGAATGAATTTGTTTGTGAGATATTAATTGGTTAAGGATTTCAGCATTAAAAATGAATGAATAAACGTTGTTATATAATTTTAACAAATGAACCAGTAAGTTTCTGTAGAAAAAATTCAATTTTTATATAATGTGTACTTTAAGATAATGTACCTATAAATCTACCCAATAGTAAAACTATAACACAACGACTTGGATACGGTTATATATATATATTTATTAAGTCACAGTTGTACAATAGACGTCATGTAGATGAACATTTAAAACAAATTGTCAGCACAGCTTCTAAGTAAGAGTCCTTAGTACAAATCACTAGTACTGTTTACAAACACTAGTACAGTCAATTCATTATAAGCCTTACTAGTACAGGGGAGGCAGAAAGTTCTAAAGTTCGTATAGTGGTTAGTTTCGGTGTGTGTCTCTCATCTCAATTTCTTCATCTGTCCTCCGCCCGTCCAGTCTCAGAATATATATTAATATTTCCAATCGTCAGATCATGGCATTATTATTGGAAAGTTTCTAAAGTATTCCGTACATTTATGAAATTGCTTCGTTCGATTTACTTTCAGAATTAATCAAGTGTTCAATTACAATATTGAACTTGGTCAATTGATGTTATCAAGTCATTTCCCAATACATTTAATTATTAGATACCAATAATGGGATGCTGACCACATAAATATGTAGATAATGGTTTTTCGTTCAATTATGATATTTCATTAATGTCAAGCTGACATGTCACGCTGATCCACAATATTTCACATTAATATTTACATCAATATTGAACTACATCATAGACACAATTAGTATATAGAAAAGAATGTATGAGAACCTAAATGGCTCTCAAGGACGTATAAGGATTATTATGCCTTATACACATATGTACTTATTAATCAAATACACGAAACACAACATAGATTAAAAGTTAATATATAGTTTGTTTATTTATAAGGTAAGTTCCAATTGTGTTACAAAACTTGATAACCTAATCTAAAAGCAATCAGTTCTTAATTATAAGCTTAATGCACCCTGTCAAAGAATTTTCAAACACCAAAAATGGTTATTTTGGTGTGAAAAGTGAAATGGGTAAAATTGGGTCATGCTATAATTTATTTATCACATACTTAAATGTAAATCAAAAATTATCAAATGCAAAATAGACAACAGTTTTATATACATTTTTTAGACATAAAACCAAACAACAACCGATTTGATGTTATTGGAATGAGGACAACTGCAAAATTAATACAATAAAGGATGCAAAACAAATCAACAAACTTGATCATTAAGGTAAAACAAGTCATCATAAATATAATTCGAAGGTAAATGAGTGTATGGACGAATTTATTTATTGCTATGTCAAAATTAATGCCTTAGGTTTATGCCTGCATCAAAATAAACATTTTGAACAGTGCATTTAAATTTGAATTAGATACTAGAAGTTGACATTAAAAGAAAACTAGTGCTAATTGTAACGGGAACCGTTACAGATGTTCCCCAAACGGCTCCCCAATCCCTTGTGATGCCCCATTCCCTACAAGCTTCAATAAATTAGACAATACTTTTGTAATATAGATGGACACTTTATTTTTAAGGGTATTTCATTGGAAAACTACTCTGATATAGCCATATGGGTATGAGCCAATCTAATAGCTACATTTTTTACATTAATTATCTTATAGTGTCTCACAATACATACATTTGTTTTAAATATTAAAGAATTTCATTGAAAAATAAGAGAGATGTAACCCTTTAAGTATTAGCCAATCAAAATTCAGCATACGCGCATGCATGGCCTTGCATTCAATTTTGATAGTATCATAATGTAGGAGCTCTATGTGCCTATCCATGTCTTAAATTTCATCCTGTTTTGTTAAAAACCAAGGGAGTTAAAGACATTTAAAGTTTCAACCAATCAGTTTGCAGCACACCTGCATGCGCGTGTTTTCAAGAAATTTCCTATATAACATGTTGTAGCACCTTATAATATATACTTATATTCTTAATTTCAAAGTATTTTGTCAAAAAACAAGGAAATTATTGAGATTTTTGTATCAGCCAATCAGAGAAGAGCGCACATGCATGCGCGTGAGTTCACGCTAATTTGACCATGTTGTCTTGTCTAGACTACTAATATATCTTTATATTTTGAGTTTCAAAGCAATTGATCAAGAAATATAAAAGTTACGGCTTCATCAAGTATATCAGTCATTTCACTCATTGCACGCGCGCGCACGTGCATGCATGTGCGCGCAAAATGACCTTCGTTCCACACACCTACACAACATGCCTATTAACCCTAAAAAGGTTTCATGTCAATCGGATGAGTGGTTCTATGAGAACACTCCCGGACAAAAAAGTACCGGAGAAGAAACTAGAAAAAAAGAATAATAACTAGTGCTAATTGTAACGGGAACCGTTACAGATGTTCCCCAAACGGCTCCCCAATCCCTTATGATGCCCCATTCCCTACAAGCTTCAATAAATTAGACAATACTTTTGTAATATAGATGGACACTTTATTTTTAAGGGTATTTCATTGGAAAACAACTCCGATATAGCCATATGGGTATTAGCCTATCAAATTTCAGCGCGTGTGCTTGCACATGTTTTCTTCATTTTTCACATTAATTATCTTATAGTGTTTCACAATACATACATTTGTTTTAAATATTAAAGAATTTCATTGAAAAATAAGAGAGATGTACCCTTTAAGTATTAGCGAATCAAAATTCAGCATACGCGCATGCATGGCCTTGCATTCAATTTTGATAGTATCATAATGTAGGAGCTCTATGTGCCTATCCATGTCATAAATTTAATCCTGTTTTGTTGAAAACCAAGGGAGTTATAGACATTTAAAGTTTCAACCAATCAGATTGCAGCACTCCTGCATGCGCGTGTTTTCAAGAAATTTCCTATATAACATGTTGTAGCACCTTATAATATATACTTATATTCTAATTTTCAAAGTATTTTGTCAAAAAACAAGGAAATTATTGAGATTTTTGTATCAGCCAATCAGAGAAGAGCGCACGTACATGCGCGTGAGTTCACGCTAATTTGACCATGTTATCTTGTCTAGACTACTAATATATCTTTATATTTTGAGTTTCAAAGCAATTGATCAAGAAATATAAAAGTTACGGCTTCATCAAGTATATCAGTCATTTCACTCATTGCACGCGCGCGCACGTGCATGCATGTGCGCGCAAAATGACCTTCGTTCCGAACACCTACACAACATGCCTATTAACCCTAAAAAGGTTTCATGTCAATCGGATGAGTGGTTCTATGAGAACACTCCCGGACAAAAAAGTACCGGAGAAGAAAGTAGAAAAAAAGAATAATAATAATAATAATAATAAGAAACAGAGTAAAAACAATATGTTCCCAAACTTCGTTTGGGGAACATAATAATAATAATAATAATACTAAGAAACAGAGTAAAAACAATATGTTCCCAAACTTCGTTTGGGGAACATAATTAAGGGGATCAATTTTTGCAGTGCAAGTAAACATCATTCCAGTATTATGAACCATGAACAAAATGTCTATTTATCAAGTCTTCAATCTTTCCTTTCACTCTACTTCCGGGTGAAACAATTCTCACTCAGCGAATAATGTTCTCTGAGCGACTTTGCAATTGCACTAGTCCTAGTGTCTGTTTGTTTCGTAGCTAATTCTTTCAATTTCTATCAGCTTTCTATTATTTATTACTTTTTCTTTGTTTCACATATTAATTCTTTTAATGAAGTATGTTCTTATAGCCGGATTTACTCTGGTTGTGTACTTTTTGAGGGAAATATGGAAGGGATTTCATTCTCCAAGTCTAAGGAGAAACATTCAAAGAATTATCCACTTTTCTAAAACTGTGAAATGATATTAAGTCTCTTCCAAAGAAAAAAATTGTTTGTATCATCTATCCTTAAGAGCAAAGGTATTTATCAGCATAAACCCAACTTTAAATATTCTTACCATAAAAACAAACAAACATACTGTATATCACTATAGGAGTTGTGATACAGCAATCAGTCATCATACTCATTTTGGAGATAACTTGTTATTTTCATCAACAAGAAAGGATTATACTATGCAAAATAGCAATAGTTCCCTAATAAAAAAAAAAGTCTTAACAATGTTGGTTAGTGGGGAAATAACGCTTTATATACGCAAAAGGACTTCCTTTATTAATATCCTCGCCTAAAATAGTTCTTAAATATCAATATTTTGATGAAAACCGTAGACATCTATGAGAAACGTGCCATATTCGGGACACGTCCACATTTCTACGGTACTAAATATAATCGTCCTCAGTGTAATGCCATGTTTGTTTTTATCATTACTTCACATTTACATTTCTCATTCAATCGATCCCGTGATATATCAATTCAAAGAAATGAAGAAAAAAAAAAGTTCAAATATAACACATTTATCCTGCTGAAATTACAATTAAATAACTGCATTTTTGGGAAGAAAATTATTAAAAGTAAATACCAGGAAGCGTCTTGATCAGATCTCCCTATCATTGAAATGTTAGTTATTTTAATCTTAAGCTTTTTATAAACAAAACAAACAAAGGACTGATCTCAAAAATTATGCATTGGCTTTAATTTTTCCTTATATTTTCTGTCATTTTATCAATTCTTATACATTATTTGACCCATGTATGCCGGAAAGTTTTAGACAACCAATGTAAAATAAGATAAAAATTCCTCGTTTTTCAAATACAATGTAAATGTCCCAAACACAAGTATTTTTTCTACCTTTTTTCATATTTAATACATAAGAAGTGTTTTAAAGACAAAATTTGTCATTCAGCAATAAAAGTCGCAAAAAGAAGCTTTTTTCCCCTATAAATTGTTTTCATTGTTTTGAAATACATTATTCATATATATGTTTGACGAGGTAATATACACATGTCTTGTTATTGGAACAATAAACAGTTTCACGAAAGCGAAAACGATAAGAACGAAAAAAGTGAAGATAACGGTTGATCGATCTTTCAAAAAATCCATTAGCAAAGAACAAGTCTCATTAAGGCACAACATTGGTCCCCTGTTCCTCTCAAATTTTAAACCTTTATTAAAAACCTTAGGAATAACATCATATTATTAGTGAATTACAGAGATAACGAGCGGTAATCAAACTCAAAAGTCAATTTTAAACAATATAGATCGGGAGCAGAACAAACCAACAAAAAAAAAAATCCAAGATTTTCCCGGGTCTAATATTGTTACTACGCAGGTTATTTTTCATAACAAGAATAGCCCATTTGTCACAAATCGCCAAATCTCGGCAAAAGGATGGCTGTTTTCATTTTCCTACTTTGAGCATGGTTTCCATCACAACCCATGTCCTCCGTCTTGGGTGCGTCGTGTATCCAATGTGGATCATGTATGGGCGCTTTGTCTTTATCATTATTGTTCTGTTTATAGTTTAAAGTCACTGAAATTTAGGGGATTAAGAATTGTTTTTTAAAGTTATTCAATTACTTCTCTTACTGTTACTCGGCGATCTTTCTTTACAAATTGCTAACCTCAACTTAGGACATATCTCTTTCCAAATTCACTTTCACTGAGCACCCAGAATGAACATTGCTTTTAACCATCTCCCTTCCTCCCTAAAACAATCCATCCAATAACTAACTTTTCAAGTCCTTTGTCGCCATAAACCTTGTACAAATCATTATAGATTACTTCAAATGATTTTCTAAGATTAATTTATAGCCGTTCTTTGCACGAGTACAACTGAGTCAACCATTCTTTTGTCACACTCCATCTACATATTGACGTCATATTCACATCTTGACGTCATAAACAAGAAGCAAAAATATGTAACAAATGCTATTTAGAGAACATTTTTATGACAATGTATGCCTTTTTTCATTCTGATATGAATTATGGTTATGAAGATACAGAGATAGTTCGTGAACTTTTTGATCCCCTCTCGTATATTGATTAAATCTGTTCCAAAGTTTTCTTAAGTGTTTTAATATTATGCAGATATTTTAAGTAAAGGGTATTACAAAACATTTATAGACTGGGATATGGACAACGCAATATTTGTTGGACCTGAAAATGACAATGTTGTCCGGGCCCGTAGGCTATTTATATGTTGCCCTCACACCAAGTAAATAACTGTATAATATAATCTATGAAATAAAGTATCTATGTTGAGTGACAACAGTCTATGTACATTGTTGCTGTATACTGTAGAGGAATAAAATGAAAAGTCAAGAGAGATTTTTATATTTAAATGTATTTATTCATTTATACTTGTATACATAGGATGATTAATGTAAGAAAATAGGCATTGTATACCTCATAAGAAACTGAATAAAAAAAAGCAATAAAAAAGAAAGAAATACAGGTGTTTACAAATCCGTGGTTTTAAACGCAAAGGTCTATTTCATGAAGGTTTAATAACAAGTAAGTTGATTGCAGTTTCAAGCATTAATTCATGGTGAATTGGATAATATTACATTTACGAATGTGGAGTTATATCCTCATACCTTTCTTTTCCTTTCCATGCTTTGGAGCTGATTTTAAATGCATTTTAATAAGAGATATTTTATATTTCATAGTTATCATCTAATGTAATTACAAACTCTTTTGATAACATTTTAAATTCTTGCCATTTGCTTCAATTTATTAAATATAAACTTATATGAATGGTAAAAAGCCAAATAATAATAATAATATTGTCCAGTTTCTATAATTTGTTTAATTTGAACATTTCTACATAACTGTTGCATTATTGTGTCACAAATTAGGTACAGAACGAAACTACAATTACTGTAAATAACCTTTTATTCGCGAAAATTTTATTTCCGAGTTATTACCGAAACAGCCTGCTCGCATTTTTTTTAAAAATCTCTGGTTTATTTGTATTACTACAGATTATACAGAACAACAACCAAAATTCGCGAAAATTATGTCTCGCTCATTCATACCATATAACCGTCTCGGGAAAATAAGGTGTCGAGAAAATTTGGTGATCTACAGTATGAACTACAAAAACTTGTTGATTATAGAATTTCAATGTAAAAAAAAAATTCTTACCTAAAACAGGGAAATCGCACAATTCCATATTTTTTAAAGTTATAAACAAACTGGACATATCGCCCGAAAGAGGGACATATGTGTTCTGTCGTTAATGCTGGTAAATATGTTCAATAATGTTTGAAGCATACTTCCCCATTTTTTTATTTCTTGAGAATATGATACATAAATGGAGTATCATGTTAAGCGTTCTTGCTGTCATTTTCCTTGAAAATATGATCCAAGTTAAACAATGGTTATCTGAAATAAGAACTGTCCATGTAACAGAATGGTTTTCTTAAAGATAGAAATACAAGAAATAAATTTATGATACCTACAAAATGTCCAAAAATCTTACGGAAAGTCTCATTATATTCTTTAAAGACAAATTGTATGGCATGTGTTTCCTAAAGAGCAACCATTTATCATTCAATTCCACCTGGATTTTCAGTCCTAGTACATGTTTTTTTTTTTTTTTTAAATTTATTGTGTATAGCCATTTCAGCATTGTAAGGTCCATCGCATCGATGGCATGGAATAGTTGATGTCTGTTCAGCAGGTTTATTTGCAGATAGATCGTCTGAATAAATAAAAAGTTATACCGGGATATGTTGAGCATTATTGAGATCTTTCATTATTTTTACATTTAAAATCAGACTAACAAACACAAACTATAGGGGGCATTAGAAGGAATAATTCAAGTTATCATGCAATGGGAACTCTCATACGTCAACATTGATCGAAGAATTTGGAATATAAGACCATTGTAGCTTAAAAATGCGTAGTGTGTGCTAAACGTGAATCACATGAATTATATGGAGATAACGAACAGTATTCAAGCTCAAAAGTCCATTGAACAATACAAAATAGGAGCAGAGCAAACACGGACCTCCAAACATCAGAGTTGGGATCAGGTGCCATGGAGGAGTGAGCATCCCCTGCCGACCGGTCACACCCGCCGTGTGTTCCTTGTCATGATCGGAAAATAACGGAAAAATCCGTCGATAATTCAGTGTGTAAATAATGGCCTAACAATTAGTATGAAAAACGTCAGACAGCATATTTATTACATATGAACAAATTTGAATACTTTTATTGTCTATTTTAAGGAGCAAAAAAAAAAAAAAAAGGTTGTCACATATTCATGATTTATGAAGAGCTTCACAGTCATCTTCTAATGTAATTACAAAGTCTTTTAGATAACGTTTTAAATTCTTGTCATTTGCATTTAGTAAAACAGAATTTATTCAAAAACCTCTGCATGAAAAGAAACAAAATGTCTCCCGCTGTGGTATTCAATAAAACATTTAGATATATCGACGATGTTTTCTCAATTTATCATTATCATTTTATCATTTTCAAGTGCATTACAACTGTACGTTAATGTGAACATTTTATAATGGTAATATATGTTGTACTAGATTTTTTCCTTTTCGATAAATTACCAATTTGATTATTTATAAAGTGGTTGGGTTTTCTTATATTGATTAGGGCAGGAAGGTATCAATAATATATCAGAGAGTGTCTAACAGTCTGTGAAATATTCAAACTTTTCAATTATAAAAAAAAGAGATCAATTTCCCCCACATGCGCAACCACGACCATACATGGTTTGCTCAATGAATATTCATTTTGTTTCATTTGGAAGACATTTCCCCATGATTTCCTCAGATCCCTAAGACAATTCATGACTCAAAATGGACCTTTCCGTTCCGCTATTTGTTTCAATAATAATGTCACAATATTATGCTACTGTAATTAGTGCCTTTAAAGAATTTTCGGACTTTTCACGAGTTTCTGCAAATGACAACAAAATACCAACTCTTGACATTTTAGGGGAGTATGATGAGATTAAAAGTCTGTCTGAATGCAGCTCAAGGTGCTTCAAACTGCCGGGTTGTACAACTTTCTTTTTTAGTCGTGGATCTAGGAAATGTTTTGCAACCAGTTCGGCAAACGGACTTGTCCTATTCGATGGATTTGTGCAATTCTCTATTCAAACAAGTAAATATGTTTTACTGTCCTTCGTAATGGAAAAATACATGTATATCAGTAATAATATTAAGTATTCTTATTAGTCCTATTCTATACTGACTAAAAACGGATACTGTTCAAACCCATATAAGGAAATTATGATTAACGTCAAAACAAGTTATCTTCTATCCCAGTCAATGCTTTTTTGTAAATGTTCTCATATATATAACAAATTGAATCTGATGCTAAATAAGATACTCTATTTCTCATGTAATTTAGTTTCTTTTAGGTATTCTGCAATGGAGGGTCTTTGATAAATCCCATTATCTTCTTGTGAGGAATAAACTAGCGCTCTTAGAAGCACAGGTAATATCCCAAACAAAAAAAAATACTATAGTTAACAATAGTTTACTATAGTTAACTATAGTGATAACTTTGACACTATGAAAACTTTCATTTACTATAGTGATAACTTTGACACTTTGATTTACTATGGTGATAACTTTGACACTTTGATTTACTATGGTGATAACTTTGACACTTTGATTTACTATAGTGATAACTTTGACACTTTGATTTACTATAGTGATAACTTTAACACTTTGATTTATAAAGTGATCACTATGAAAACTTTGATTCACTATGGTGAAAACTTTCATTTACTATAGTGATAACTTTGACACTATAGTGATCACTTTGAAAATTTTGATTTACTGTAGTGATCACTATGACACTATAGTGATCACTTTGAAAACTTTGATTTACTATAGTGATCACTTTGACACTTTGATTTACTATAGTTTACTATAGTAAACTATAGTTAACTATAGTAAACTATAGTTAACTATATTATTTTTTTGTTAGGGATCATATATATGTTACGATACAGTAAACATGATTTTCAGTTCTTGGAGTTCATGTCGAACAATTCTAGATTCGTGTTGACTCTAACAAAAGAACGTGTTTAATTTGATTAATACAGTACCCAGCTGAGTAGCTGTGCAAGTAAAGTGCATTTAAAGATTAGAATTTTTTGACCTTGCTTAGATTTTAATCCATTGATTTAGTTCCTTTTTCTTCTTTAAGACCATAGTCTGCGCTTGAATACAATGGAAAAGAGACCGGATACGAAGATACTTTTTTATAATTAAGACTCTTAACCACGATGCTGCAATTTAATATGTTTTATTATCATTATTCTATTGCCTTTAAATAGAAAGGATAACAGAAAAAAGTAAGTTTAGCGTTGTACATTATAATCTTCAAAAGAAAATGGGCGCATAAGAATGCGACTTGGCAAAATCTAGTTACTTATTTATCTTTGATTATGCATATTTTTTCAGAATGTAGTAATTGACTGTGTTCTAGGTAAATTGGAAATCAATTGATGTAAAAACTAGACTCATTTAAACCATTTTAACCATTTTCTTTTGAGCAAAATGATTGTTTCTGGGTCTTTTCTCTGTGAATTTGAAAGCAATGTAAGTGTTTTACCGTTAAAATCTACATTTCCTAAAGGATTGACAGACGAGATCATCAAAAATTTAACCCTTGGGACAATGTTTTAAGTCGAAGCATAAAAGCTCTGCTTAAATAATGGTTTCTAAAAAAGATATAAAGGATGTGTATCTCAGGAAGCCACAAAGGTTTACTACTAGACTCGTGACAGATCTAAGAAAAAAATTGATTCGAAGTTTTCAATATTCTTTTTCTTCTTCGATGCTTGAATTTGTAAAGTATGTTATGTAATTATGCTCCTTTAGATTTTCTTCAAATTAAACGTTTCGTTAACGATCTGTAACAAAAAAGCATCAATATTTCAATACATGTATAAAGACTTTAGTCACATCTTTCTCAGAGCAAACGGTATTTTCAAATTAGCATCGCTTTTATACACCATAGAATATTCTTCTAGTCTCCTGTTATGAATACTTGATTACGGTTTTAATGCGTGGCATAAATGCACGAAAACTGTTTATGGCTGATATAGTAATGAATTAAAAACAAAGATATCGAGATTGTACACATAAACAATCTTGTTTGTTTTGGTAATTGCGTTAACAACAAAAAAATAAATGATGGTTGGCTTTTCAGCAGGTGGTATTACAACTTGAATAGGGGAAAACATGAATTTGCTTCTGGGAAATCATTAATTTTCGTGGGGGTTTTATTTTTGTATTCGAGGTAAGAAAAACCAAACGAATTCGCATTCACCGCCAAATGTATAACTTCATATACATAACTACTTCTCTCTTCCCCATCCACGAAATCAAATCACAACAAACCAATATTTTTCTTCAAATCTCGAAAAGTTGACCCAACAAAAATATGTGATTTTACAGTATATTTCCCTCCTAATATGATTCTAAACGTTTTCTTTAGAATTTCAACATATTTGATTATGATTAAATTTATGAAGTGAAATATGTTTTTGCTAAGACGAGTTTTCTTATTCTAAAGATATCATTACTTACAACATTTTATTGCATTCCAAAGAACTGCGTCTTACTGCCCTTACATTTACACTAACAAAATATATCTGAAAACAAACCACATCAGAATTCCAACGCATTGATATCCAGTGAACACGTGTATTTATTGTTCATTCATATCAAAGATATATTTTTATACATTACAATAACTATTTTGAAAGTCATATTCAAAATTCTTTTTACACATTAAGGCAAGCTGCACTTCTATCTGGCCAGCAATGCTCTTTCCTACACGGTATATGATATGCTTTTTTGCTTGCATATCAATTTGACACATAACTATCCATTTATGTTTAAGTTTTCAAAACAAAATACTATTAGGAAAACTTAAAGTGCATATGATTTTTGTTATTAAAATGAATCCATACAGATTATCATTAATTAATGTTTTTCAGGAGACACTGTTTGGCGCTCGGGACAAAGCTTGTCGAGGTAGATACTCCAGAAGAAAGCAAATTTTTGACAAACATGGCAATTCAAGAAAATATTGGTAAGAAACAAACTTTTCAAACATTT
The DNA here is from genome assembly GCF_033153115.1 of Saccostrea echinata. Lineage (NCBI taxonomy): Eukaryota > Metazoa > Mollusca > Bivalvia > Ostreida > Ostreidae > Saccostrea > Saccostrea echinata. The sequence goes on along the minus strand of NW_026889801.1, from coordinate 9,102,724 downwards.
TTATATTCATTGGGCTCCACATAGATACACTAGTCCTCTTGCGATTAATTTGTCCCGAAGTTTGTATTTCAATCATTTTAAAAGTATTGTAAAATGTTAAATATGTAGTAGATAGTCGATAGTACTCGACAGTAGTTATATCAAAGAAAAAAACTTTTGTCTCCTAATTTAACGAAAAAAATTTTTTTTAAATAACGTTAAATGGTGAATTTCATCGGTATAAAATGTTGCTTTTTTTCTTTTTTCTTTTGTTTTTTGATAGCGTTCACATGACAGCTAATGCGAAGTAAACTAAAAATTAGTAAATTGTAAAAGCAAAATAAATAATTATAAAGATGAACTACTTATCTCGAACATGCAGACCACAGTAAAGATCATATAAACTATTTTGGTAGTATTAATATATATATCAATATGTAGAAAGCACGAAGAAATTCACTTTACTAGGATACCCATTTCTACGTCAACCCGAGGTTTACCTTTCGACCTACGGAATCCGTCTCCTGGCAGTGCAGGAACAGTATGCTAGACTGCTCGGCCATCTAAGCAAGTTAAAAAAAACCTTTCGATCGCAGTGGCTCCCCACACTACATGGTCATTGCGAATGGAAGTGAGATAAAGCTATTTGGTCATATGTTTTAGCAGAGGATCGATTCAAATACATATTATTAATTTAAGCACATTCAATTGATTAATGAAATGCTTTGGGGGGGGGGGGGGGGTTTGTTTGTATGGGACTTAAAAGTTGGTTAATGATGTTGTAGTAGTTGATTATGCGAGTTATCTAAATTCTAAACACTTTCTAAAATACTTGCAAGATGCGAGAACGTTCTAAACTACTTAATACATATCATGAAACTCATAAATATATATTATTTCACGAACTCACACAGTTAAAAAAAAATGTCAAATATTTACTGATACTTTTTTTTTCAATTTAACGTAGAGATTTTACTCGGGATAACTGATGCCTTTGTGGAGGGAAAATGGGTGCTTCTATCATCATTGGATCCGGTTCCGTTTACTAACTGGAGCAGCCGTAATCCCGACAATTCTGGGAATCAAGATTGTGCAGGGATAGCAATTTACGAAGGCTACAAATGGGATGACTATGCTTGTTCAACCAAAAAAGGCTTTTGTTTGTGAGAGATTAATAGGTTAATGATGTTACCATTCCAAAAAAAAAAAAAAAGATTGAATGAAATATGAAGTTGCTATATAACGTTAAACAACAAATTGACAATAGAATTCAGTAGAAAAAAATCAAACTTTATATAATCTGTAGGTAAAGATGCTGTAAATGTAAATCTAAATAATAGTAAAAATTGATAAATCAAAAAATAGACTTCGGTGGCCATCAGTTCTTTATGATGCTGAATGCCCCCACCCCACCCCACCCACCCTGTCAAGGAAGTTTCAGAACACGTAAAAAATAGTTACCTTTTTGTGAATGGTGGGAAGAATAAATTTACGACAATTCTACAATTTTTTTTATTACATATTTAAATAAAATTCAATGATTATCAAATGCAAAATATCAAATGCAAAAAGAGGCCGAATTTAAAAAAATAGACATAAAACTAAAAAAAAAAGAAAATCGATTGGATGTGATTGGAATGCCGATAACTGCAAAATTAATTTAGAACAGATGACGGATACAAAACAAATGGTCACAATACAAAACTCATGATTATAAATGTAAAACTAAATCATCAAAATTAACATTCGACGGTAAAATATTGTATGGTCGAGTCCATTAATTGCTTCATAACAAATTGCCTCGGGTTTAATGCCTGCATCAAAATAAGTATTTTTGGCATTTCATTGAAATTTATTTTAGATACCAGTAGTTTACATCATAGGAAAATAAAGAGGATCAATTTCAACAGCACGTGATGTGTGATTGTTCTCGGGACGATTGTGGAATATCACCTCACAAGGCGTTAATTTTTATGTCTTTTTGTTTTACGATTGTACCTAATTATAATTCTTTCAATTTCTTTCAGCTTTCCATTTTTATTCGATTTGTTTTGCTTTTTTAAATTTTTTAATGATTAATTCGCAGTATACATTATCAATCTTTGATCATTTTCTCCGTAATGATGATTGTCCAGAAATTGAGATTTATTTTCTTCCCGTTAAAGAAAAATAAAATGATGTTTTGTGAATGTATATCGATATGAAGGGATTTAGACTTTTTTCCTTTTACTGAGCAATCGTAATAAGTTAGAGACGTTATAATATAAGCAATATTTACTTGATGTAAATGCAACGATTCATTGTGATTGTGTTTAGGGATCCACGATATGGTTTTCGATCTTTTGAAACTTTTTTTTTATTAACAATCATTTATTTTATTTATTTCATTCGTCATTTCTTTTTATTTTGATTCTTTTTCAGTCTGCTTGATTTTTTTAAAGGTATAAAGATATCCATTTTACCACGAAAATATTTTTATCATAACCACTGACAAAGTGAATTATGCATCTATGTTTTATCACTTACAACTAAAAACTCTTTAAAATTATATTTATATTCTATTTTTTGAAAATATCTTTGTATAGTACATTGAAAAAAAGTGTAAACAATTCAAAGTGAACAACTGAACTTGCTTTCTTTCTTATATCAGTAATTTGTTATATCCATAATATCCATACACTTTGTCCAATTTTACGATTTATTTCAAAAGTCAAAGTAACTCTAATGATTAAAGTCTCTTCAGTCATTGATAATTGGGCTTGCTTTCTTCCTGAATATAACATTAGGGTACGTGATGTAAAGCATTGGGTGTCTTTGGTTTCTGCTTTTATCTACCTGTTAGATGGCTTCTGGTCTCCTTACATATTTCTGGTTTAGGTGATATGTTTTGCTGCACTAGTTGACGTTAAACATAGGTATTGACTGCCATGTAAATGAAAGTAATGGGTCTTTCGGATGAGACCTTTAAAAAAGGTCAAGTTTCACAACAAGTGTTGGCAACAATCATCACTCTCCATATACCTGAGTAACGAGTAAATTTCTTTATTTCAACTTCACTGGTATTTGGTGACATCTTATATGAATTGGAAAACGTCATACAACATACATTTAAACCCAGCAGGTGTCCTCTTGTCTCTGTGTTGATACACTACAAACTCACTATGTTCTGTATTCATTTGCTATTGACATTAGATGACCTCTGGCTCCTTACATTGACTAAGTTCTAGATACTGACATGCAGTCCCCATACTGATATACCCCATTTTGTGACCTTTTGCCACCTCGTTGCCACCTCGTTGTCTCCTTTTGTCTCTGCATTGATATTCCATATTAGTGACCTCTGTTCTAAGTATTTATATTCCACAAACGTTGACCCAAGCTCTCCCTATGTTGATGTACAACATAATGGAACATCTGGCGTCCGTACAAAGACTGACTTCTCAATTAGTCTTCGAACTGTTATATCGTCAATTTCCCTTATTCATGTAGCAATATACAATTATCACCTGTATATGAGATTTATGTCTCCCAGTTGATTCAATACGCAAGAGCATGTTCTACGTACGATCAATTTCTAAAAAGATGCAGACCATTGAAAAATAAGTTGATGATACAAAGATATCACGAATCTTGTTTGTAGTAAAAAATGCACAAATTCTATGACTTTGATACAATGACTTTGTTTGCAACTACAGTCAATTGTTAAGTCGAATGTTGACTGACATCTTACATACAAAATGTTAAGCCGTTATTTTCACACTGAATTGTCTACGGATTTTTTTCATTTCCCGATTGTGACAAAGAACACACGGTGTGTGTGACTGGTTCCAGTATGTCAGAAATGCAATAGTGTGTCGAGGTTGATTACAATTCACAGCAAATGTCATATGTTTCATTTTTTTGTCACATCTGCCTAATGGTACAATGTAAGTACATGCATCTTAGCGTTTAACATACTTTTTACTTCAAGAACTGTTCCCTTTTTCTGAAAGACTTTTCAAATCTTTTTTCAGAGAACGTTTCTGAAACATTATTAAAGGTTTATCCATTTATTTGACTACGGAAGCCTATTTAGGACCTATCAAAAATATTTTTGATTTCAATTTAATTCGTTATTACAATTTTTTTTGAATTCATAATAACTAATTAGATCTGTTATAACAGATTTGTTGAATTCCTTAGAACAAATTCAAAATTTTGTTATAACAGATTAAGTTCGTTTAAACCAATTCTAAAATTTGTTATTACGAATTTAATTCGTTTAAACGAATTCTAAAATTAGTTACAACGAATTGAATTCGTTTTAAAATTTCGTCGGAATGGGAGTTTGTGTTTGGACAATTTGCTTGTCTTCATATACATGATTCTTAGAAGCATTTCTCAAGGGGTCCGTGTTTTCTAAGTCTATTTTTGGTAAGTCTCTTTTTGGTTAGTTTTGTTTCCCCATTTGCAAATCTAGCGGGGGTAATGATTGGAGTTCAGCATATCCCTTCCATTAAATTTTCAATCCTCAAATGCAAGAGGAACACCTGTTTTGTAATATCAATAAGTTAAGGAGGCCAGAGGAATAGCTAGAGTGTTATACTGATCAGGTCTCTTATTGTGGTATGATATATTATTTGGGAGACCAGAGGTCACCTAACGTAATTTATTACCAAATCATACACTTATCTTAAAGTATCAGTGAAAAGTCCAAGGGGGCATGATCTCTCCGCTTCCCGTTAGATCTGCGCGTGCAGAGACAAAAGGTCCCCTACTCTGACATATTAATAAGGAGACCAGAGGTAGCTACTGTGTTACTTTGATACGGTCGCGTAACGAGGAGACTACGGGTCACCTAACGTTATTCATTACCATATAACTTATTTATCTTAAAATATAACAGTCAATGTTGCTTGCTTTACCCCCTATTGTATCTTTCCTAACATCAGATGATTATTCTTTAAAGAAATGCATTTTCTGTTTGTTGTATTACATTTGTAAAGGCTTCCCAGTAGAACGATTTATTCTACTTTCACTTTGCGGTTGCAATGTACTATATTTTGTAGCGGAGTAAACAGGTTTGATAGTTGTGAATGAGCAGGTGATCTTAGGTCCAAGTTGAGCGTACGTTTTATCCTGCTGCCAATTTATATGCCCCACCTACCGCAATTTTATTGGACGGTGGTTTGTCAAGTCTTCTGTTACTCGTTATAAGAACATGTTTGTTTTCAACTTATCATGTTTACATACAATCACTATTTCCTCCTTTATTTCGTATAAAAACATTTCCAGTTCATTAAGCAATTAACCCTGATCTAGCAATGTATCATGTACCTACATTTTATCTATACAAATAATGTTTACAAATAAAGATATAAAAAATGAAATGTTTTTGTTTCTTTGTAAACATATCGAATAACTACGGAAGCTCATTTAGGACCTATCAAAATATTTTTGAATTCGATATACCGAATTGCTGAATTTGTTATAACGAATTTAATTCGTTAATTAATTTTCTTTTAATTCCTTTTATACAAATTTAATCTGTTATAACAAATTAATTGAATTCGTTATAACAAATTCTAAAATTTGTAATAACAAATTAAATTCGTTTAAACAAACTCTAAAATTTGTTATAACGAATAAAATTCGTTTAATCAAATTCAGTAATCGGGGCCTATAGAAAAATATACATGAAAGTGATATAACGATTTGTCTAATTCGTTTTAACGAATTTAATTTGATATAACAGGTTTTAGAATTCGTTATAACAAATTTAATTTGCTATAACAAATTTTTGAATTCGTCATAACGAATTCAACAAATTTGTTATAACAGATTGAATTCGTTATAGCGAATTGAAAGAAATTGTTATAACGAATTAAATTCGTTATAACAAATTTGACAATTCGGTATATCGAATTCAAAAACATTTTTGATAGGTCCTAAATGGGCTTCCGTAAATAACGGTTGCATCCACTGAAAAAAAATTACATACCCGCTTACGCAGGTTATTTATATTTTCTGCGATGGTTGCAGCCCTTAAATCCCGTGTTAACAATTAAAGAAAGCAGACTTTAATCGTTTAAAATGTGTCAAGGTAATGTGTGTGTTTTTATCACATAAATCAGCATTGTTCGTGAAATGCGTAAATATCGCAGAATTAACATATATTTTAAACCAACTTTGATTCGCATGCGAGAAATATTCGCGAGTTTCGCGACCAACGTTAACTCGCGAATATTAATCGCCGCGAACAATTTATTTTGCTTTGTATTTGTAGAGAATGTTTTTCGTTCGCTAAAATTAATCGTCGCAGATCGATTTCAAACTGACAAATAAAAGATGGCGCTAATAATAGTTGGTAAGTACTGAGAAAAAGTGTCCCATATAGAGGACACGCAGATATGTCCACATTTACAGTTCTATGTATCACCTTTTTGGATGATGAACACTTGTTCTTCTAAGTTCTAATTAATTCAAATTGTCATTAGTTCTTAATCCACCTCTGGTTATATCGATTCAAAGAAGAGGAAATAAATATGGTAATATTTCCCTCATCGACTCTGTCCAATAGAAATATTATCCTACCTTTAAAAAACTTTATTATTTAATCAGGAAGGAAAATTATAACCATAAAGACAAGGAAGTGTCTTTTATCAGATCCCCATATCATCTATATTTTACCTATTTCAATACTTTCAACAAAGAGATACATGTACAAAAGCACAGGGAGTGTGTCATTTGCTTTAACTGTTCCTTATATTTTCTGTCCATGTTATCACTTCTTAACATCTTAACATTATGCGACCTCTGAAATGCCGGGAAGTATGTCATATCAGTAGAAAAATTCTTCATTCTTCTAATACAACTTTATATCCTTATTTAATTTTTTTCTTGTTTTACTTCTTCAACACATTAATAGTGTTTCTAAAGCAGAATTTCTTTTTATGAAGTATAAATCTAAGTTGAATTGCTACAAAGAGGGATCTGTATTTAGAACAGTAATCTACACCTAGATTTCAAGATAAAAGAAACTATGAATTGTGTGTGGAGTTAAATAAATTTATGCCGGTCATGAGAAGAAAAAAAATATATGTCCATCACACTGCATTCTAAGTTTATTAGTTACAATAGATCAATAAAGAAAGGGAACTTAGAAAACTTTTACATTGATTTTAAAACCTATCAAATAATAACAGATAAAATAATTGATAAACATCTATGGGGATTGCTTCTTAAAGAGCTGTTCAGCTGATGAGGCCATTAAGAAATACAACCACGAAACAATATAAGCAACTAAGATGATTTAAAATATGTGTGCATCGCAAGACGATTATAAATAGAACTCTCTCTCTCTCTCTCTCTCTCTCTCTCTCTCTCTGTGTGTGTGTGTGTGTGTGTGTGTGTGTCCATTTTGCGTTATGTTCAGAAATTACAACTGTACAACTGACATCTTCTAAACAATAATTTTAAAGTTCAACTATTGCCGGACAAGTTCCTGTTCCTTGGCCTTGTTGGTACATGAAGCTATTTATCTGTAGAGGTTGCTAGTTTTCCCATGACGGGATTTTTGTAAACTCCTCAGCTAATCGAGCAATTGCAGTTTTCTGTGCGACAAGATAAATTAAATATCAAATATACTCCACTGTAATAATAATCTTTTTGATATACTTCATGATCCCACGGAAAATAAGCTAACTTAATACAAACAAAATACATCCAAGATAAAATTAAACTTCTTCATTTTTTTTTTAAATCTTCATCCATAACATCAGATGAGTGGGTTCCGTACTTTACCTGGTCAAGTCAATCCTGCATTTTCACAATTTTTAGGTCTCAAATGTTAGATTTTGGTATGAAAAATCGTGTGATACAGCCTTCACTTCTTGATATTCATGTGATTCAGAAGACTTTACTTTCATTTCTGCTTCAGTAGTTAGAAAAAGAGATGAGGATTTGCGTTTAATTTTCACATACCGTTTTCTGAAAAAATAAAAAAATAAAAAAATTAAGAAATATATCTGATTATGCTAAACAATGGTTGAAAAACAAAAAATTTACCTTTCAAGAATCCATAAGGTACAGGTCAATACATTTAATACGACTAATATAGATATTCAAATAATATAAATGCACTGATCATCGCATTTCCTAGGCGCAGTCGATGGTATAACTATAAAAAGATAGCAAATGCCATTAGAACTATTGGGATTTTCGAACCAGTATATGTAAATAAAGGTATATATATACATACATATATATATATATAACTCTTAAACTAACATAACTGCCCTAAGTGTAGAAATATTAATATAGAAAGCACAAAGAAATTCACTTTTATAAGGATACCCACTTCCGCCCCAGCCCGGGGTTGAACTCTCGACCCACGGAATCTGTCTCCTAGCAGTACAGGAACAGCGCGCTAGACCGATCGGCTATCTAGGCAACGCAGGTAGGTTAAGGGTTCCCGTAGAATATCACAGTGCACTCTGTGCCTTCACATTTCTGAACTACCAAAATATGACGTCATAATGGAAAATGACGTCAAGTCATTGCAAACTTGAGGTGTTATGACGGGGAGAGTGTCGTGAACTCTGCACTTTATTTTAAACTGCATGTCAAATGCTAGATAGCTATTGCAAAATTCAAGGGTCGTTAAAGGTTTTTAAGTCGTATATGTCCGAATATTTTAAAAATACACCGCTTACTTACCCTTGATTGAAATTCAGCATGTTCAAAATGCTTATGAAAAATATACTTTTGAAATGTACTCTGTTTCATACCCGTGGTTGAAGGTAGAATTTATTTTGTGTGTATAAAAGAGTCTGGCGCAGGTGATTAATGAGGATTAATCTGAGAATTTTTGTAGAAATCTGTAAGAAGAGGTTGTTCTCTAACTGAATCTTGCTTGGGAAAAATGTGTGTTGGCTTTGTTTTAATACAGATTATGATATTGTGTGGAAAATACCCTCAAATTTGTAGGTATGTTGAATTTCTCAGGAAATATTTTGTATCTAAGTAATACTAATATTTTTCCCAAGCACATTTCGGATGCAAAAGGATACGATGAGTTTATTTATATAACAAAATGTTAATAGTTATTGTGTTAATCAGCTGCGCCAAAGCGATTTATATGTAACACTTCAAAAAATTATAAATGACCGTCACGTGATCAGCAAAGTCATGTGATATCATAACAAATATGTTAATATATAGCCGAGGATACCCTCTATATAAATAGGAGGTACTTAAGTTCAATACTTATAAATTAAAACCAAAATTGACCTCGCAATGACATATTATGTTTTGAGCGCATTTTAATGCTTCGGGAAGCCTTAACAGAGCTGCGAAGTCAAAAAACTTGCTTTCGAGATAGACAAAGATTTTACCTTGAGACCTTAAGACCAGGGCCCCGTTTTACAAAAGAACCAAAGACCAAAAACTTCAACTTAAAGAGGCTCGTTCCTGAGCCTTTGAGTATATTTTGTTCTTGACCTCTATTAAAAATTCTGCATAATGTTTAAGTTCTTACAATAAATTTGAATTCTACAATGCTTATTAAACTATATTCAATTAAAACCCCATGATTAAATTTCATACCGTAAGCATTAAGTGAGGAGTTATATTTTGTGGCGGAAGGGTTTTTGTTTTAGGGGAAAATGATCAATTTTTCTCTTTCGAGTATTGCTAAGTTTGGAGTCCTATTTTTTTTTTTACATGCAGCCTGCACACAGAGTTATTTTGTGCCTTGAAATGTTTTATGCTGGTCCTATATTATATATTAAATGAACTGCCATGAATTCTACCATCATATTTGACAAATATAACAAGTATATAGTGAAAGTCTTGGAAACAAAATAGCCAACTTTAAGCTTAAAATTAAAACTATTTTAGTAATATCTAAATATTAACATCACAGACCCCCACTTTTAATTTTTGTTTCTGAATATATAAGATAATTTTAACCCTTCTTATTTACTTCAGAAAAATGTCTTTACTTTCTAATGATTTTATTGCTTGTTAATTTTTTTATGCCAGAAAAATGACATTTTTGGAGTGCAGAAAGGTCAAATAATTGACTATGCAGAGTAATTTGAAACTTTTTTGTTGTCACAAATTTTAATGTGACTACGCAAGATGAAAAAAAGACTGTGTTTGTTCCCATCATTCATTTGGATAACAAATATAGAGGAAAAACTTTGAAAAATTGATTTATGTCTTAGACGAAATTACAGTGCAAAAAGGTAAATGATCCGTCGCACCAAGAGCACAATAACCCACATTTTTTGTTTTGATTTTTAATTAAGTTATGTGTGTAGATTCTATAATTATATACTTGTTAAAGGATACTTTTGATAATAGGATCCATGCAACCTCCTTAATGTAAAATCTTGCAAAATTAATAATCATAGTATAAATACTTTCATAAAAATATGTCTTAACACACCCTTTTAAAAATGATAAATACCATTTTCAATAAATGCAACGAAGAAAATTATTCGCAAAATTACATTTTGGTCTTAGTCGTAAGTTCTTTTGTAAAACGGGGCCCATACCTGACAGTAACTTTGAAGTTTATTAACATTCTGAATCTTTATAATATTTCTATTTAGCAAATATCACTATTTGAAAGAAGAGTGGAAGTTTAAATATAAATAAAAGTAAATATCAGTTTAAAAGTATACCATCTTGATATGTGTATTTATGAGTATTATAGTGTATATAGTACTGTAGAAATAATTTGTTACTAAATATGTAAGTCAGTCTATTTATTTTGATGTTTCATGGAATGGGCCTTGTTCCATGGATAGGTAATTTAATATGTTACCTTTTGTATATTTTAAAATTATAATTACAGACTGATAAATCAATTGTAATTTGGCTATAATATTTCTTTGTAAAGTATAAATGTACAGTGATTTGTGTATATGCTAAATATTTGAATTAAGGGAGATAACTCTTAATTCGTACGTGTAAAGACGTTTCAATTGTACATCAGGATATATAAGTAAAATAAATTGTATATATTTGTTATCTATATCATGTGATATTCATGTTACTATTGTTTATTTTATAGGGCCATTCATTCATTTATTTATGCATGCGATTAGTTATTAAATACAAAATGGTCCCTTATCCAAGCATGCCTTTAGGGGATGTGAAGAATGAGAGGCATTCTATAAATGAGCCTGAGGCTCAAGAGGGTATCATATAGCATTGTTTTTCCGAGTTTAGCGAGGCATAGCATACAAGATCTCAATTCAAAGACTTTAATAATAGGCTGAACATGTGACTACACTGTATTCACCACCCTATATAAAGCACTGTCCACGACTAGAATCATTTTTAAAAGATTTGTGACAACCCAAAAGAAAAAGGGTTGGGAAATTAAGATTTATCAATATAACATGTATATATATATATATATATATATATATATATATATATATATATATATATATATATATATATATATATATATATATATATATATATATATATATATAAAGGGTGGGTATATGATACCCTCTTGAGCCTCAAGCTCATTTATAGAATGTCTCTCATCCTTCACATCCCTAAAGGTATGCTTGGATGAGGGACCATTCCATTATATATCGCCTTTCGGCTCTACGAGGGTATCATATAGCATGTTCAAAGCGTTGTCACAAATTAAAAAGTAACAAGTCACTTAAAGATTATGAACATAGATTATTTAATCTCAAACAATTGACGATTAATAAAAAATAACACCACATATAATTCTCACTTATTCTTTAATTGTCTGGCACAGAAAACAATTGCTGTTTTTTAACTGTCAAGCACACGAGTTGCAAAACCATCATTCTTGTTTGGCAAGTCCTTGTAGTAGAATTGAAAGAACGTTTTGGAAGAGGTCCAGTTTGCAGTATCCATAATTTCCTTCATAGAAACACCGGAAGCAAAGGCTACCGAAGCTGCAGTTTCCCGAAAAGAATGAGCTGTATAAACAGATGAATCTATCCCAGATGAAGATAACACACTCTTTAACCACCGAGCCAGAGTACATGTAGTCACTTTATTATAGGTTTTGTATGAAATAAAAAGATTAGAACATTTACGAATATCCTTTGTTCGATGTAAATATTCTTTCAAAGTCTCAACAACACATAATTATTTCTTATGATATTGATAAAATGAAACAGTGGGTAAAGGAATGCCAGGCCTAGAAGTTTTTAAAAGAGTTTTTATTTGAAATATAATTTTATCTGTATAAACACTCATATAATCAATGTTCAGTGCTGAAAGGCTCTGGGCTCTTGCAGCAGTAGTTAAAGCACACAACGCCACCACCTCCCGTTCACTGCACCAATGAACCCATTTCCTCCATTAATACTGATATTGTTTGATAGTGGGAGTTCTGAGTGATGAGGTAATGACTTTTTATTCAAATTCTGAAATTCCTTTATTATGAAATGTTTTCTGATACAGTACAGGCAATCAGTGACATTTTCTTTGTCAAGGGATGATTCTCTCTTGTTGTGGCATGACCAGTAAATCTCGGTGCCTTGGTAACCTGGCAGGAAAAGATATCAAAGATGAAATAAGTAAAGGAAACCAACTTTGTGTTTTCCAAAGAGGTACAACTAAAATAGCTCTATCTACTTTGTCTGACGATATCTTATTCAATATTTTTCCAATGAGTCTAAGAGGGGGGGAAATATAAGGACTAAAGTTTGACCAACATAAAGTAAAAGCATTAATTTCAGAGGCATCTGGATCAAAAGTCCAAGATACAATTTTTTTCTCATTGTGCATTTAATCTTGAAGCAAAAAGGTCAATATCAGGCAAAGAAAAATTGATGACATGTTCGAGAAAAAATATACGGTTTCAGCATCCACTCTTTTGAATCTGAAAATTGCCTTGACAGATAATCAGCTTGAACATTCTCAACACCAGGGATGTGCTTTGCAGTTATAACTATATTTCTTTGAATACACCATTTCCAAATATTTATTGCAGTTGAATTTAAAGATGGAGAAGCCATTCCACCCATTGCATTAATATAAGAAACTGCAGTTGTATTGTCTGATTTTATTCCTATGTGACAATTTTCATAACCACTGAAAAAAGCATTCATGGAGAACTGGATTGCCAAAGGTTCCAATTCATTAATGTGCATTTTAGATTCTGCCAAAGTCCACCGACCACCTACAGATTCACTTGAAAATCTAGACCCCAGCCTGGAAGTGAGGCGTCTGTTTCAATCCAAAAATTGATAGGGGGTAAACGAATTGGTTTACCATTTAATTTCTCTACATTATTTAACCACCATTTCATTTCTACTTCACTGTCATATGATATCAACATCTTAGAATCATAATCATTCGACTGTCTTAAATTTCGAATGTTATCCCTTTCCATATTTCTTTAACGCATAGGTCCCTCAGAAATTGCATTAAATGCATGGACCACAAGACCGGTCAATGATGAAAATATTTTAATTGTAACATATTTTTCACTACGAATTGCACAATGATACAATCTTTGTAATTTTCTCATCAGTTAAGAAAACTTTTTATCCCATGTTTACCCCTTTATCCCGTAGATATGACTCATTGGATAAATTTCTCATATTCCACAGTTAAGTGCAGTTGTGACGTCACAATGGTTTTTGCATTAGAGTGATGAAGTAACATAAAGTGGAGTCCTACATAAAACAGTGTAAAACATTGGATGTGAAGTATTTAACATGGGGTAAAAAGAATCTCCCATGATTTGTAGATGGATATGACTTTTATCCAACTCGTTGTGTGTTTTTATCCCCTCGTCAAGGCTCGGGGATAAAAAAACACACAACTCGTTGGATAAAAATCATATCCAACTACAAATCATGGGAGATCCTATATATATTGGACTGAATCAATTAATAATAAAAAAAAAACTTGATTCTCTGAGCTGGTATTAAAACAGACTTATTAAGATTTATCGTAAACCCAAGTTTATCCAACTTATTCACAATTAATTGAGTTTCGTGTTTGCAGTCATCATAGCTTTTGTTTATCACAAGAGAATCATCAATATAGTAACAACACTTTATATTATTTGCCCTAAAAGCAGCAAAGACAGGTTTCGTTATCTTTGTGAATATTCTAGGTGCTGAAGCAAGTCCAGAAGGAAGGACAACAAAACTATATAAATTCTCTTTCCATCTAAATGTCAAAAATTTATGATGTTCCTGATGAATACTGATACTTAAATAAGCATCTTTTAAATCGATTGAAGTTAAAAAGTCGTCTTTTTCAATCAATTCTAAAGCAAATTGCAGGTTTTCTTGCTTAAAATGATGATATTCTACAAATTCCTTCAGATTTTTAGATTTATTATTGGTCTTGAGGTTCCATCTTTTTTAGGAACCAAAAATATATTTAGAAATGAATTCATCTGAGGGATGAAATATATGGTGCTCCTCGGGAAATAACGGAAAAATCCGTCGACAATTCAGTGTGTAAATAATGGCCTAACAATTAGTATGAAAAACGTCAATCAGCATTTGACTCAAAGATAAATTGTATTTGCTGACAAGGTCATTGTATCGACCATAGAACTTACGAAATGATGACTTTAAAATAGACTGCTGATATTCTTGTTTCATCAACTTGTTTGTCAATAATTTACCTCGTTTTAGAAATTTTACATACGTAGAGCATGCTCTTGCGTATCGAATCAACTGAGAGATATATACCCCGTATGCAGGTGATGAAGGTATATTGCTGCATAAGTAAGGGAAGTTGACGATTGAAAAGTGAAAGTCATCACGTTTATCATAAAGCTTGGTTGTTAGATTACCATTAACGTCTTTTTCAAGTAAAATATCCAAATATGAAACAGATGTGTCAGACTCTGTGGTATCTTTTATCTCAAGCTTGCCGGGATATATCGTATCGACATAAGAATGGAAATAACCATTGTTAATTGACAATACGTCGTCGATATATCTAAATGTCGAGTTGAACGCCACAGCAAGTGTTTTCTTCTTTTCACGTATAAGATTTTGGACAAATTCTGCTTCATATGAATACAAAAAAGGTCTGTTAATAACGGGGCGCAATTGGTACTCATGGATATTCCAATAGATTGTTGGAAGACCTGGTCTCCGAAAACCACATAGATATTGTCAATCAGAAACTCAAGCATCTTTTAAATGTCAACTTCAGAGTACTTGTGTGTACAATCAGAATGTTTTTTTAACAAAATAATATTGCAAATGACCAATGACAAGGTAAGTATATTTACGAGTTCCATTTTTATTGAAAAAGCAGCTGTCAATGATATAAAACAAGCCTGGACTTCAATTTATCGTAGGGAATGTTGTGTTTAAAATTGAAAAGTCGTAAGTTTTTATTCTGTTGATTTTGGTAAATTCTTGTGATTTCAAATTTTCCAAAAGTTCCTTGGAATTTTTAAGTATCCACATCTGATTTACACCACTTCTCGAATATATCGTTGCACAGTACTCTTGAAGTTCCTCCTTCATTACTGTTAATATCTAAGTGAATAGTAAAGAAAGAGGCTTGGTTGAACATTTACTGGAACCCGCTATGTATCTTTGTAAGGATTTTTATGAAGTTTCGGAATCCAATATAGATATGGTAATTCAAATTCATTTTGGTCGTTTGGAATATTAAAAATATTTAAAACTGACATATGATTTTGAAGAATTTCTTCCTTAGAAAGGGAACTATGAGTATAAGTTGGATTACCACTTGTAGAATTAAATCCAAGTTCCTCTAAAATACATTTAATATAATGAGCCCTACAGACAAAGACAAAGTTGTTACCTGCTTTGTCAGCAGGGACCAGTACGTATTGATCATGTAATATATCTAATTTCTTTTTTCACTTCTGGATTATTGAATACAGAAGAATACATGGTTCTCATATTGCCCCTCAATCTTTTAATGCGCGATTTTATCATACATCTGATACATTTAATCCATTCGGACAAAGTGTCAAGGTCTTCTTTTTCATGTCTGGCCCATCGTCTGGCGTAATCCTCTACAGAATCCATAATATTTATGAAATTCCGACGCCAGTTGAAGGATCGGGGTTCCCTATATTTAGGACCTTTTAAAATTAATGATCTAAGGTCCTTATTATTAACTATTTTACGTCACCAGTAATAACGTGTCCAGCAGGACTATAGTTATAGGGTGAAGAAGAACATGAACACGATGGAGGATTATGTTTCAGATATTCTATATCCAGGCCCTGTAAAGTTATCTTGTAATTAAAAAGTTTGGAAGCAATAGTCGATGTATATTTGTATGAAATACAAGGTGTAGTCTTTAACTTGAAATATGGTGGAATACAAGACTGGACCCTTTTATGATTAAGAATATTACTTATATTAACCGCGTCAATTCCTTTGTTGGATTTAAAACCTTTTTAATTGCTCCTTTTGCTAACAATATATTCACTTCATTTTGATTGAGAATAGATTGCTCTCAGAAAATGAAATCTGCTTTTGAATATAACCTTGTAAAGGTTTCTCAAAGAACTCAATTTTATAACCTTTAACCGTTTCCAAAATCCACTTATCACTAGTAAATTGTTTCTAATATTCAAAATTAAGTTTTCTCACCTTTTTACTGGTTCTGGTTCTGTTTTTGAATGTATTAAAAGAACCTTGACCTCTAAGGGAACTCAATGAATGTTTATTCATATCACCCATATCTTTAAGTTTGATGACACAATTATCTCCAAACAATTGCTCAGTAATAGGAATTTTCTGAACTACAAATTTTCCTGTATCTGGGGTTAAAACAACCCTTCAATTCATTCCTACGTTTCATTGACAAATTATAAAATCCATTTCCCAACAGACTAATGGAATCAGACAACATAGACTTTTTTTTTTTTTGAATATCTAATTCTTTGTTATTTGCCAGCTGATCTGCCAATGAAACAATGGGAATCAAATCCTGAGCCATATACCTTTGTATTTCTTGTAAAGCAAGATCAGTGGAATGAGCATTTTTATTCATAGCATCCCAGATTTCTTTATTTACTCTGGGGGGTTTTAGATATGAACAATTTTCTGGTCTGCTGTATTTTTTTGCAATGTCATTCATGCTTTCTTTACTTGATTTTACTGAGAGAGCTGCATTAACAGCTTTAGTCAAACCAGTCCCTATTTTTGGACCAGTGGCCTCTTCTGGGTTTAATTGTGGGATATCCCACTCATCCACAGAGTCAATTTTCTCTGTAGCCCCAGTAGTATTCGGAGTGTCAAATGCATCTTTAAATGCAATCTGGGGATCAACACCTCCTAATGAAGGGCTGTTTGGGGAGTTTTCAAGATAACTCAAGTCAAAATCATTTAATGAATAAACATTCAAGTCTTCTTGATTCAAGCTAATTAAATCTGAAGAAGGTCTTGTAATGGTTGCACTAGGTGCATTATAGCTAAAACCCCTTCGCAGCTATGTTAAGGGTTCCCGAGGCTTTAAAATGCGCTCAAAACATAATATGTCATTGCAAGGTCGGTTTTGGTTTTAATTTATAAGTATTGAACTTTAGTACTTCCAATTTATATAAAGGGTTTCCTCGGCTATATATTAACATATTTGTTATGATATCACATGGCTATGTTAATCACGTGACGGTCATTTATAATTTTTTGAAGTGTTTCATATAAATCGATTCGACGCAGCTGATTAACACGATAATTATTAATATTTTGTTATATAAATAAACTCATCGTATCCTTGTGTATCCGAAATGTGCTTGGGAAAAGTCATGGTATTACTTGGGTACAAAATATTTCCTGAGAAATTCAACTTACCTACAAATTTGAGGGTATTTTCCACACAATATCGTAATCTGTATTAAAACAAAGCCAACACACATTTTTCCCAAGCAAGATTCAGTTAGAGAACAACCTCTTCTTACAGATTTCCACAAAAATTCTCAGATTAATCCTCATTAATCACCTGCGCCAGACTCTTTTATACACATAAAATAAATTCTACCTCTAACCACGGGTATAAAACAGAGTACATTTCAAAAGTATATTTTTCATAAGCATTTTGAACATGCTGAATTTCAATCAAGGGTAAGTAAGCGGTATATTTTTAAAATATTCGGACATATAAGATTTAAAAAAACCTTGAACGACCCGTGAATTTTGCAATAGCTATCTAGCATTTGACATGCAGTTTGAAATAAAGTGTAAAGTTCACGACACTCTCCCCGTCATAACACCTCAAGTTTGCAGTGATTTGACGTCATTTTTCATTATGACGTCATATTTTGGTAGTTCAGAGATGTGAAGGCACAGAGTGCACTGTAATATTCTACGGGAAGCCTTAACCTACCTGCGTTTCCATAACATCGGAATTATGACCTAAAGTGGGCGCCGTACATTTGTCAATTTTTTTACCGACTCAGGCAAATAAGAAATAGACTTCAGTATCGAGTCAATACCCAGAGTAGATCTTAATGAATCAATATCAATACAAGGGTCATTCTTTTTGGTCACAGACCGTTTTTTAGACGCTTTCACGCTTGTATCTGATGATTTTCTTTTAATACCTGACCGAATGACACGAGATTTCCCTCTCGTATTACCCTCAGATCTAGTGTGCACTTTGTCCATGTTCTCAGGATTAATGTCATTGTCAAAATTATCGTCACTACTTTCCCCAAGTGACAAAACATCGTCTCTATCAGACATGTTGTTTTCCAAACTATAAAACACTTTGTAATCGGTAAATAACAGTAATGTTATTTACTGAATCAGAAAACGAGCCAGAACTATGTTCTTGACACAACCAAAAGTTTTATTTCTGGACTACGTCCTAGAACAAAAAGTTTACCCTGTAGAGAAAATTATACACCCGAGTAAAAATACGCTAAGCCCGCTCAGGAAAAAGAATGGATTCTACACATGGACAGTGCTTTATATAGGTTGGTGAATACAGTGTAGTCACATGTTCAGCCTATTGTTAAAGTCTTTGAATTGAGATCTTGTATGCTATGCCTCGCTACACTCGGAAAAATAATGCTATATGATACCCTCGTAGAGCCGAAAGGCGATATGTTATAGAATGAACCCTTAGCCAGGAGATGATTGTTATTCCATTAACACTTGATCTATAGATAAACCACCCCTGCAACATATATATATATATATATATATATATATATATATATATATATATATATATATATATATATATATATATATATATATATATATATATATATATATATATATACTACTACTACTACTACTACTACTACTACTACTGCAGTTTTGAAAATACGAATGAATGTATGTACTGTGTTGCTTTTGTCATATCAAACAGCTTTTACATATTTTAGAAATGTTTATTCTTACCTTGCTTGCATTCTGGAGAATCCATCAGTCTTAATTTGCAGTTACAAGTCCCATCAACATGATGACATATATCAGAACAATTTTCAGAGCAAATGTTTGCGCAATTTGCGCCGAAAAATCCATTTGTACAAAATGACAAAAATATGAGAATTGTTTATGTTTTAATTCTAAAAAAAATATTATCATGTTATACTTTTTATAAACAGAGGTAAATTACGCTAATATTGTAGAGAATAACCATTGACCAACTAACCAAAACATGTATTATTTTTAGCAATGTTATAGTTCTGAAAAGAATAAGCACAGTTTTCGTTTTAAGGTCCACCCCCCCCCCCCCAAAAAAAAAAGAAAATTGATGTTTTAAAAACTTTCAAATTTGCGTCAGGTCATAGTATACCTAAAATCTGGGGAAAGTATTTTTAGCTTCTTGTATTTGTTGCTTTTAAATTCAATCAAAGCTGTTCTTGGTAATATTAGAGTAAATTTATCTATTCATATTGGGGGGATTTCATGTTTACAAGTCTTTGCATTGAATTTTAGTATAGATATTGAGGTTACGATTTGGGGAAAATAAAAGTTTGATTTGAAATGGAAATGTAGTTATAAATACGAGTTTTATCTCTCTCTCTCTCTCTCTCTCTCTCTCTCTCTCTCTCTCTCTATATATATATATATATATATATATATATATACTCGTATTTATAACTACATTTCCCTATCAAATCAAACCTTATGTTTTTATTTTCCCCAAATTTCATATTAGTATTATAGAAAAGTACAGGGGGAGATTTATATTGAAACCGTACCTTCATCTTAGCATTGTTAATTTTCTTTGATTTAAGGAGATACATTATGCTACTATGGAATATCCTGAACACATATTGCAAATGCACATATTGCTTATAAGTTAATATTAATGGTATAGCACATACATTTTACATTAAATATTTTTAACTTAGATTCTCGTTAGAAAGGGCAAAATATATGGAAGAGTATATATGTTCATTAAAAATTTGTATTTTTTTCCCTGTTTGAGAGAAATAAAGTGAGTTTTAAAAAAACTATTTCTATTTCAACATTAAGAAAAAAAAAGATTCCGAGAATAGGTAGCATAAAAAATTAAATCAATCTCACATGCAATTATAAAATAACGTTAAATTAATCTTACTTGAAGTACATTGTGTTCCTTTATATCCATGTGAACAACCATTATTACAGTTTCCAGTCACGATGTTACATGGCTCCTTGTTAATGCAGTTCTGACTACAAGAAAGCATGCAGTCACTCCCATATTTTCCTGCCGTACACACTGCCGAGTATATGAGAAAAAAAAATTAAAATGAGGTATTAGTTAGAGATAATAAATAGATAAGTCATTATAAATTTAACATGAAGTGCATCATTAGATCAGTTTTATTCTCTGACTCATGCTTCTTCTAGATCAGCGCTGACACATATATTTGAAATCATTGTAATTTCTGGAGCCCTGTTTTCGCGGACTACCCAAACATATTCACGATCATGGAAATACAATCCAGCAGTAGATTGTGACTACTTCCGTCCCTAGTGAAAGAACATGCTTTTTGTAGCACAAAACGTGTTTTAATTTTTTCTTTTTTTTTTTAATTCTATATAATTACATTTGTGTATGACGTGTTTTGCTTATGCAAGCATATTGTTTTGATGCTATATTCATTTATGATATTTTCTTGTCTCAAAACAAAGTCTTTTGTGACTAATTTTTTTAAATGTATTCAAAGAATCACTGTCTAGTTAGTAGAGTATGCCAGGGGCATCAACGATAGTTGGAAACGTGGGGTAATTTTATCCTACGTTTCCAGCTATCGTTGATGCCCCTGGCATACTCTACTAACTAGACAGTGTTTCCCTATATTTCATTTCATTGTGAAATAAAATTGTAAATTTAGATTTTAAAAATGTAGACTAATAGATTTAAATTACAGAGGCCTCACCGCCTACTGACGTCAAACACAAAGACAGCCGCACGAGATTTACATGTATATTAGGCCTCCTTAGCGTCAGACACATAGACAGCCGTACGAGAAATACGTGCATATAAGCCCTTCTTAGCTCCTGACCTTTCGCTTGGCGAAATTTACATTCCGGTAGAATGATAAAAAAAACTCAACTAACTTTCAAAGAGTTATCACAGAGAAAACAAATAGAAATGGAAATATTATGCAATATATAGATATGCGAGAATCACTAAAGCTTAAACTAAGAAGAAAAAAATGCACGTTAATTTATTTTTATATCATGAGGAAAAAATTTAAGTATATCACTTCATATACAAAGATTACCTAGAGAACATGTTGAACCTCTCCATCCTGGTTTACATCCATAGTGACAGGTGCCAGTTATATGATTACAAGACTGATTAACACAGTTCTCACAACTCAAAGAGCAGTTCTGACCATATCATCCTTTGCTGCACTCTTATTTAAGAATCAAAGTTATCAATTTGCAATGGCAACATATTGCTGAATATTCTTAATCGAATTTTCAGAGCATTGAATAATCGTTTCACAAAACAATCTCCTACTTTCTACACATATTGAACCTTTGTAACCACTGGTGCACCCATAGATACAGAGTCCATTGGTATTTTGGCAGTTGTTTTCAATACAGAAAGGACTACATTTCTTCAAACAATTTGGTCCAAAAAATCCATGACTGCACACTTAAAGTACAAATTAGACGAGTTACCAATATCTTACTGTTCTCAGACAAACGAGTTTTGTAAGATACACTACAATTAAACAGTCTTGATTTAGTTTTAATATACAGATGCTACTTTAGCTGCAATAATGTAGCCCTCTCCGATTTTTTTTTATCTGATATTTTCAGGAGAGAGCTACAATTCCACTGCATCTCCGTAATGGTGCAAATAATTTTTTAGATACGGGCGACTGCAGGCAAAATAAATTGTTTTTGCACTCAACTTACTTCCAATAAGACGGAATTTTCATTCACTATCAACATCATACCCCTTTATATGCGAAAACCAAGTAAAATAAATCTCCATGTTTTCCAGTCTTTCTCCTCAGCAGCCATGACAGTTCTCGAGTGATGTAGTGAGACTTGTGCATGAAATTTAGAATCACTTGAAAATGTAAATATCGGTGTTGATATGGGTTTGTGTAGTATGATATCATTAAACATCGATAAATAAAAGCATTCCATGTGATATTTTTTCATATACAGTGATATTTATACTTATAATAAGGGAAATCCATACAGATCCGCTCCCCTAGATTCCGAATTCTCATTTGTTATTCCAAAATAAAATTGATCAAGGTCAGTAAACATGGCGGATAAATTCAAGTTGTGATGTTGACATACACATAAAATAACCGATATACGGATTGTTCTGTATATTTTTGGATCAATTCATGTCTTGCATAACTACACTTTATGAGTTCAGGTAAGATATGTTAATAAAATACCCACTTACTGATAATTTGAGTCGAAATCTGTGCGGTAGTGAATCACTCCCGCACTTGCACCATTACGGAGATCCTAAGGAGTTGAAGCCCTCTCCCAAAAAAAAAAAAAAAAAAAAAAAAAAATCGGAGAGGGCTACATTATTGCAGCTAATGCTACTTTTATACTGAATATAACTTATAAAAATCAGAAATCAAAGTGCTTTATTCATGATCAGATAAAATATTTCGTAGGCGATTTTCTGATTTCTGTACAGGAGTAGTAGTTCCTTTAAATCTTAAAAGTCCACAGGTACTCGTTAACAGAAACCACTGCCCCGCCCCCCCCCCCACCCCACCCCTTCCCCCACCCCAGAGCCACAAAGATATGAACTCCTCGAAGCCTGTTGGACTTTATTTCAAAAACAACATTTATTAGGCTTAAGGATTATGTATATCCTAGGTAAAAAATGGAAAAAACTAAAACACTCGTTCCCTGAAGAAAAGACCCACAACTTTCACTTCAAAGTACCGAGCTCTTGGCGAAGGAACAGTTGCTTCCTTATTTTTATCGACTTGGGTCAGTCGCGGCCAGGGTTTGAACCAACCAGCTTCTGATCATGGAACAAGCCCTCTATCGACTCAGCTATCGTGACGGTTTCATTTGACTGGAAATAATTACCGTTATTGCAAAGTTCTCCTTTGTACCCAGGTTTACACCCATAGTCACATTGTCCTGTTGTCCTATTACAGATGAAATCATTCAGGCAATGCCCGCTGCAGTTGTTTTTACAATCAGTCCCGAAAGTTCCAGAGACACAGCCTGTCGAGAGAATAATATAAAGCTGTTATAATTCATTGCATTATTTTAAAAGTTATTTCTAAACAAGAATAAACTTTTCTTTTTAATGCATACAATATAAATCATAAAAATTGGATTGCTTCTGTTGCATAAAGTTTAAAGAAAATTTTACTTTTATTGCAAAATACACCCATCCATCCTTCACTACAACCTTTTGAGCAAATACCATCGATGGGATTACAAGTGGAACTGTTTTTACAATGTCCGGAGCAGGATAGCAAACAATTTGGACCATACATTTCAACTGAACATACTGCAAAAAAAGATGCAGATATCTTCTTAACAAATGTATATGGTCATCATTGTTTAATCTATGTAACAAACTTTATAGAAAAAGGCTTGTTTTAAAATTACTGTAGGATATGACTTAAGCCTGCAGATCGATATCATAAAAGTTCGTAAGTAATAGGTTAAGTAATCAAATGAGCTAATAATTTTAATTACCTTTGCTACATTTAGAGTCAGTCCAACCATTGGCACAGTCAATACATGTCCCGTTTGTGACGAAACATTGCTCATTTTTACAATTCCGAGGACACGAAAGATTACAATCAACACCGTAATAACCTCTGCTACAACCTGTGTCATGCATAAATCTTTAAAAATTACTGTAGACAAAATAACTACTCGGTTTTGGACAATCTGTTTGTTTGTTTTTTTTCATTATAAAAACCTGTGGCACAGTGGGCATTACGTCCAATGTGTCTTTGGCACACATTTTTTGATGTCTGTTATTTAAAAGTTACATTGTAAATATACCATGGATTACTTGTAAAGTTTTGTTAAAGCTGAGCAGTCTCTTGTATCGAATAAAATATGAAAATTCTTTTTCTTAATGTGCAGTGAAAAGGATGAAGCGATAAACTACCATCAAATAAAATTCAACAGGATATTTCTCAGAGGGATGCGCAGCAGATCATACTAGTTATATTTAATTTCTTAAAAAGACTACTAAAGACAAAAAGAATCATTTGTTTCTTTTATGCATAAACTTGCTCTCTACCGTTAATTCAACATGTCTATTCTGCATCCTAGCTTTTCTGTCAGTTTCCTATACCTTACATAGGGAACATGTCATAAACATTCTGTCTCATTTCTATCGAGTTGCTAAAATTTAGGAAGCAAATTTTTATCAATTGAAAAGAAACTGTAAATGTAATCATTTGTTTAAATTTGAGTCAATAACAGTAAAAGTTTAAATATTTTGAAAATAAAGAACATAGAATTACTGTACATGTACTTTTATCCGTGTGTAATTAATTTAGGTTTTCTCAATTTTTCTGTTGAAGTTTGTCACAGCATAATAAATATTCATTTAGAACATATAATACCAATCCAAGAAATCCGCGTATTTTTCTACTCGTGGATTTAAGTACCAGTCCGTTTAAAAATCAGACAAAAGTGATATTTAAGTGATTCACTGAGGTTCTCAGAATTCGATGATTTTCCACACATAGATTTCTCTTGCACTATGATCCATGAATGTAAAATGAAAAATATTTTGGATCATGGTTACTATGGAAACCTGGTCAAAGTAATTTCCTTAGCAAACAGCCAATTTTCCATGTTAAGGGACAAAAAATCACTTATCTTTAAAGCCTGAAATTATACATAAAAACTTTAACAATTATTCTTATGTACTGGTATAATAAAGACACACACTTTAGGTGTTTAAATAACACAAGACATTGATATTTTATTCAAAGGTAGTACTGTGGTAGACATTAGAATATATACATGTTTTTGCATTTTTGCTGACTCAACATTTTCCTCGATTTTGGCAATATTGAAAGTCAATTTAAAATTCATACCAAGCTAATGCAGCTGTTGTGTTTATTTCACATAAAAGGGGAGGACTCCCTCTTTTAGACTCTAACTTCGAAAACGCGGGTTTTTTGAAAAATCCTATCCGTTGCCTAGCAACAAAGTTGGATGTTTTGATAAAGAAAAAGTTAAAAATGGTAAAGAGTTGAGTTAAAAATAGTATAAATTGTTATCTTTTAGTTGTAAATGCAATTTATCAAGTAATAGAAAATAAATCTCATTTATTTAAAAAATGAATCAATAATTCATATTTATCTATCTCCATGGCAACAGAAAGTTTTCCATAGCAACAATGCAAAAAGGGTTATTTTTGGCATTTTTGTATAGAGTTATAATAGATACAAATAGATGATTTTTCTTTAAAAAGCAATTTGGCAAAGCTGTCAATTTAATATGGGTCTGATAAAGTATTTTTGTACTTTATTAACCCATGGCAACAAATCTGAACATTTATCAACCACTTTTGTAACCACAATATCCTTTTACATTCAGTCATTTTTGGGGCTAAATTTTAAGGGCTGAAATGAGATTTTTAACAAAAAACATTCTAAATGAAAAATAAATATCTTAAGATACAATATTTTTGTATCAGAACGTTTGTATGGATGATTCCATAATCAAATAATACTTGGGTTGCCATGGCAACATGTTGCACATTGGCCAGAAAGCAAACTATCTGTGACCAAAATATTTTAATTGAAATTTTGGCTTTGAGTATTCATACCTTTTGCTTGCATAGAATAAGCAAAACACTCAGGAAACTTTAACATTCATAATTTAAGAAACTGTATGTTTTTATGGTTACCATGAATACAGTTTGAAGTTAGTGTTGCTTAGCAGTTGTGTAATATAACCAAATTTTGAAATTTTCTAATGTTTGGGGAGAAAAACTTATTTTAATTGAGATTAATTCATCATTTTAAAATTATTAGTTTAAAAATACTACTGTAACAGCATTACATTCTAGAAACTCCAGTGGTGTATGAATGCTTTTCTGATTACATTTTGTTTGGTACCTCCCTGTCTGTTTGTCTGTAAACTTTTCACATTTGTAACTTCTTAAGAACCATTGTACCCAAACTTCTCAAAAAGTATCATTGGATAAAGGATAATCAAGTTTGGTAACATGAAGGGCCACGCCCTCTTTAAGGGCGAGATAATAAAAATGAATGAAAATTTTATGTCATCATTTAAGGACCCTCTTTACACTCCACCCTAATTTCAGGGTACTTTTGTTAAGTTAGACTGACCCATCATTTGACATAAAATAGAATAATTTGTAACCTGTCATGATTTAAAATAAGTATTCGAAACATTATATTAGACTTAGAGTAGCTGAAGACTTTACAATGTGTATGTACATGTATTCTGTATTTGCGTAAATACAAGCTATATTCGTTTTCGTTACTTCATTGTTTTTGAAGATTTTTCCTCGATTAAAAAAAAAGGCACACTCCCTATATCAAAAATAAATTAGTTGATTTCAAATATCCGTCTTTACGCTGTATAATTTTCTCAAAGTCCAAAAAACATTATTCATCAGTGTAAAAAAGGGTCCTTAAAATTCTTCTCAAGAACCACTAGGCCAGCATCCTTGGGTAGTGTACATTCAAATAAAATTGTTTAAAAATAACTCTGAGGGAGGGGGTTGGGGTAGGATGAGGCTTTACTGTACGATCAAAGATTAATATAGAAATATATAGGAAAGGGTCTTCTCATGAACCACTTAATAACTAAAGAGATATCTGAGGACAAAACTTCAGATGGTCCTAAGACAGATCTTATAAGATAGACCCAGAAGCTCCCTTAGGAATGGGCTTACTTGGATATACTTAGGAGATTCTTAAGATAATTCTAAAATGTTGTAACATCGCAGACTATGTTTATATAACAAAGCAAATATATTTAGCATTTAATTAAAAATACAGAGTCATATAATAAATGTCTTTATTATTTTTTGGCTCACCTGAGCCGACTTCTCAAGAACCACTAGGCAAATTTCAACCAAACTTGCCACAAAGCATCCTTGGGTAAATGGGATTTAAGTTTGTTCACAGGAATTGCCACGCTCTCTTTCAAGGGGAGATAATCAAGAATTCGTGAAAATTTGGTGGCATCTTTTAAAAATTTTGATCTCAAGAACCACTGCACAAGGAAAAATGAAACATGTGAAGTCTTCATTACATATTCTAAATTCAAGATTGTCCATATAACCACCGGGGGTAGGGCAGGGCCACAAGAAGGGGTCAAAGTTTTACGTATGAATGTGGAGTAACTGTCTTTTACGTATGAATATAGAGTAACTGTCTTTAAAAGTCTTCTTCTCGAGAACAGCAACACCATGATTAGTCATAAAAGTATCCTCAGGTGGTGTAGATTCAATTTTATTCCAATCATTACCCCTGTGGGTAGGGCAGGGCCACAACAGGGGGTAAAAGTTTACTATAGGAATATATAGGAAATACATGTACATGTATCTTAAAAAAATCTTCTCAAGAACAACTAAGCCATTATTAGAAATATTGATAGAGAAGTATCCTCAGGTAGTGTAGATTCAAGTTTCTTCAAATCATGACCCATTGGGGTGGGGCGCAGACACAAGAGGGGCCCAAAGTTTTCATAGAAATATATAGGAATGAAATATATGGAGATAACGAACAGTATTCAAGCTCAAAAGTCCATTATACAATACAAAATAGGAGCAGAGCAAACACGGACCACCAAACATCAGAGGTGGGATCAGGTGCCATGGAGGAGTGAGCATCCCCTGCCGACCGGTCACACCCGCCGTGTGCTCCATGTCATGATCGGGAAATAACGGAAAAATCCGTCGACGATTCAGTGTGTAAATAATGGCCTAACAATTAGTGTGAAAAACGTCAGTCAGCATTTGACTCAATGATAAATTGTATTTGCTGACAAGGTCATTGTATCGACTATAGAACTTACGAAATGATGACTTTAAACGAGACTGTTGATATTCTTGTTTCATCAACTTATTTGTCAATAATTTACCTCGTTTTAGAAATTTTACATACGTAGAGCATGCTCTTGCGTATCGAATCAACTGAGAGATATATACCCCGTATGCAGGTGATGAAGGTATATTGCTGCATAAGTAAGGGAAGTTGACGATTGAAAAGTGAAAGTCATCACGTTTATCATAAAGCTTGGTTGTTAGATTACCATTAACGTCTTTTTCAAGTAAAATATCCAAATATGAAACAAATGTGTCAGACTCTGTGGTATCTTTTATCTCAAGTTCACCAGGATATATCGTATCGACATAAGAATGAAAATAGCCATTGTTAATTGACAATACGTCGTCGATATATCTAAATGTCGAGTTGAACGCCACAGCAAGTGTTTTCTTCTTTTCACGTATAAGATTTTGGACAAATTCTGCTTCATATGAATACAAAAAAGGTCTGTTAATAACGGGGCGCATTGGTACCCATAGAAATTCAAATAGATTGTTGGAAGACCTGGTCTCCAAAAACCACATAGATATTGTCAATCAGAAACTCAAGCATCTTTTTAATGTCAACTTCAGAGTACTTGTGTGTACAATCAGAATGTTTTTTAACAAAATAATTTTGCAAATGACCAATGCCAAGGTAAGTATATTTACGAGTTCCATTTTTATTGAAAAAGCAGCTGTCAATGATATCAAAAAGCCTGGACTTTAATTTATCGTGGGGAATGGTTGTGTACAAAGTTGAAAAGTCGTAAGTTTTTAAGCTGTTGATTTTGGTAAAATCTTGTGATTTCAAATTTTCCAAAAGTTCCTTGGAATTTTTAAGTATCCATATCTGATTTACACCACTTCTCGAATATATTGTTACACAGTACTCTTAAAGTTTCTCCTTCACCACTGTTAATATCTTAGTGAGGAGTAAAGATAGAGGCTTGGTTGAACATTTACTGGAACCCGCTATGTATCTTTGTTTGAAAGGATTTTTATGAAGTTTCGGTATCCAATATAAATATGGTAATTCGAATTCATTTTGGTTGTTTGGAATATTAAAAATATTCAAAACTGACGTATGATTTTGAAGAATTTCTTCTTTTTCTATTGGTTCTTGAAGAATATCTTAAAATTTTTCTTCTTGAGAACAGCAATGCCATTATTAGTCATATTAATACAGAAGTATCCTTACATAGTGTAGATTTAAAAACACCCAAGGGTAGTTCAGGGCCACAACAGGGGGTCAAATTTTACTTAAGAATATATAAGGAAAAAATATTTAAAATTCTTCCCCTCAGAAACAACAATACCATGATTACTAATATTGAAATGGAAGCATCCTGAGGTAGTGTAAATTCAAGTTTGTCGCCCATAAACGTTTCGATATTGATCTGATTTCTGCTTTTTCCAAGCAAATGTGCTCAAGTAAACAGTGTGGGCCTCTTGGTTCATTTTACTACAAAATAACACACTTCTCTCTCCTAAAAATGATTCAGAAGAAATTAATATGAAATCAAAATGCATATTGGAAAATTGACTGTACATAAATAGATACCTGGTATCGCTTTTCATATAATTATCAAACCAGCAAATTATCAAACATATATTTCCGTAAGTAAATTTCCTTTACATATGCACTGTGAAGGAGTAATGTAGTGAACAGTGCATATGGAACTTATGTAGTTCTGTTGGGGAAATATTGAAAAAAAAAAAGACTGGAGTCATCCATCCCAATTTTTTTCAGGCCAGCGAGCTACAGATATGCAGCAAGGAACTTATATCGCCTCGCTATTAAGGAGCTATCTTTTTCAGTTGCTAGCGCTCTCAAGCAAGCGCTAGCAATTACGTTAGTCTTTTTTATTAGAATACGCATCCTCGGCATCACGGTACTGCATTCTGGTAATACTACTGTATCATGTAAATTCCGTTATATCATCAGAAAATACACATGATCTGAAGTTCCCTGTCTTGTTGTCTTACCTGTTATAACCTGTACAAAAATGTATATAAAGTAACAATTACTTAGATATTATTAGATATTTTTTCTATTACTTATCTTCACCCTTTTCATTCAATTCTTAGATATCATAATGCCAAGACTGAAGAGATCAGTCATTTCTAAAATTATAACAAATACCTAGCTTTTACTACCTCACCTGATCATTCTGGCAAGTTCAGAAATATAACCTAGGATATTTTTTTTCGAGCTTGCCGGAAAGACCCAAGAAGATGCGATTGCACAAAATGGTACCGCACTGGAATATTTAAACTAGGTGCCCATTGGTTCTATTGATGTCTTATTTTTCACCCCAGATTGAAATTACAGTTAACTACGGAATGCTTAAAAAAGAGTTAATTATATTAGTTGTGTCATTGTGAAGCCCACTCTAGAATTCACCATTCTGAATTGAGCCCCTCCACCCCACCCCTACCATACACTACACCAGTTCACCACCGTGCCTTCTTATTGATGATCAATCGATTCAGCAAATTAAAGTTCCAATGATTCTGATATCTACTTATGTGTTTTATGATGGCTACAGCGCTAGCTCACCTTTCTTTTTAAAAGATTAGTTTGTAAATACTAGAAAATAGTAATATGTAAATGCCTTCTTCAATTTCAAGGTACAGCAAGCGTGCATAAGTCCTGGATGAGTGACCTTTTCACTATATAGAATCATGCAAAAAAATCTATGATTATCCTTATATTCACATGTAGTTTGACTTAATGACTCAAGATATAGTGAGACAAGAAAGAAAATCCTAGCTTCACCGTAATGTACATAACTTCAAATACTTATGAGTGGTGAAGAAAAATAGTACTTTTAGCAACTTCCCCAGCGCCGTGATCAATCATCGATTAATGCATTGTACTTTGACACTTACAGTCATGCTTGCAATTACACAAGCATAGGATGAGAAAAGTTTCAGGAAGTCAAGGACGTCTTAAGTTCATTTTTGGATGAGACTCAAAATAACTTGACTTTAGTCATGGTACATAGCTCATTATTATGAGTTTAAAAATATTGGGTGGTCTAACATATAATAAAAATACTCCCAGTATCTCTTAAGATATGTTTTAGTCCTAATATAATTTCCATAGCTGGGAGGCCCGGGTTCGATTCTCGTTTGCTGCATTGCTACAAACCTAAAACGTAAACATAGGTAGTGACTGTCTCTTCGCCAAGCACCCGTCACTAGAAGTAAAAGTCACAGGACCTTTGGATCAGACATTAAATGTTATGGTTGGCGTTGGCAGATAAAGAACCCTTAATGATCAGTGGGTCTGAGTGCTGAGTAAAGGTTTAAATTTGAAGCTCTTTATCAACGTGGTTGTAAATTATTACTTTAGTGTCTAAAACAACAATAAATAATCAATTGATTTCCAGATATTTTCAAAACCAATGGACTTCCAGATATTTTCAAAACCAATAGACATTTTCACAAAGAAAAAAAAATCTTGCCATAAGTTTCAACCGTAAGAGAAATCTTTTCACAAAAATTCTTAGAGATTCTTACGTGTAAAATTTAACATATTTTTATGAGAGCCCTTATCTTTCATATGGAATGATAGCTAAGCTACATTAATTTAAGGTGCTATATCCACGGTAATCATAAAAAATATACTATTTGAAGAAACAGGAATGCTAAAGCTACTTGTATAACCAGTAAGTTTTGCCAATTTGAATAATAAGCAAAAACTGGGGCCAAGTATTTCGCAAACAAAAATTTTGTTTTCTGGCCAGTGTGGAACTTGTTACCATGGCAACCCAAGAGTTATTTATTCTATGGAATCTTTACATCAACAAAGATATTTTGATACATACTACTTGTATCTATTTGTGTTTATTTTTCATTCAAAAGGCCTTTTTCGGAAAATCTCATTTCAGCTTCCAAAAAAAATGCCTGTATGTAAAAGGGTAAAGTGGTTACAAAATTGGTTGCTAGCTATAGGTATTCAGAATTGTTGCCATGGGATAATTAAGTAAAATTTACTTTTATCAGACCCATATTAAATTGGCATTAGCTAAATTGCAATTTTAAGAATAATTATTTATTCGTTTCCATTATATCTCTATACAAAAATGCCAAAAATAACCCTTTTTGCATTGTTGCTATGGAAAACTTGCTGTTGCCATGGAGATAGATAAATATAAATTATTGATAAATTTTTTAAATAAATGAGAGTTATTTTCTATTGCTTCAAAAATTGTATCTACAACTAAAAGATAACAATTTATAAGATTTTTGACTCAACTCTTTACCATTTTTAACTTTTTCTCTATCAAAACATCAAACATTGTTACTAGGCAACGGATAGGATTTTTAAAAAAACCCCGCGTTTTCGAAGTTAGAGTCTAAAAGAGGGAGTCCTCCCCTTTTATGTGAAATAAACACAACAGCTGTATTAGCTTG
This sequence comes from Saccostrea echinata, assembly GCF_033153115.1. NCBI lineage: Eukaryota > Metazoa > Mollusca > Bivalvia > Ostreida > Ostreidae > Saccostrea > Saccostrea echinata. The sequence goes on along the minus strand of NW_026889801.1, from coordinate 9,069,865 downwards.
GTATGAATTTTAAATTGACTTTCAATATTGCCAAAATCGAGGAAAATGTTGAGTCAGCAAAAATGCAAAAACATGTATATATTCTAATGTCTACCACAGTACTACCTTTGAATAAATATCAATGTCTTGTGTTGTTTAAACACCTAAAGTGTGTGTCTTTATTATACCAGTAAATGAGAATAATTGTTAAAAGTTTTTATGTATAATTTCAGGCTTTAAAGATAAGTGATTTTTTTGTCCCTTAACATGTAAAAATTGGCTGGTTGCTAAGGAAATTACTTTGACCAGGTTTCCATAGTAACCATGATCCAAAACATTTTTCATTTTACATTCATGGATCATAGTGCAAGAGAAATCTATGTGTGGAAAATCATCGAATTCTTAGAACCCCCATGAATCACTTTTTGTCTGATTTTTACGCGGACTGGTACTTAATAGAATCTTTTATTCCGCAAAATCATGACCCTGTAGAAAAAAAGTAAGCGGCGCACAGTAAATACGATTATCAAAAGGTTCGTGCACTAGCGCCATAAAATTAAAAACGCTTTAATTACGTGTATGGAATTTAATACATTTAGTAAGGATAATCTTTTCTATCTATTGAATAAACTATTATTAGTTTCATTGGTCTTATTTTAAAATAAATTGTGTATGTTTAAGTAAGCAATGTTATGATCAGGTGGCACAACCTCAAAATCCGTATTTTCTACTCGAGTATATGAGCATTTGTCGTCCAACAATCACACAAATTCACTCATGCTGTATTAAGCAATTGTTCCGAAAAACTTTATTACCATATTCTTGAGGTTCAATGAAATCTTATTGTAAATTTATTTGGAATGCCCAAACAATTAAGGTGTTAAAAATGACATCAGATGGGGGGGGGGGGATATGTCTTTTACCCACGTTCTATAAAGTGTTACCCCTTGAAAAACTGGAGTAGACCTATGAGATGTTTAAACAGACTACAGAGAAATAAAATACATCCAGAGAACGTGTTTTTAAAATGTCGAAAAAAAAGATTCAGAGAGAGGAGAGGCGCACAAATTGTAAAAGTTTTAACTTTATAAACCACATAGTTTTGGAGCTATTGTAAAAATAAATTTTTGGACATCTTGACCTTTGGCAAAACCTTAATTGTCGATTTGTATTCAGGGTATCCAAAGTCAGTCACGTCGAAAACTGATGTTGCTGTAGATATGAATTGATTGATTTTATGTTGTTTTACGTCCCGTTCGAGAATTTTCCACTCATATGCCGTTGAAGGGCTTCAAATTAAGACTTTTACTCGGCACTCAGGGCCATTGAGCAGTGAGAGTTTTTTATCGTGCCAACGCCTACCGTGACGGGGGCCCTCGATTTTTAAGGTCTCATCTGAAGGACCCGCAATTTTCAATTCAAAGTGCCGAGCTCTTGGCTAAGGAACAGTTACTACCTTGCAAATGACCAATGATATTTTTATCGACTTAGGTCAGTTGCGGCCATGATTCAAACACACGACCTTCCGATGACACTATAGATATGGAGCTCCGACCAAAAATTAATCTGGCATAATCAAGTTAGTATCTTTTCCTGTGTATAGATCCATATACAATATTATGCATTGTCATTTTCTGTTCATGACATTATGAAGTTATATAAACAAGACGAGTTTCCATCTTGACTTAACTCCAGGATATCTCATCAAGAAAAGTGTATTGAGGGAGAGCGAGCGGACATCGAGAAACTACGAACTTTTTCGGAAGCCATTAAATCAATGGCGAAGGTGCCGAGTGATCATGTGATGTCTTCTGTATTCAGTAATAATTTGACAAACTATAAACGTATGAAGCTAAAGCACGAAAAATTGAAATTTTATGACTGCAAACGGAACAATTCCAAAAATATATCTTATAGTTTCTATTGACATTCAATTACAGGCTTATAGCAGGAAGAAATATTCTGTTCAGATCAGATGAGAAAAATGTATTTTAAGTCGGATTTTTAACAAATAACACAAGCTCTGTAGAGCTTTTGAGGGACATTCAAAATCCTTCAATTACTTTAGGAGTGAAATATGAAGATAATGAAAAGTAATCAATCTCAAAAGTCCATTGAAATAACACAAATATGGAGCAGAGTAAACACGGACATCTAAAATTATCAGAGGTGGAATTAGGTGCCATGGAGTAGTTAGCTTCCCTTGTCGACCGGTCACACGGGCTCTGTGCTCATTGTCATGATTCGGCCAACGGAAAAATCCATAGAAAATTCGGTGTTTAAATAATGACCTAACAATAAGTATGAAAAACGTCAGTCAGCATTCGACTTAATGATAGATTGTATTTGCTGACAAGGTCATTGTATCGACCATAGAACTTCTAAAATGATGTCTTTAAACGAGACTGTTGATAACCTTGATTCATCGACTTGTTTTGCCTCGTTTTAGAAAATGTTTATACGTGGGGCATGCTCTTGCGTATCGACTCAATTGGGAAATATAAACCCCATAATCAGATGATAAGGGTACTGTACGTGTACATAATTTGGCGTATTCAAAATTTAGCACAATCTCTGGGTATGGAGTTGTTGGCGTAATCATTAATTAGCGCTTCATATGTCCGGGCCATATATTGTATCTATAAATGATTTCCTAGCGGTATTCATGAATTAGCGCATTGTTGTCTGCGCCAAAGCCGCTAAAATATAAAGCCCGCTTTTTTAAGTACACATACAGTATATTGCAAAAGCAATACGGGAAGTTGACGATGGAAAAGTTGAAGTCATCACATTTAACATAAAGTTTTGTTGTTAGATTGTCATTAACGTATTTTCTAGTAAAATATCCAAATATGAAACAGAAATGTCATTTCAAGTTCACTTAGATATATCGAGTCGACTTTTGAATGGAAGAAACTATTGTTAATTGATAATAGTCGTCGATATATCTAAAGTCGTTTTGATGGCCACAGCAAGTGCCCTCTTCTTCTCATATATAAGTTTTTCAATAAATTCTGCTTCATATGAATACAAAAATAGGTCTGCTAATAACAGGGCGCAATTGGTACCAAAATTCCGTCAGATTGTTAAAAGACCTGGTCTCCAAAAACTACATAGATATTGTCAATCAGAAACTCAAGCATCTTTTTAATATCTACTTCATAGTACTTGTATGTACAATCAAAATGGTGTTTAACAAAATAATTTTGCAAATGACCAATAATATTGTAAGTAAATTTAAGAGTTCTATTTTTTGAAAAAGCACTTGTCTACGATGTCAAAAGCCTGGACTTTAATTTATCGTGGGGAATTGCTCTATAAAGTCCCTTGGAGTTTTAAGTATCCACATCTGATTTACACCACTTCTCGAATTTATTGTTGTACAATGTACTGGAAGTTTCTCCTTCACTGCTGTTAATATTTAAGTGAGGAGCAAAGATTCATTAATGTCCTCCCTACCCACCCATCCCCCCCTTTTTAAATTTAATTTAATTAATTGACCTTTTCTCTTTATGTGTTTGCAATTTAAGTTTTATACCTGTTGCATTACATTATAATTTTGCACATAGGATGCTCTGTTAAAACTACTATCATGGCTAAAAGATGCAAATATTCGTTTTTATGATAAATCTGTGAGCACATTTTTTTGCTAAAATTAGCTTTACAAACTTTAAATATAGGCCTGATATTTAATACAAAAGACTTTTTAAAAAAAAAAACAGGATGTATTGATCAAAGCACACATTTTTAACAGCTTAAATTGAATGTGAAACATAGAATACATGTATGTGCACCTCTTTACTATACTTATTTGAACAATTCCATATTCATTTATTTTAAATTACATGTAGGCAAATTTATTCCTACATGTATATAAACATTGTACATCGGGTTCGTTGTATGATGCTCTTAGTGGCGAATATGCACATTTTACTGATTAATATATAAGCTCAACTTACTAATAGTCTTTCGATATATACTGAAAGGTAAAAGAAACGCATGGTACATAATATGTAAAAATTTATTGACTGCATGGCTCAATTACTCAACAGTGAAAATGGTAAAATGGGAAATGGAAAAAAGCCAAAAACAGGTGCATATTGTTGATGACAGGTTTGTCAACACATCTTGTAATACCACTTGATGCACTGAAGATATGCACGCTGTTTTTCGATATTTAAAGACAATTTGATTTTTTTTCTAATCATGGTGTGGTTGACGGAAATTCCATGGAGTCTTGCAATTGCATTGCGAAAGTGAGGAAAAGGAAAGGTTGCTGTGCAGTTTGTTGTGATTTTTTTCATCACAGAACGTCTTATCCGTCGTCAGAGAGAGACTGGAAACATTTCCAATTAACCGTGACGATAACGACGCGGGTATGATAAGGCTACAACCAGATACCCCACATGCCTATATAATATGACGTCATAGTAAGCTGCATAACGTGAACTTTAGAGATAATGATTTCTTCATATCTGTATTTTAAGTTTGATTTCAGGTCCAAGAAATAACATAAATCGTTCAAAAACATAATATAAACTAAATCTTGTCGTTTTTGGGTGGTATAAATAGCCAAGTATTTATCGCAGAGGTTAAATACCAAACCCTTGACCGTTCACGGTAGCTCAGTCGGTAGAGCGCTCGCTCCGTGATCGGGAGGTCGTGAGTTCGAATCTCGGCCGCGACAGACCTAAGTCGATAAAAAATAGGTAGCAACTGTTCCTTCGCCATGCGCTCGGCAATTTGGAGTGAAAGTTGCGGGTCTTTCGGATGAGACCTTAAAAACCGAGGCCCCGTGTCACGGCAGGCGTTGGCACGATAAAGATCCCTCACTGCTCAATGGCCCTGAGTGCCGAGTAAAGGTCAAAATTTGAAGCCCTTCACCGGTATATGGTGACGTCTCTATATGAGTGAAAAATTCTCGAATGGGACGTAAAACAATATACAACATATACCAAACCCATGACGTCATAACTATTGATCAAATATTTACCGAGTGAAACTTGACGTGATGAGAATTCATGTAATCAAATATATGAAATGGGAGTTTTAAAGCATATACCGTGAATGTCATGTGTGATTCATAAGGAATTAAAGATTAAGAATCAGGTACGCTAATTTATTTTCCTTTTTTTAATCAATCGTTTTTTTTAAATGAACACAGTGTTTTGAAATCCCGATCAGCCTTTCCTCTGTCGTTCTATAACAACAAAAATGCAAAAGTTCAACACTACACCGCTTACTTTGAAACATATTTTTTGTTTGTACAGAAAGCTTGTATTCTATAATACTTGGAAAGTGCTGCTAGAATCGTGTGGTTAACTTGAATTGATGACAATTCCTTCATCGTATGTACAAAATGTAAAAATTTTGGTAAGGTTTCATGCAAAACTTTGGAATGATTTTTTCTGTGTCGGGAGAGTAGGATTCTAGCAGCACTTTTCATGACCCAATGATGGTTTTACATAATTATTTTCACAAAAGGAAATTCATTATCCCCGGGATAGTGTTGAACTTTTTACTTTTTTGTTAAGGCGATTTTTCTATTTATAGATGTCACGTGATGACGTCGAAGTGGAGTGCTTGCTTTAGCCTAGGACTCAATGACGTCTATACAATGGATAATAAAATCGTTACATTCAACCTAAAACTGAAAGAAACTCATTGCGCGACTTTGGTTTGTGAGCTCGTCAACTTTCCGTAAGGGTTTCTCTCACTCGCGCGCGTATGCTCATTATGCCTAATTTTTCAGCATGTTAAACCGCGCCCCAATGTTGCCAGAATTTTTCAAAACTTTCTTGCAAACATTCACATTAACCCACTCGACTGGTATCCGTACAATCCATCTTTTTTTCTTCAGTCAAAAGTCTGTGGGACTAACTGGACGGTAGGGTTTTAAGGCGTCGGAATTTCTAAGCCACTCTCGACCAACTAAGCGTTGCCTTGTCGAAAGGGTTGAAAAATATCCCTATGAGAAAGATAAATGCACTTATGAATTCCATGCACAAGAGAATTAAGGCTGTGACAGATGCACGAGGGAGGCATAGGAGATAAGGAGAATATTCGATTTTCACTTTTGGGGGATACCGTCATTTGAGTTTCAATGACTCATAAATTATCGGTCAAATCAAATGAGATTTTACTTACTTGTTAATAAAATATGAGTTTAAAAATTAGATTACAATACTGGAAAATACGTTCGAAAATATAACATTAAATCACTTTAAAAGTTTACCCTGCGTTCTTTTTCAGTATATAAATCTATTAACAATTTAGAGTGTTATCAATTGCTTTTCCAATATTTCCATGCCAATTCACATCAAAGGTTTTTTTTTATTATTTTAATGTAGTGATAATAGATTCGTTTTTTTTTTTTTTTTTTTTTTTTTGAACACCGGGTTCGATGCCATATGACATTCTAGAAATTTCCATTAAGACTAAGATCTGGGAGTGACGAAAATGATTGACATATCTTGCTTTTAATCAATTATCACAACTTATGTTTTCTGTATCATTTAAATCAAATTTTAATTGAATGATTTATTATAACGTTTTATAAAGTGATTAAGTGCTTGCTATTAACAATTCATTAAAAATCGCCAGAAATAAATATCCGCGAACCGTAGCCACAACTGTTCTCTCTTTCTTGCTGCTTCACGTCTGTTTCTCGAAAATGAAAGAAAACTTTTAAAAAATTGAATTTACATCTATTAAGATGTGAGTGTAATCTAAATATAATTATACACAAAAGTAGAAAAGGTGGTGATGCAGTGTGCCGACATGTGTTGTACATGTTATGCAGATGGACTATGATAAAAAATATTGTATGAATCTTTTTTTCTGTATATCCGTATTTTGGACAAACATTTAGAAATGGAAGGAAAGACTTTAGAGGTAATGATATACGTCAAGATTCTGAAAGCGCATTTTCATTTCCTTTTGACAAAGCGATTGAATGCACTTCAACGTCTAACTTTCTGGAAGGCAAAGTTTATGTTTTACCATCTACTTTGGACGCAAACAAATACTTAGAAAAATTATAAAATAACATCAGAATACTAAATGCACTGCATACAGGTATATGTAATGATTGAATGCACTATACACAATCTAGCCAAACAAATGATTTTTTTTAAATAACAATTTGCTTTGGATATAATATCAGTTGATTAAATATGAATATTGAAGAAAAATATTTCGAATAAATAAGGAAGGAAATTATGCTATCAAGTAAAAAGTAAGGGTTTTACCATCCTCACAAAGATTTCACTTGAATAATTGTGTCGCAATTTCAATAACTTGACTTAAAATATCAGCTATGATTAAGGATTTGGGGGGTTTTTTCTTAACGTGAAAATTTTACTTACCTTAAACAATCAAATTACACAATTTTATGTACATGTTATTTTCATTAACAAACTGATATTATCGACCAAATGAGGTACGTGATTGTAAATGTGACACGTTTTATTCGTTAATCACAATTCAACACTTTTTTCCTACTGAATTTTACATATAAATTGTTTATCCTGCTAAATGTTCTTGCTTTAGAATTCCTTCCGAATATATAATCATAAGTAAAACATGATTTACGCAAATGCAAGATGACCGCGTGAAAGATGGGCGAACAGGGCGTGCAAAATACATATAGCTTCACATGTGTAAAAATCACATTCAACTTGTGAATAAAGTATTTAGAGCAAAGTTCTAAATATTAAAAGGAATGAAAGTTTGACAAACAAAACTTTTCTGTGGAAGAATGATAAAAAGAGTTCTTTGGGGGGAAATGAACCCAAACCATAAAGATCTTGAGAATGAATTGTTGAATGAATGAATTGAGTTGACATTAAATCAGGAAAATTAAATAAAATAAAAAAAAAAATAAAAAATAAAACAGATACCGACAGTAGTTACATGTATTATCTGCTTGAAATTAGTCAAAACACATGTATAGGAACATACATATTATTTAGCAATGAAAGTTATGATGTTTTCAACCTTTGACAATAATCAACATCTTCAGTCAGACTTTATAGTGTCTTAAGGTAAACACAGGACGTAGATGTAGTTATTATCTACTACAAGATGAGTTTATTTAAGTTTTTAAAATTCCACGTACCTGAAACGACAAAATCGCACAATTCTACGTAGGTGTAATTTTCGTTTACAAACTGAACATAGCGTCCAAACGAGGCACAGATGTGCTCTGCTGTAAGTGATGGTAGATATTGTCCTTTATCTTTGAAGCACAGTTTGCCACTTTTAATATCTGGAGAATTTGATACATAAATGGCATATCCGGATAAACGTTTTTGCTGCCGTAATCCTTGAAAATACAAGTGTAAAGAAACCATGACCATTAGGCAATGAGAAATAGACAGTGCTACTTTTTTCTTTAAAAACACGAAAACACAACCATGACTTGTTAAGAAGTCAAAGCATTAAGATAACTTACCAAATCCACTATAATTCCTAAAGATAAACTTAATGGCATATATGGATTTTATTTCTTGTAGATCAACCATCCACCACTGATTCCTTTCTAACTCTGTTCTAGTACAGGTTTCTACGTTACTGTCAACAGCCAGACTTGCTCCACATCCGGGGCATGCAAAGGTTGAACTTTGTTGTGCATTTTTCCCCATAGAAAGAACATCTAAAGAAATGTTCAGAATTATACGAGATAACAACAGATTGAACATCTTGCTGTGATTTTACATTTTGTATCAAAATAATACCAAATCCAAAAGATAACATAGTTCCTGTTAACATTAATATCATCCTTAAGTGAATCATGGCAGAAAGAAAAAAGGACTATGGTTAAGTAAAAAGGATTGTGTGAAAGCAACTAAACTTCAAATGTGCTACTCCATAAAGGCGATGCAAACTGTTATTATATGTCTCATGTATGTCCCGCCCAATATTCATGAAATTAATGCTTCCTCAATAGAAAAGGTAAACATTGTCTTGTGTTCGAGGCCAGTTGAACATACAAAGAAGTCTCGCAAAACTGTTAAAAAAACATTTCATGAAATGCAAAGTACCAGTCTTCAAAAGCAGGTATCCACTCTATATTCCCACCCCTTAAATCTGGCTCTAATAGGATGTCTACGGAAAGAGATCTAGAGTAGGATTTTTCCAAAGACTCTAGGAGTACTTTTTCCCCCAAGGAATTTGAAATCAAACTCAAATTTCTTGAAGAAATCCAGGTATGTGTTATAGTTACAGAGTACTATTTTCCCCAGAGCAACCCCTCCCCCATTAATTATCATTCATTTATCCAAATTATATCTATAGGCTTATTGCAAAGTAAAATGATCTATGAAATACCTATGATAAGCCCTTTAACTATTTATTCAATAAAGAAATATCTCTTTCAATTTGAAATTTATCTCTTTTTGCATAAGAGATATCCAAATATAACCTTTTACTATCGAAAAAGTTCATTGAAAGGCTGGTAAACTTGCCCACCCCATTTTTTTGTTGTACCATAGTTAAAGATTGTAACTTGGTAATGTATTAATAAAATAAAATTTGGTTTTGAAAGGAAGTTGAAATCTGCCTACCTAACCCCCCCCCCCCCCCAAAAAAAAAAGGAACATGAAAATAGGATTTTCGAGTTCGGAAATTTTTCCCAATTTTCCTGTCTTTTTTATTATTATTTTTGTTATTATTATTAATTTATTTATTTTTTTTTTTTTCTTTTTTTTTTTTTTTTTTTTTTTGCTTGTCAATTTTTTTTTTTTTTGGGTTGTCCCCAAAAAGGCAAGGCTCAGGGATTAAAAAAACATACGAGTTGGATAAAAATCATATCCAGCCACAAATCGTGGGAAATTTGTGACGGTACATATTGTCTTTTTGTACATATTGTCGTCGGTGCCAATATGTACCCACCCTCACTGCACATATTGTCGTCCATTAGTACATATTGTCACACATCGGCACATGTTGTCGCCGGCGATAATATGTACTGTGAATATTTGCACATTTTGTCGTCGATTTATTGTGTTGAAGAATACATTTACTAAGGCCGTGAAGAAAGAGAGAGAGATTCACACACACACACACACACACACAAACACACCCTCACACCCTCACACACACACACACACACAGAAGGATAGACAAAGTGTATGGCAGATAAGTAAGTAAACGAGTTGCATTTATTTAGCTTCACTCGCAATACTGTAGGGAGAAAAAATTGGAAAGAAAACTGTGTCCAGGATTGGTGTAGATCAAAAGATATGTCAAGTTATTGAGATAACTAATAAATCAGGCCATTCTTTTTTTCTCGTTATACACATGTATACTTAGAGATTGAATGTTTATTTTTGTTCAGTAGTCATGATTATCTGGAAATTGTTTTATGCATTATTTTTATACAAGTGCCGATATAATTGGTGTTGTGGTCGACATTCTAGCTCACCTGAGCTGAAAGCTCAAGCGAATGATCATATTTTGTCTGTTGTCTATCTCTCCGTCCGTCCGTAAACTTTTCACATTTTCAGCATCTTCTCAAGAATTACCTGGCCAATTTCAACCACACTTGCCAGAAAGCATCCGTGGATAAAGGGAGTTAAGTTTATTTAACTGAAGGGTCATGCCCTCTTTCAAGGGAGGTGGCTCTTAAGAATTAGTGAAAATTTAGTGGCACATTTAAAAATTCTTTTCAAGAACCATTATATGTCAGAAAAGTTGAAACTTATGTGAAAACTTCATTATAAGGTGTAGATTCAGTTTTATTCAGATCATGTGCCTCGGGGAGAAGGTGGGACTACAATAGGTGATCAAAGTTTTTCATAGAATATATAGGAGAAATTCTTTCAAAATCTTCTTCTTAAAAACTAGTGGGTCAGAGGAGATGATACTTATGTGAAAGCTTCATTACATAGTGTACGTCCAATTTTGTAGATGCTGGCAAGAGAAAGATCCCTCACTGCTCAATGGCCCTGAGTGCCGGGTATAGATCTGAATATGCAGCCCTCCATCGGCAAGCGGTGGCGTCTCCATATGAGTTAAAACAACAAACAATCAAACAAAAACAAAATTAATTTTGTTTAAATCATGACCCCCAGGGGCAGGGTGGGGCTACAATGGGTGATCAAAGTTTTACATAGGATAATATACAGAAAATCTTCAAAAATTTTCTCAAGGACTACAGGCGGATCTAGCACGGGCGCACCCCGCCTTTCCTTTTTTTTATTTTTATTTTTTTCTTTCCTTTTTTTTTTTTTTTTTTTTTTTTTTTTTTTTTTTTTTTTTTGCTTTTGTAAATTCTGTTCGTTTAACTTGTATATACTCTCAATTTAGTCCACAGGTAAAATTTCATAATTAAATAGTTTACTTAGCAACATCCCCCAATCTGAAATTTCTGGATCCACAACTGTGCGCAGCTATGTTAAGGCTTCCCGAAGCTTTAAAATGCGCTCAAAACATAATATGTCATTGCGAGGTCGGTTTTAGTTTCAATTTATAAGTATTGAATTAAGTACTCCCAATTTTATAGAGAGGGTTTCCTCAGCTATATATTAACATATTTGTTATGATATCACATGACTTTGTTGATCACATGACGGTCATTTATAATTTTTTGAAGTGTTCCATTTAAATCGCTCCGGCGCAGCTGATTAACACAATAATTATTAACATTTTGTTATATAACTAAACTCATCGTCTCCTTGTGTATCCGAAATGTGCTTGGGAAAAGTCATAGTATTACTTAGATACAAAATATTTCCTGAGAAATTCAACTTACCTACAAATTTGAGGGTATTTTCCACACAATATCGTAATCTGTATTAAAACAAAGCCAATACACATTTTTCCCAAGCAAGATTCAGTTAGAGAACAACCTCTTCTTGCAGATTTCCACAAAAATTATCAAATTAATCCTCATTAATCACCTGCGCCAGACTCTTTTATACACACAAAATAAATTCTACCTCCAACCACGGGTATAAAACAGAGTACATTTCAAAAGTATATTTTTCATAAGCATTTTGAACATGCTGAATTTCAATCAAGGGTAGGTAAGCGGTGTATTTTTAAAATATTCGGACATATAAGACCTAAAAAACCTTTAAAGACCCGTAAATTTTGCAATACCTATCTAGCATTTTACATGCAGTTTGAAATAAAGTGTAAAGTTCATGACACTCTCCCCGTCATAACACCTCAAGTTTGCAATGACTCGACGTCATTTTCCATGATGACGTCATATTTTGGTAGTTCAGAGATGTGAAGGCACAGAGTGCATTGTGATATTCTACGGGAAGCCTTAACCTACCTGCGTGAACAGCAGTAGACCCAAGCTTAGTTATGCTTATATGAAAGCATTTTCAGGTAGTGTAGAATCAAGTTTCTTCAAATCATGACCCCCGGGCCTAGGGTGGGGCCACAATGGGCGATCAAAGTTTTGCATTAGAATATATAGGAAAATTCTTTAAAAAGTTTCTTCTCAAAAACAGCAAAGCAATGATCAGTCATGTTTATATGGAAGCATTGCCATGTACTGATGGACGACAATATTCGCAGTAGGTACAGATTGTCGCCTGCGACAATATGAACAGGACGATGAAATGTAGTACCGTCACAACAAAAAAGTGCTAACAGACAAAGAATGTTACTTTTGAATTGAACATTTTTATTTGATCCACCTTCATGAATACATTGCATGGATCGTTTTCTGGCTCCCTGAGGGTAACCACTAAACACTGACCTTCAGCGTCACTGGTCTCTACTGTAATGGGATAATGTATATTCAAAAATCTGAAAAAATCTGAAAAAGTGAGAAAATTAAAATGTAATAGAACATATTTCAATAATATGCAAGCACTCTCTCTACATATATCGCCGTCCATCGGCGCACATTTGGGTCGGCCGATAAAGATATACATAATGTACATAATGTTGCCAGCGACAATATATGCCTTGATCACTTTACAGATTGTCGCATAACAGTCATGGATACTTGGTTACTTAAGGATTTCTTGTCACTGAGTCACTCAGGTGACCTAATGCAATGGTTCTGTCAGTCGTCATACATCATCTTTATTTGTTGTACGTTAAGCCCCTGTCACAATGTCACGATTTTTGGCAACGACAACGACAAAGTACGAATTGAATTTCTCGACTCAAAAGGAATATAGTATGATTTCATGCGAATTTGATACGAAAACAGGCGATTGATGGCGAGTGCAATACAAGTATCGTGCGAGTGAATCTCGAATTAGTACGATTTTTGTCGTACTTTTCAAAACAAAGTACGCTCTACTGTAATCATTAAATGTGATTTAATTGTCAGTTTACACATGCATGTTATTACGAGTGTTTGCAATTTAAAATTTGTGTTTTATTTTCTAGTTTGTTCAGAGAATGAGTATTTACATTGTTGAATGCTTAAGTTTATTAATAAACAATACAATTAAAACAACACCCTGATCTATTTGTTTCATTTACAATACAATACATTTACAATAAATCGGCTGACAGCAGAATCATCGAAACACACAACATCCTAATCATTATATCATATCATTCTGTCCCTACGGCTGAATTGTAGTAGTGCTTCAAGTGCAACCTCTGGATCTTTGCTGCTGTAGTTGCTCGATTGCATCCAACAACGTTGTTCAAATCTGTAAGGTTTGCAGAATCTCTCCAAGGTCCCGCGATTTTTTATGTGAAACAAAATGATTAAATGATTTGAGAAACATGATGTGTAATAAAACATAATTACTTTCCACAAAGTTTTACTGAATAAGTCGTTATAATTACAAACAATTAAGCAAGATCTGCAATTAAGAATTCAGCCTATTCATGAATATTGATGAAGGAAGTGCGTAAACAGTATTTTTATTACACATCATGTTTCTCAAATCATTTAATCATTTTGTTTCACATAAAAATCGCGTTTATATAGCGTGTACATCTTTAAACTTGTATGATAAATATTGTTTAAAGACGAAGAGAAGCAAATGCTAAAACACTTTTGTCTTGTTTTTCTTGGTGTTAGTGATAGAGTGTACCTATCACTGGCATATACCACCATTTTATGGATCCTTTATAGGGTTGCATCATAATCAGATGACCATTAAGGCCTAGGGTTTCATGGTATACTTGTTTTGTACATTATTTAAAAAATAAAATGCGTTCTTTATTAGCGGGATTTTAAAGGGAATTAACGTTACAACCGTTGCAGAAAAAATACGTAACCAGTTCAAGTAGAATTTTTTTTTTCAAAAGCTGCAACTGTTCATTCCCGAACTAAATAACAGTGAGATACATTTTATTGTTTGTGTTTATGTCTATATAAATACTTAAATAAAGTAGGCGAAAGAACGTTAAATATTGCATTTTTTTATGCATTCGTCGATGTATGCTTCAATGGTTGAAAAGTACACTGGAAAGAAAATCTATACAGACGTCTTGAAAAACCCGTTTTACCTAGTTTACTGTCGTTTGCTGATTAGATAAAAGAAGTTGTTTTCATTAGAAATAAAAGAGAACATTTTTGGTGAATGTAAATATCACTATGTAAATCACATGTACTCTGAAGTTGATATTAAAAAGATGCTTGAGCTTCTGATTGACAATATCTATGTGGTTTTTGGAGATCAGGTCTTCCAACAATCTGTTGGAATTCCCATGGGTACTAATTGCGGCCCCTTATAAGAAGACCTATGTTTGCATTCATATGAAGCAGAATTTATTCAAAAACTTCTACATGAGAATAAGAAAACACTTGCTGTGGCATTCAACTCGACATTTCGATATATCGACGACGTATTATCAATTAACAATAGTTACTTTCATTCATATGTCCACTCGATATATCCCAGTGAGCTTGAAATAAAAGATACCACAGATTCTGACACATCTGTTTCATATTTAGATATTTACTAGAAAAAGACGTTAATGGTAACCTAACAACGAAGCTTTATAATAAACGTGATGACTTCAACTTTTCAATCGTCAACTTCACTTAGTTATGTAGCAATATACCCTTATCACCTGCATATGAAATTTCTGTCTCTCAGTTGATTCGATACGCAAGAGCATGCTCTACGTATCAACAATTTCTGAAACGAGACAAGGTACTGACAAACAAGTTGATGAAAAAAGGACAACAGTCTCGTTTGAAGTCATCATTTCGCAAGATTTACGGTCAATTCAATGACCTTGTCAGCACATACAACCTATCATTAATCAAATGCTGACTGATGTTTTTCATACTAATTGTTATGCCATTATTTATACACTGAACTGTCTACAGATTATCCCGGGGGGTGGGGGGTGGGGGGTCTATTATAACAAGGAGCAAACGGCGGGTAGGACAGGTCGGCAGGGAATGCTCACGCCTCCATGGCAACTGATCCTACCTCTAAATTTTGAGGTCAGCGTTTGCTCTGCTCCATATTTGTATCGTTTCATTGGACTTTCGAGATTGAATACTGTTCGTTATCTTCATATTTCATCATAAGTCCGAGTTTCTCTGTAAATATCAAAACGCATACATTTAAGCATACACAAAAACTTATCCACATTTCTTGAGTTTTCGATACACAAGATCATGGTGTGAAAACGACCAATTCTTAAACCGAGCTAAGAAACTGATGAGTTGAAATAATAAGGATTTCGACAATCGCGTTTAACGTCAGTTTTTGCTATTTCTACAGTCATAATAATGACATTGTTTGTAAAATACGACTTATTGAATGACATATTCCATACCAATTCTAAGGCCATTGCTTTTATGCTTAATTTAACTATTGAGCTCTCCAAATACCTGAAATTTGTACTAAATGACAATTCAAAACTTCGTTGACAACATGCTAATGACAGCTATGATTACTCAAACTCTTTAGAGTTAATTTTCCCTTAATTTTCCTGAACATTTGTGGTCATGCTTACGGCGTCAGGAAAAAGTGGCTTAATACTTTGTGATCTGAAAAAATATGTAAACTTTTTTGCAGTTTTCTTAACAATTTCTTACACTATGTTTCATGGTAAGATAATTATGCTAGATATTTTGTAATCTTTTTCAGTTGCTTTATACCACTGTGTAAATTCATTTCTAATATAAGTCACGTATTTACTGGTCATAGGACAAGTGAATTTTAGTCTGTGTCACCTGTTCATTTTTGTCTCCTTAGTGCATTATGATTCCAGTCTTTTTCTGATACTGACCTATCTATTAGTTATTACCATCTTTTTTTTTTCGACGTTTGGGTTAGTAACTCCTTTCTTTCCGAAATCTGATACATCAATTATACACTACGATGATAGCTTGTTTTGTATAATAGACATTTCTTATTAATTATCTTTATAAAATCTACATTTGTATCTCTTTTAAATTATATAAAAGTAATATTCAGAATTATAAGTACTGCGTACATCTTTTCATACAATAAAACTTTTTTTTCCATTTCTGACTCCAAGAGGTTTTTTACACCTATTTCAGCTCATTTTAAGTGAAAATCCCGTCATTGGCAAATTTTTCAATACATGAGTACGAGTAATATTTCAGAATTTTTTCAAGGCTTTTTTCAATACCTAAATAAGAAAAAAATGGTAGGGGGCAGGGGGGCATCATACCTAATTTTTAATTTTTATCTATTGATAGAGTATGAAAATATTTACTGAAAGAGCCATCCACCCAACCTATTCTTGCTGCATCATAGTCATCAAATTCACACACACCCTCCCCACGTTATAGAATTTTCGAGTTAAGACATTTTCATTTTTTTTTTTTCATTTATTTATTTATTTATTTTATTTTATTTTTGGTCAAAAATTTTAAAAGAAGGTTGTGGGATTTATTTCAGGCTAAAAATTCTCCCATCTTTCGATATTGATGCTACGTGATGATAAAGTTTATGATAAACGTGATGACTTTAACTTTTCAATCGTCAACTTCCCTCACTTATGCAGCAATATACCTTCATCACCTGCACACGGGGTTTATATCTCTCAGTTGATTCGGTAGGCAAGAGCATGCTCTGCGTATGAACAATTTCTAAAACGAGGTAAATTATTGACAAACAATTTGATGAAACAAGAATATCAGCAGTCTCGTTTAAAGTCATCATTTCGTAAGTTCTATGGTCGATACAATGACCTGGTCAGCAAATACAATTTTTCATTGAGTCAAATGCTGACTGACGATTTTCATACTAATTGTTAGGCCATTATTTACACACTGAATTGTCGACGGATTTTTCTGTTATTTCCCGATCATGGCAAGGAGCACACGGCGGGTGTGACCGGTCGGCAGGGGATGCTCACTCCTCCATGGCACCTGATCCCACCTCTGATGTTTTGGAGGTCTGTGTTTGCTCTGCTCCTGTTTTGTATTGTTTAATGGACTTTTGGGCTTGAATACTGTTCGTTATCTCCATATATTTCATTTAAAACAATTCTCCAAAATCTTTTTTCAATTACTTAACAAATGCCAAATTTTTTTTCTTTAAGACATTTGACACCAGTTGAAATAAGGTCTTTAAAATTTTTGCCTTTTTAAAATAAGTGATGTAGTAAGGTCTTGAGTATAAACTATACTCACGTCACAAGTAATGACGTGTCGAGCAGGACCATAGTTGTAGGGAGAGGAAAAACATGTATACTTGTACCATAGGACTGGCGGTAAATTCAGATTTTGCTTTGATGTTGCTTTGGTGTATTTACCAGAAGAATCACAGTTTTTTAAGTCACGCCCACCTTTTGGCATCAAGCCATGGACTGTATCAAGACCTTGACTGATGAATTTCAAGACCTTGGCAATGGCTGATGAATGAATTAATAAGTCAACATTTTTAATTTAAAAAAATACTAACATTAGCTTGTCGATGTTCGCTTCATAAATGGTTCTGTATGTTTTCTCCGCGTATCCTTAATCAGTAAATGATACGTCCTATCTCGAATTCTCGTTTTTTCTTTGCCATCTCCAAATACATTTAGCAATTTCACTTCAGAAGTCCCCCCCCCAGTTTTTTTTTACTTCCAATACCATTTCAAACTTTCATTAAAACCTCACAAATCATTTCATTTTTTCTGTACGCCGATTGCCATAAAGATAAAGTTCAATGGCGATGTTTCCCATACCCATCCCCCTTTTTCAAAAAAAAAAAAAAAAAAAAAAAAAAAAGATCTAGAAAGATAAATTTTCTTTCAGAGTTAACAGCTTGAATATAAAAGCCTACAATCGCTACCCCTATACCTGTACCTGCAAAAAATTATGTTTTCTGCGTCTTCAACATTTCAAAGGTACAATATCTTCACACGTACAAATTCCGAATTTTTTATCAACAACTTGCAGTAGCAGTGCCGCAGTCAAGTATGATCCTTGCAGATGGAGACAGCTATTTATACAGACTCCGGACCATGGTTTGACACCTCGTAGTAGGCGGTGCTAATTAACAACTCGCTTTTCTCTCATTGGTCCTCTGGTACAAGTAACTTACACAATAGATATTAATTGGTTAGCTGTAAATACACTCACAGTTTTTATTTACTCGGGGCTCCGCCCCTCGTGAATGAAAAACTGTGAGTGTATTTACAGCTAACCAATTAATATCTATAGTGTAACTATAACTTAGAAGGATTATGTTTCATATACTCGCTATCTAGGCACTGTAATGTTTTTGTTATTAAAAGGTATATAAGCAATATTTGATGAATAGTTTTGTACAAGCAAATTCAAAGATTTGCGGTCCCCCGCTTTTGGTGACTTAGTGGGTGAGATGCCATTATTTATGACATATTGTGTCAAATTTGAACGCCCTATCATATGTCATTCAAATTAATCACCAATGTTCAACTTTTTAAAAATTTGGTCAAACAGGAAAGTCAAGATCAAGGGGTCAAAAATCATAGCATGTTCGGAAACATCTTGTCACATTTAATGCACATGTCAAATATGAAAGCCCTATCTCTTCTCAATTAAAAGTTATAAGGAAAAATAACATTTTTGAAAAGTAGGTCAAACTTCTTGGTCAAGGTCACAGGGTAAAAAATCGTAATATATTTGGAAAGGTCTTGTCACAGGTAATATACAAGTATAATATGATAGCCCTATCATTTCTCTGTCAAAAGCTATGACCAATTTAAAGTAATGTTAAAATTTTTGAAAAGTAGGTCAAACTTCAAGTTCAAAAATTACGCTAATTACTCTCGTTCGAAAGAGATAATAGAGAGCTTTAGTAACTCGAATACTCCGAACGTGTACGTGTAGCATACACGTACATAACCGCAACTTTTTATGCATTTGCGTTAAGTTACGCGTACGACCGGAAGTACTTGTAGCAGACGTAAACACTGTAAACATACACAAACATGTGTGAATTAAGGTAAGTAGAAACACAAGGAGAAATGAAAAAGACAAAGTTTAAAGAAATTCAAGTGTTTTTTTAATTGTTAATAAAAATCCACACATGTTTAAATTCAATTTTACAAACTTTTAGCAATGACGACTTGCTGTTCATGCTTGATGAGAGGATCATAGATCAAGAAGAATTATTTATTTTATGGTCATCTTTTAATTGCCGATCTCCCCAGCTTGCTCCTGATGGTCCTAGGTTAAATTTTGATGCACTAACAGATGAACAAAGTTTTTCGATGTTCAGGTACATGTGTAATAACTAGAGAAGGCCTAAACATCAAAATCATATTAAAGGGTAGATAAAATTTTTATAAAACATAATTTTTTTTTTTTTTAAGGGGGGGGGGGGTGTTGCTTTTCTTGAAATCTGGATCGACAGCTGTAAATTCTTCGAAATGACGAACTAAAGATTAGAATAGAAAGGTATCAGCAGACATAACATTTATTTATAGGTTTGGCAAAGATGATGTATTGCGTTTACGGACTACTTTGGGTATTCCAGAGAAAATAATTTGCAAAAACAAATCGGTTTCCAGTAGCCTGGAAGCACTTTGTATACTTTTGCGCAGACTAGCGTACCCTAACAGATCGGCTGATCTTGTTCCATATTTGGAAGAAGTGAGCCCGAGATGAGCTTGATCTTTAATTCCGTAATTTCTATTTTTTTTTAATGCATATATTCCCTATAAATATTTTTTCATGGCTAAAACGTAAACGGATATTTAATCAATCTAAAGTGTAAAGTGAACTTTAAAAAAACATTAAGGATAAAAATAGACGATTTTAACAATGGATTAAGTATAAATAAATAAAGTACTTATTTTATAGACATTGGATTTCATTTACAATGTGCATGGAGATAAACTGACGTCTCTAAACCAAAGATGGATACAAAGAGATTTGCAGACTTTGATGAATTCAGTGGATAGGCTTTGTCCTCTACAAAATTGTTGGGGATTTATTGATGGGACACTACGTCCAGTATCACGACCATCTCAGTATCAAGAAACTATTTACTCAGGTATATATACAAATACTTGCTTACTCATTTCAGGAATACCGAGGTATTTCAGAACAAAAACAGAACTCTAAAACTACAGTGAAAAGTCATTTATAATTTCCAAATGATGCAGTTCACGTGCCAGTCATACTAGACGTGTATGTATGAAAACATGCACTACTCATTTTAAATAAATTTAGTTTTTTAAACATATCAACATTTATCTTCTTAAAATACAGGGCACAAGCGGATACATGGGTTGAAATTTCAATCGGTAATGGCACCAAATGGTCTGATTGCCATGATGCAGGAATTTTTAGAGAAAGCAACCTTGCAAATGATCTCTTACGTAACATGAATTCCCCGAATGGCGAACCTTTTTGCCTATATGGCGATGCAGCATACCCCATCAACCAACATCTTCTCGGGCCCTTCAAAGGAATCAACCTTACAGCACAGGAATTGGAATTCAACAGACAAATGTCGTCCGTTCGACAATGTGTTGAATGGGGATTTAATAAAGTTTCTAAGTTATTTGCATTTTTAGACTTCAAAAAGAATCTAAAACTGTACCTGCAACCAGTAGGGAAGTATTACTTGGTTGGGGCTTTCTTGACAAATTGTCATACGTGCCTGTATGGAAGTGTCACGACTGACTATTTTGGAGTAGTACCCCCATCATTAGAGGAGTACGTTAATAACTTGTAGATTTAAACTGATTAAAGAAAAAAATTGATGAAACTTTTAATTACCCCCCCCCCTTCCCAAATCGTTGTTCATATGTATTGATTTAACTTGAACACCAGATAAGAACCATTGATAGTCATAATTGTAATTATTTAATTCTAATATTTATGACATCAACATCATAACAACATCAATAAAAGATTTTTACAACAGAAATTACTTGTTTACTTTGTTAATGAGTTCTTTGAACAGATCAATCATTGCTTTCCTTTCTTCCTTCTCCAACGCAAACCTCTCTTGGTCTAAGACCTGTCTTTTCTCCTCAACTTCTACCCGTTTCTTTTCTAATTCTATCTTTTCTTTGTTTAACTGGTTCTCCGAATCAGTCTTCTTCTGCAGAAACTCAATCATACTGGTAGCACTATTAGAAGATCTTTTTCTTTTCAAAACAGGCAGTTCATCGTCTTCACGAGGATCTGTAGTCAAACTGGCAGTTGCTAGAATGAAATTCAAAGGGTAATTTAGAATTATTATTAGTATGACATGATTTATGAATCTATGTATGTCGGACTCCATAAATACCTAAAGAAATTTCCTAATTTGTTTTTACTTTCGTAGTGAATTACTGTAAGAACATTTTAATTAAATCAAAATCCATCAGACATACATACATGCAGTCATGTTTTCCAAAGCTTTTTTCCAAATCAGCATCCCCTTCTCATTCTCCTTCTGTTTCTCTTTCTTTTGCTGATGTTGTGACTCTGACAGCTCTAGAACTTCCCGCAATAATTGCTCCTTTTTACTGTAATCTTCATCGCAACCGGATCTGTGTGCATTAAAGTCAATTTTAAAAATCTTTCAACTTTAATTCCTTAATATATATTAAAAGAAAGTTTATCAAAGCCGAATGCAACAATTCATACCGGTAGAGTTTTTCCCGGTCTTCTGATTTAAAGTATACGGAAGCCGGTAGGTGCCAGGTAGAAAAATATTTTATCTGGCGGCCGCCAGATAAGTTTCTGGCGGCCGCCAAATAATTATCTGGCGGCCGCCAGTTAAATAACTGGCGGCCGCCAGAAACCTATCTGGCGGCCGCCAGAAACTAATCTGGCGGCCGCCATATAATTTTCTGGCGGCCGCCAGATAAAAAGATCTGGCGGCCGCCAGAAAACTTATCTGGCGGCCGCCAGATAAATATTTGGCGGCCGCCAGATAACTTTCTGGCGGCCGCCAGATAACTTATCTGGCGGCCGCCAGAAAGTTATCTGGCGGCCGCCACATAATTTCTGGCGGCCGCCAGATAATTATTTGGCGGCCGCCAAATAACTTTCTGGCGGCCGCCAGATAAGTTATCTGGCGGCCGCCAGATCTTTTTATCTGGCGGCCGCCAGAAAATTATTTGGCGGCCGCCAGATAAGTTTCTGGCGGCCGCCAGTTATTTATGTGGCGGCCGCCAGATAATTATTTGGCGGCCGCCAGAAAGTTATCTGGCGGCCGCCAGATAAAATATTTTTTCTACCTGGCACCAACCGGCTTCCGTAAAAGTAGGACAATAAAAGAGAGGTCCGTTCCCTGCATCTTCTCCCATCTATGGCGACACCGTCATATATCTCCATAAAACTCTCTGCTATTTCAGACCACTTATTAGCAGCATCACCTGCATAAGGATTTACAGCAGTCACACATATAAGGAGGTCAATGTCATGCTTCACAGAGAAGCGAAACATCTTCTTCCTTGGAGTTTCAGCTGCTGCCATGTGTCAAGGACCTGCATTGAAATCTGTTGCATTAAATATTTTGAAGACTTATTTTTATTATTTTATCATATTTTTAATTTTCTAAGACTAAATAGGTACGCATAGTCTTAACTAATGAAAGCGAGTTATTATTATTATTATATCATAGAAATAAATTAATGTATTGTAGATTTTTTTTATTTCTGTTTAAAAACACAATGTTTAGGCCAACAATAAAAAAAAAATATTTGTCTGATGTAGTCCAACCGGGAAATGCAGATTGTTCGTTTTATTTTTTAAAGTTAAAGCTATATATGGCGTATCTGAGCTAAAAAAAAAATAAAAATACGAGATTGAGTGAACATGATAAATTGTTATTTACGTTCAAATTAAAATTTTCACCGATTTTGAGTTTGAATAACCCCATGTTTCTATTGTTAAATTGACTTTAAACTGTGTCTGATATTTAAATGCGGAGTCGGTGCTACACACGATTAATTGCTTCTGCTTTGGATGTGTAAGCAAAAAATATATATGATTGATTTAGATTGTAATGTTTTCTTTGACACTGGGAACTTAGGCTTTATAAATCTTTATAACTGTTTTTAAAAAAAACCTCTAGGTATAAAGGGGACGACCAGTTGATTCTGATGGGAAAATGGGGGAAGGGGGTTTGTTGGGTGGCAAATTTTGTCAAGAAAGATTATCTATTAATTATGCCCAAGATGACCAGATACAGATTAACTCTTTCTTTGTAAAAAGCTAACCACCACCCCCCCCCCCCCCAAAAAAAAAAACACACGCACAAAACAAAACAAACAAACAATGAAACTTCTTTCGTCAACACATCATATTTTGCATCAGTCAATGTGATACTGTTTATTTTGTTAAAGATGGAAGACATATTATTTATTTTTCTTCATTACTTATTTCCAAAATTGAAATCTGCCAGCCCCCCCCCCCCCCCACACACACACACACAAACAACTCCCAACACATAGATCTAATGTCACATACAGTTTCGTATTAAATAGCAGCTACGAAAGTTATGAAAAAATCTTATTGCATACATTATTATATAAATTTTCATTGAGCCAACCGACTTTCCTCAATTTCAGGTTTTTCTCTACTTTCAAGTTTTGCATGATAGCGAGTGTCGGTGCACTACAGACAGAATTTGGTCCCTTTGTGAATGAAAATGCATATGATTCCTATGTAATATATGCTTATTTAATCATTTATATAAACATCATTTGTTAAAACTCTCAGAAAATTGCATAGACTTGAAATAAAATTACAAGTTATTTACTTACGTGTAAATCAAACGCCACACGTTCAATACGGGTAACTACACGTCACAAGAACGCGAAGGAACTTCAAAGTACACACATTCTGATGACGTCATACGTACAAGGTCGCTATAAACTTGTAACTAAAGCTCTCTAATATGGCGTATCTGCAAATGTAAACAATAGTTTTTGCATGTTTTGCTCATATCACATCAATATTTCTTCTGAAATCGACGGTACTCGGTACTTTCTGCATCCAGAGGTGATACACATTTCCACTTCACTGAGCACAGGATCACAGGATCGAATGTTCTATTTCATAATAACTCCATTATAGAGGGCGGAGCCCTCACGGGCCCGAAGGGCCCGTGAGAGCGAAGCTCTCCCTATAGGTAACACGTATGTATGTAAAATATATTGAATTCTATTGTAAACTATATTTTTATTACAATACCTATGGAACTGAGAACCTTGTCGCCAATATGGCGTCCATAGTCTTTTCCATCTTGAATCTCGCGACAAATTCCCGCATAAACGAGATGCTGGAGAATCGTCATTTTACTTCCAATCCTGCGTTAATGAAGTTTTATAAATTCTAATAATCAAAAACACCCTTGTAGTACACATCCTTGTTACTTTCGTTTTCATCTAAGCCCAGCCTAACTTGCACTCGATCGAACGTCATAGACCTAACATGTGACGTCATTCATTGACTGCATGAATCAGCGGAAACTGTTGAATTTTTAACAACCTGTAATAATTGATATTTCATATGCGTACTCTCTTTTTAAAAACAAATTTATTCACCTTTATTCACCTTTTAATAAATCTTAATATGTTTTGGTGAAGCAAAAAACAGTTTAACGAATTCCAGTGACGTCACTGGACTGCGTACTACGTACATGTACTATGGAGGGGCGGATCTTTCTGTGGCCCCTTCCACCAGACTTTAGGGAAAAGAAACAACTCTAATTTACTTGTTAATAAAATTTATTAATTACGAATTTCTTCAGGATTATTTTCAATACACAAACTAGAAATAAAAGATATTTTGTGACTTGGTATAATTTTCCTCTTGAATAATACATTTTAAAAATGTTTCAGTGGTAAAATATTGCATGAAAAGCTTTACTGAATTCTGGTATGAACTCAAGAAGGGGGGAAGGGGTATGCATTTTATTTTTTTTTTTTCATTTTTCATTAATTAATTCATTCATTCATTCATTCATTCATTCTTGTCTTTGATTACCTGCTTGTTCCTATATACATTTGCAGGTGGAGGCCTGTGTCTATTTGTTGTTGTGAATTTTTTTTTCTCAAAAGTTTTATCATTTTTTTCATGTCTGAAGCTTAAACTACCACATCAAACACATGTTCCATTTATGGATACGCTTCAAATGATAAAAGAAAATGATTTTTAATTTTTTTTTTTTATTATTAGTAATTATGTGGTGAATAGGGATGTCACAAAACATTGATACTTCCCAGAAATGTACCCTTACTATTATTCACAAGTTTTGGTTTTAAAATTCTAATAGTTTTCACATAAACAATTTAATATCTGTAAAAAAAAAAAAAAAATCCTTTTATTGAGTTAAATTTGTTTTTTCCAGAAAAGATTTTTATCTTGCTTTTATGTTAGTTTTAGAAAGCACTAAACACTATTCGAATTGGATTAGTTTTTTTAAAATGCAGAAACGTTAAATTTACTCTACACTTTTTCCATTAAAATTAAGAAAATAATTCTCAGAAATTTTGCGATACTGATACTTTTAGCCCTCACGATACACAGCCCTAGTGTTGGTCAGATGATCAGTTTCCAAGTGTCCTGATAACCCAGGAGTTAGATCATCTTTCTGTAGTTTGGGTCCCAAGTTCAACTTCCGATGTATTCCCTGACAATTATCCTTGTTTGTATTTGATGTCATGACCATGCATTGGAAGTAAAAGATGAGAATTAAATGACTTGATTTTTCTGGATTGGGATTTTTAAATTAAGTCGTGAAAGATAAAGAAATGTTGCTCAGGCATATTCGTTTATTAATATTGTTGGACAGATACATAGGTGAAAGAGTTAATGTTTAAGAGTTCTTGGGCTTTGGTAGGTTGAATCCTTGACTGGTCCAGTGCACGCTCTTTCCCCGTTATGCTACTTGATTTTGAGTGCTCTGGCTAGGCAATTCATGATGAAATAACTTAGAAAAAGTATTCCAGATTTATAAAACTAAATACCCTTAAATTTCTTTATTTGAAATGAAAAATATTTGAGGTAAGAGAACTTAAAGCTTTTTTTTAAAGACTGAGGTCTTTGTTATGATTTTCTGACACTAACTACACACCATGCACACAATTTGATTTTAACACTGACTTATCATTAAACAATAAAATGTAGAAATGTTCACTTGATGGCTCCGCCCTCACCAACGGTCACACCGTCTAACATATTACTTTTGTATTGTAGAATGCGCTTTCTTTCCTTGCAAAAAAGTCGATTCAAACTATGTGAAAAACTCTGATGGTGTTGTTTTAACCTGAAGCACCAAATCCTGTGCTTTTAATTATGCTATGTATATACTTTAATCGCCAAAAGAACCATGAAAATGTATCTCCACCACTAAAAATGTTTCAAAGATATAATCCGTAAATCTTTATTTTCATGAAACTGTTTTATTCAGCAATTTTGGGCGGGGCCCATATAATAAATAATTTGAAACCTTCGCTCCGCCTTCTGAAAGTACCTTATAGTTTTTCGGTTTCTTTTTAAACAAACATGTACAAGCGTACCGTGTTTTGCTCAATTTCTAATTCAGCCTGTTCCATAAACATCTATACGCAGTTATGACTGATTTAAAGATTTTATTCATGTTCGTTGGGATTATTTCATCTTATGGTTTTGGTATGTTAAAATTATTTTTTAATGGTGAGGTTAGATTGAAAAGTTACTGAAAAATATCATAACATGGTTTGCCTCTTTTCATATAATTTAACATTTATTAAGAAAACCTGTCTGAGGGAAAAAACGCTGCACAAAGTTCAACCTTTGCATGCAAAGGATGTGGAGATGCAAATCATGCTGTTGACAATAACTTAGAAACCTGTACTAGAACAGAATTAGAAAAGAATCAATGGTGGAGAGTTGATCTATTGGAGCCAAAATCCATATATTCCGTTGAGTTTAACTTTAGGAATTATAGTGAATTTGGTAAGTCATTTAAATAAGTAACCTTCTTAACAAATCATGGCTGACTTTTTTTGTTTATCAGATTGAAGAGAATTCTCGAAACTTGGTATAAATAGGAAGGCCCATGGCATTCTCCGTAAAAGCTGAAAAATATTACAACAATGCGTAACGCCAGTTAAAGTGATATGAACCTCAGTGTCTCGGGGTTTTTTATGTAAACCCGTACATTTGTAAAGCAATATTAACAAGGGCACCGCAAAGCAGAGCATCCCCTCAGAAAAAAAAAGCATACCAATCTTGATATGAATTATTACTTGCTTAATTTTGTTACTCACCCACTCACCCATCGACCTACCCACCCACCCCTCCCCCGGCCCCAACACACACACACGAACGTTACTATTTCCCCTCCAGCTTTCTTGCGAGGGGATAAATTTATTTTATATTATCTATTTTATTTCCTTTTTTTGCAAGGGAAACACAATCTTTTGTATTTTCCTTGGAGAATACTTTGATAACTCTAAGTAAATAAAAAGTTGACACTAGGTTTTGAATATTGAGCATGTGTTGTTTTATAATTTGTTCCATGTCATGGGATGTGCGGACCGCTGCTAAAGTTTAATTTATTAATCAGCGTAAACTTATTTGAGCAGTGATCAGTATAAATGATTTCTGAGTTATAACTGAAAGCAAGTGCCATACTTTGCAGCTATAATTGTTTAACTACAATTTTTGTCTTGCTGTAGTGAACAAAAAAGTTAATCTTGATTTTCGAAATACTATTACTGATCACAGACAGAAAAAGCCATTCTTGACCAGTGTGTTTATTAATTTTTCTGTGCTTCAGTTTAAACAATGTGGAATAAAATACATTCGAATGAGTAGGAACTGAGACAATCCGTAATTGGCGACTTCACTGTACGTAGGCAAGCTATATAGATGCAACTAAATATAAAGTGATTGGACAAGCGCTGTTAAGAAGTAAATGTTTTCATGCTTAAAAAGTACCGACAATAATCATGGATACGTAAACCTGTAATTGACGACTTTACTATATGTAGGTAATTCAAGCTACGTAGCTAAATATGATGTTAACAAAAATTTCGAACCCGATTGCACACAACTCAATTATAATTTACACTTGGAAAAGCAAATTACTTTATTTTATATTTTATCATTCCCTCGTTCAGTTTTATATGTGTGACTGGAGTATGAGATCATATATATATGAACAAATTAAAAATATACCTATATCAAGGCAACATTCGATATCGGTGCAAATCACGTCACATCCTTTTCGCACAGGACTAACTAACACAAACATACACACAATTGCGTTACTATATCCCCTCAAACTCCGTTGGAAGGGGATAACAATTTTATGTTTCGAAAAGTAGGATCAATTAGATTTTAAACCACAAACATATAAAAATCTAATTTAATATGTGCAATGTAAAAGTATCTATTACATTTCACATTGAAATACATGTCCTGTATTCATCCAAAAAATTAAACTGACGTTTTCGCGGGCGTATTAATTTCCGATTAAAATGAAACCCAAATGAAATGTCCTCAACGAAGTTTTTTACTGTTTTAGAGTGCAAAATGGTCAAAGTTGATTTTTAATATTCTACCGAAGCATTTAATTTAAGAAAAAAAACACCACTACTGTCTATTTCTGATTACCTTATGCTCATGGTTCCTTTTTACTTGTGTTTTTTTTTTCAAGGATTACGTCAGCAAAAACGTTTATCAGGATATGCCATTTATGTATCAAATTCTCCAGATATCAAAAGTGGCAAATTGTGCTTTAAAGACAAGGGGCTACATCTACCATCATTAACTGCAAAGCACACCTGTGCCTCGTTTGGACGATATGTGCAATTTGTTAATGACAATTTCACCTATGTAGAATTGTGCAATTTTGTCGTTTTAGGTAAGTGTAATTTAATAAACGTTCAGCAAAATAATGTGTATAACATTACTGCATATACTTCCTGTGGTCATTTTAAGACTCAATAAAGCAGCACTCCCTAAAGATGTTGATTTTATTTTTTCGAAGGTAGATAAGATCGTTAAATCTTTGCTTATTAATATGCATGATTCTATATTTTGACTTTAAATAACTAATACATGTATCTGTTTTGTTTAATATTTTGATGATTAGTTTTTCTGATATAATGATTATATCTGAAATTGTATTTTCTGTGAAAAATTAATTTCGCTTAAAACGGAAATATGCTTCACTTTAGGTTTTAAAAGGTATAGAGATACGAGGAGATTCATTTCTTTGCCGTTTATCTGCATAAACTCTGCGTGTATGTTTTGTTGTTTTGGATTTAAACATAGGAAATTTTACTGAAATTATCTCAGTAATAAATATAGAAAATCTTGGATTGAAATAATAACTGTTTTGAATATTCAAATAAACTTTCACTACAAAATGCTGAAACCGTTAATACTTCCTTAAAAGTACTGAAAGTCAAAATCAGTAGAACTTCAAACTGTTAAAGACCTCATGTTATAATTCTCACAACAACTAGTGCAGAACTGCTTCTTCCTCTTGACAATCTTAAATTGGAATATGATCTTGAGTTTCAAAGTTGATGCCCTATCAAGGCTTAGTAAATCATGAAAATGTCGCACATCAGAATCTGCGTAAGTGCACATTATTTTAAGCAAGAAATTCAAAGACACTGCCAGGGCTCTATTTAAGACAGTCGAAAGGATGACGTGGTTAATTGTTTCGACTTTGTTGCTTTTGTCTTAAGTTCTTTTGCATGTAATTTTTCATTAAAGTTCTAGGGCATGATTTCCTCTACTTATTAGGTCCAAATGAGTTTCTTTTAAAGATAACACATTAAATCAAACATTCCAATTTAATCATTTTACCCACAGCTAATTTCATATCATTGCATATTTTTAATGTGCTAAAAATGACACAGGTTGCAACCTGAAAGGTGTTTACGGTGATAAATGTGATCTTCAGTGTCCTCAGAACTGTAAAAATAACAAGTGTTTGATCACAAACGGAACATGCCTTGAATGTGTGGATGGTTGGGTTGGTTATAAGTGCAACAAAGGTAAAGCTATCCAGTATTTATTTTAACGCAATTTCTTTCCTTACAATTTTGATTTCTACCCTAAGCAGTAAAATGCATTCAATTTGTTTGTAAGATCTTTATACATTGTATTATATTACATGAACATTTATAAATGATGTATATTTCCATTTTGAAAATATCTACAACAGAACCTGCACAAAGAACTTCTACCACATCAGTTACAGTAGCGATAGTTTATATAAAGCTCTTATTCTAACAAATTCCAATGAAACGCCACTTTTTAACAATATCAAAGAATATTTTTTGATTTTTTTTGCCTGTATTGGACTTATCAATCAACCAATCCTCAAAGTAAATTTAGATCAATCTTAATAAGGCCTTTACTGTTTTGTTGCTCATTTTTAATGATACCAGTACACTACAGTTAATCTTTAATCATTTTATTATGCAGCATGTTCATATGGAAAGTATGGTCCCAAATGTTTGTTATCATGCTCCGATCATTGTAAAAATAATTCAATTTGCAATCCCGTTGATGGCGTTTGCTCTAAAGGCTGCACAGACGGGTGGACTGGTTTGTTTTGCAATAAAAGTAAGATTTGGACAGATATTTAAGATGTTTACAGAATGTTTATAAAGAGCATGTTTCGTGTTTACTGAATTAGAAATAGGATCATGAAATGTACGATATGTGTTACAATTCTAGGCTGTTCCCCTGGAGCATTTGGCCCGGATTGTAAATATAACTGTAGTGGACATTGCCTCAATGATTCAATCTGTAACAGCACAACAGGAAAATGTGACAAAGGGTGTAAACCAGGGTACAAGGGAGAACTTTGCAATAACAGTAATTGTTTTTTTTTTCTTTTAAAAATTCATTTTGAAATATCAAATTTCCTAATCATTTATAATACCTGAACTCAAATAGCAATCAAAAACCAATTGAAAGATAAAGTAAACAAAAGGATTGCAAACTATAGAGATAAGTCAATTCCAACCCCTTTCACACTTATGTTATCCATATTTAGGAGAAAACTTCTACTTTTGGGGTGTTTTTTTTTAACTCAGACCTGGTAAGAAATAATTATGGAGACTCTATAAGTTTGTAGCAATTGGTACTTTGGACAAAACTGTTCAGAAAAATGTAGTCCTTTCTGTCATTTAAACAACTGTAACAATACCAATGGGTACTGTGGAAATGGGTGTACAAGCGGGTATCAAGGTTCCACATGTAAAGAACGTACGTATACATTTGTCATGAAATTTTTATTGAATGCTTTCAAAATCTCGTCAAATGATAACAATAATAATTGTCGTTAAATAATAACAAAAATAATTGTTCTTTTTGCAAAAAACCTCTTCCATTATAATAAAAAAAAAGAGTGCAGCAAAGGATGGTATGGTCAGAACTGTTCTTTGAGTTGTGAGAACTGTGTTAATCAGTCTTGTAATCATATAACTGGCACCTGTCACTATGGATGTAAACCAGGATGGAGAGGAGGAAAATGTTCCCTGGGTAAATTTATTATAACTTTTGAAAGGGACTCCCACTTATCTCTTTTTTATATGGTAAAAATATTGAACATGCAAAATGTCTCTCTTATTATCCTAAGTTACGATTAATTGGGTATTACAAACTGTAATACTCGTAGATTACATGAGAAAGTATAAAAAAAAAATGATCGCCACTAATTAAAATAATTCTACACTAGTTAAATGTCTGAGGATTGATTGGGTCTGACTGACACCCACAACCTTCTCAATACGGGAAATAAAAGCCCTTCATTTGTTTTAAATTTTCTCTTATGTAAAATTGATCTTTTACATTATCTCTTATTAAAACTATCTTCTGTCCTTTTCATGACAGTTTGTACTGCAGGCCATTATGGAACAGGCTGCACGAATTCTTGTAGTCAACACTGCATAAACATGGAGTCGTGTAACCACGTGACAGGAGTTTGTAAAAATGGTTGTGCAGGTGGATATAATGGAACTAAGTGTAATTCAAGTAAGATTTATAACTTCTAAAAAGCAAATGAAAAAAACATTTCAAACTGTTTATTAACACCTTTTCTGTGTGTTTCTCTTTTAGTCTTCCACAAATTTATGAAGCCTTAATCATTTTTAGGTACATTGATTCGCTCGTACAAAAAATTTTAAACAAGTTTTTATGCAATTGATGTATTTTATATCGTATATTTAAAGATAAATTTAATTTGCCTCCATATATTACTCAAAATACATGATGCTGATTCTGGTTTTATAACAAATCATTTAAAGTGTTTAATATCTTTTACAGCATGTGCAAGTGGATATTTTGGGTCAAATTGCTCTCAAGTCTGCTCTGAGAATTGCTCTAATATATGTCATCATGTTGATGGGACCTGTACCTGCAAAACAAAACAACAGAATTCTCCAGAATGTAAACAAGGTTGATACACAAATTTATGGAATAGTCCATCGTTTGTGGTCGGATATGCATTTGCGAACGAGTTGTGGGTTTTCTATTCTGAAACCTTATTAGCGAAGTGATAGAAAACACAAATCGAGTTATATAAAATCATATCCAGAAAAAATCAGAGATTCTTTTATCACACTTTTTATATTTAGCTGATACATGTTTAATTTTATATATGAATCCACTTTATTTGAGTTCGTCACTTTAATGCAAAAACCATTGTGATCTCACAGCAGTCGACATAGTAAGGATATCATATGACCAATTTCAACTGTATAAAGAAGAAAACATGCTAGAAATATTTCTTATTACAATTTATATATGTAAATGAACATTTTATGCAATGCAATGTAAAAAAAGTTAATATATTGTTTCGAACTGCAAAAAAATACTTTTACACTACAGATTGCAAGGATACATTTTCAAATAATTTCATGTACAGTGAGATGTTTCAATTTTTTTTATTTTTATTTTTTTTTTACATGATAACAAAATAAGTTTAAACAAGAATATCAATTTTCTACATTGCCAGCACTGATAAAAAAAATATATTTTCTGATAGCAAAGTTGTTATTAAATAATTAGATGTTTTAAGGAACGTTGTTAAAGGTTTTTTTCAGTCAACCGATAGTTACATTATCTTAAATAGTTGCCATAGAGAATGAAGCAAAAGTAGGAAGTCAAACTTTTGAAAGAGCTGACGAATCTGTAACTGTGG
This sequence comes from Saccostrea echinata, assembly GCF_033153115.1. Lineage (NCBI taxonomy): Eukaryota > Metazoa > Mollusca > Bivalvia > Ostreida > Ostreidae > Saccostrea > Saccostrea echinata. The sequence continues at coordinate 9,036,377 of NW_026889801.1, read as the reverse complement.
GCTTAAGTGTTGGAACAAGTATATTCCTCATCATATTTCTAGTGTCACTGATCCTTTTTTTACGGTGAGTCAAGGTATTTCATTGATCACTTAAACATCATTAATTCATCTGCATCATCGATTTTTATCAGGATAAAAACTAAATGAATAAATTACGTTTTTGTATCTTATCACTGGTCGAAATTCATACAATATACATGTAAGTGAAAGGCAAATCAATCTCTTTTTACGTATTTAGCTAAAAATGAAGAAAATCTTGAAATCAAGATTGTATCATGGCATCGAATTATCAATTCATGTATGTGGCATTCAGAATTGTCCTTTATCTGCATTTCTTTATTTAGATATAGAAAAAAGTCACAAAATGAAAAAGTACTATTTGATTCAAAAGAAAGGACAATACTTAAAAACTTGGATATTAAACATTCATCAGCAAAGCTAGGTAATAAATGATTTCTGATTTCATTAAAAGTATGATTTACTGGAATATTGTTAATAAATACCTTGAAAAATATTCTTAAAATGTATGTGAGAATAAACTGTGGGGTGAACAACATTTTACGAATGTACTGATTATATACAAAATACAAATGAAAGAAACTAGACAAATGATATGCATATGGTGATGATATTATGTTAGATTCCAAATCTTCGAAAAAAATCAACTTGGCAGTTGTTGTCGAATCAACCATTAGTCTTGTGGACCATGGACATGCAACAGATCCAAGAGGTGGATTGATCCGCACTAAGAAAATAATATCGATGAAAAACTTGCATGTCATTATAGAAAAAATGGCATTTTGTGAAAGTGCTGGGTTTAAAAATGAATATATGGTATGTATTTATCACTTTCGATGATGTTAATCATAAGATTGGCTTTTGAACAAATGGGTTTTTCATGCATTAAATGCTTAGGGCTACATATATATAAGTAACGGTTTGCGCTATAAAAATATTCAATGTAAGAATTAAAAAGCTAAGGTCTTTTGATATAGATGACATTTATTGAGTGGTTGATTAATTTCAGGAAATTAAGAAGGGAGAACTTTTTCCTTGTTTGGAAGCCAAAAAGCCTGAAAATATGTCCAAAAACCGGTACAAAACGACATATGCCTGTGAGTTGAGTTATGTCTTCATCAAACTCTTCCTAAATATAATAAGTAGTTTATTCGCTTCAAAAATAGCTGCTTCTTTTTTTCAGATGACCATTCCCGCGTTGTTCTTTCAACATTATCAAACGGATCTGACTACATTAATGCAAACTTCATTGAGGTACCTAGTTATATTTTTCAAATTTATTTTTTTTTTCCTTCTTAAGAAACATAATTCTTTTCTTGAAATTAACGTCTAGTATCTATTTTTGTATTTGAATTTAGGATGCTCAAGGGCAAAGGGCATATATAGCAACTCAAGGTAAAAGATAAACTAAATCTAACCTCATTGCATTTCGACTAACTAGACAAACGAATGACATTGAAAACTGAAATTGCATTTAATCAACTTTTTTTGTTTCGCATTAGGTCCAAAATCAAAGACAATTACTGATTTCTGGTCTATGGTTTGGCAAGAAAAATTGAATATAATTGTGTGTTTGACGAATCTAAAGGAAGGAGAAAAGGTTTTTTTCTTATAAATGAAGATATATTATTGATTCTAAATTTCACTTGATTGCACTATGCTAGGAAAAATTAGTTACAATAAGTAGTAGCTTTTTAAAAAGCTTGCCTGAACAATCAATATGGAATATCTATGGAACGTATAAGCAAGAGAAGTGCTAAACGTTTCCATCATCAAGGAGCTACATTGTTGCGTTACTTCGGGATGACTTCATTTGTCACAGTTCGACGTAAGCCGAAAATATGATCGGCGTACATGTGAAGAGGCTAAGTGACAAATAAAGTAAACCGGCGAAAACAATTATTTATACTTAGTAATGATTAATTAATGTTGATCTCTCACTTTGTGCATTATGGTTTAACTGAAAGAAGTTAACTAATTTGAAAGACAATGCCAAAAATCTTCATGGACCTTATGATGAATTTTTATTTTAAAAAAACGGGCATTTGGTTAAGAAAAACAAACAATTAAAGAACATGGCGAAAAAAAAAGTATTCCCATTTTAATACTCGTTATACATATATATATATATATATATATATATATATATATATATATATATATATATATATATATATATATATATATATATATATATATATATATAAAATTTGCAGCTAATGTAAAAATCTAAAGCTCAAAGATGAGGTTAAAAGAACAAACTTTATTTCCATAGAAGTTATCACACCCATTCAATAGAACAATCCAAAAGAAGGCGCGAAGATAATTTACTCGTGACATTTGGCGCAAAATAATTGTGTCACCCCTTTCGTAGAAGACAAATGGACTGATCAAGTAGTTTAGAAACGCAGAAAAAATGTTACATGGACATGTCCGCATAAAGAATCGCAAAGAATAAACAGGTGCATGCAAAAAAAAAAACTGAAATAGAAACTTCATTACTTTGCATCAGTGATATGATTCTTTCTTCTTCAAACTGTATTTGTTAAAATGCAGGTAACAAATTCTTGCTTAGTTTCGGACAATGGAAATATTGATCCTTATACTGTCTGACGATCGTGGCGACAGGCAACAAAGATAACTCTGATGATGAATTCTTAGGATATAGTTATACAATATTTTATTAGATAAAATGCTCTCAATACTGGCCAAACAATGACGAACAAGTAAAGGTTGGAGAATTCACCATTTGCTCCGAACAGGAGACTGTTTATGCAGACTATGTTATCAGAACTCTTCGCTTAAGGAGAAAAAATGTGAGAATAATTATATATTAATATTTTTCAATGTTTCGAAAACTTCATTTCAAAGTAACTTTTAATTGATATGAAATACTCTGAGGTCAAATTTATCAGCAAAAATCACCAATCGAAATAAACATTTTTAATGAACAAAAACACATTTGCCTCCATCAGATCAAAACAAACCTGACGGTGATGATGTTTCATTACACAAAATGGCCAGATCACGGGGTTCCTGATCCGCTCAGCCTTGTGATATTTCATCGTCACGTGATGCGGATGTCTGATATAAGTGGTGGAAAATATACGCTTGTGCACTGCAGGCATGATCTCTCTCTCTCTCTCTCTCTCTCTCTCTCTCTCTCTATATATATATATATATATATATATATATATATCTCCTCTTAAAAACAATCTCTTTATCTAGCGCTGGTATAGGGAGAACGGGAACCTACATAGCACTGGACGCCCTCTACCGGGAAGGTGAAAAAACAGGGAAAGTTAATGTGCAAAAGTATGTAGAAATCATGAGAAAGGACAGAATGAACATGATACAGGGGAGTGTAAGTGATGATACCATATTGCTTATAGATAGATTTTTTTTATCAGTCACTGTTCTTTATCTTCATCCATTTCATTTATAAACTGTATATTCTGAAGTGGTGTTTTTATTATTTTGTAAAATATTAACACGCTCCACATGCCAAAGGTTATTCATAATAATTATAAAGATTAAAGCAAGATGTCAATTCCAAATGGTCAATGTGAGCGCATTGGAAGTATAATTATATCATTGATATATTTGTACGAAAATCATTTTTAGGAACATTGGACGAATAATTGATAATTTCGAATTCTTAATTTAAGCTGTGCTTGATATATTGAGGGGCTCGTTTTGCCACTTTAATACATGCTGCTTTGCAGGATCAGTATGAAATTGTCTATCTGGCGCTTTATGAGTCCTTTAGAGGAAAAGCAAAATGTATGTCCACCGATTCCTTTTTGCAAGAATATCAGCAACACTCCAAATATTCTAACTCTGGAGAAAATCCAAGAAAATCATCGATATCTGTTGAATTCGAGGTTAATTTTTAACTATTTCTACAACTAGTGAGGGTGTTCAGTCAATAAATGTTATATATGTAAAATACATATTCAGTTAGAAGAAATCATGTTAACGGGTTTTTGAAATAAATTTTTATTTTAAAGGAATTGAGGAATCTTAGAAAAGAGTATTCTAAAAATGATTTTGAATCAGGGCATGGAAACAGAGAGGCAAATTACACGCCATCAATTTTACCAGGTATGCACCTGTGCCGCTCTTTTTATATATTTTTTTTACGAGTTGTCCGGTAAAATCGTGGACAAGTAGTCTAGAGTGAAAAATAATCAACACTGCTTTCTAAACTTTTCACTACTCTTTAGTACACTTTTCATCAAGATACAAAACAAATTTCAAAGAGTTATATTCAGAAATAAACAAAAGATTTTCATTTACCTGAGACAGTCCGATATTTTAACAAAAGGCAAAAGTGTTAATGCCTAATGAAGCAATTCTTTCAAGAATGTATTGAATGAAAAGTACTCAGTATTTATTGAATACATATTTATGGGTATCAGGGTATTTGAAGTGATATAATTGTCTGGAATGGAGAGTAGGACTGAAATATCCTCAAGTGTATGCACAGAGCTTGAAGCAGTGCATTGGATTATATTACAGACCGTGTAGTGAATGGAAAGGAAAATACAGATAAGAACTTTGATTTCAACTGAAAAAAAAGAGAGCAAATAAACCTGATGAAGAAAGTAAATTAATTTTTAATTATGGGCATTGAGAATATCCTAAGCGACCCGTAGCAATGCTTTTTAAGGGGGGGGGGGGCTCCAAAAAAATAATCTGACCAGCAACAATAAAAAAAAACTGAAACTGTTTAAACCCGAAAATCCTTTATCCCTCTAGAAGGGGGGGGGGGGGGGTGAGGGGGGTTGAACCTTTTTATACTTTTTTGGAAAACTTTTCAAAAACAAAAAAAAAATACTGAAATTTGTCAGTGCTCAACCTTACAGGAACAAAAGGTTTGTATATGTGTATGTATGTGAGTGTAAGGGGGAGGGGGCAAAACTATACGGGCTTGTGTTATAAAGGATTGCAAGTGTAATATGGATAATATTTTAATATAACCAGAAGACGAACTTTTCTATGAAAAAAATAATAAATTTACCAGTCAACTCTGCTGTAGAAATATTAATTGGTTTCAACCCAGAAAAGGGAATTTCTGAATTTTTAACACTGAATGAAAACATCACTTGAAGTCAAACATGTTTATTAAAATTTCATTTTCCAGTTCTGTATGATCAGTAAATAATATTCTGTTTAACAAATTTTTTGTCCGGGGGGGTTGGGGGTTATACGCTACCACTTACCCTTCTTTGATTACACTGCAATGTGCCTGTTAAAAGTGGGGGATAAACCTACGCCCCAATGTTTAATGCCTTTATTATGTCTATCTTTGCAAAAAAAGTGGGGGGAGGGGGGCTAACCCCCCCCCCCGGTTCTTACGCCTATGCATGTATTTTGTTTACTAGGGATCGATTTAGCATGAATTGAAACACTTAGAACATGCAGGATCAAATTATTGTTTTAATTGTAGTTGAGGAATTCAGATGTTATTTGGACTACGTGAAAAATAGAGGAACATACTATAACGCTGTTCTTCTCAAGGTTTTGCAAGATTGTACAAAATTTACATCTTTTGCTTAACAAATAAATAAAACCAATTTGAAATACAAAACATAATTTTTCAAAATACTATCATTAAAAATATAATTTCATTGGGATTTTTTAGTCTATAACTAGCAATGATATCCTGATCAGCGCACAGTACCCCCTTCCTGACTACACGGAAGACTTTCTCAGATTACTGACAGACTTTGATGTCCGTATTGCTGTATTCTTATCTCCTCTAAGAGATATTTCCTCAGTACGTGTTATCACTTACAATATCATCACTCAGAAAATCTGAATTTTTATTTTTATTCTATCTTTATTCATTGATATTAAAATTGTGCTTATATAATTACGTTTTTTCCAAAGAAATAAGTAAATAACCATTATTGATTAAGCTAAACCATTGGTTACTATGTGCAAGTGTACTGTTTTCTTAATTTATATGAAATTAAACTGCATATTTCTAGTCTACCCTGTGGCTTCCATTTAAAAAAGAGACAAAAACATTGGGTTCGTTCACTGTAAGATTTGCAGAATCTTCAAATTCAAACAACATTAACACCACAGAAGTTTTGTTGAAGCGAGAGGTTTGTTAAAACATCACAATATTACTGACATACTGTTTTACAAAATTAGATGTACACGTATAAGTGGGTGCGTTATATTTTCAGGGAAGTGGAGATATCAAGAGATTGGCTATACTTGAGTGCAGGGCGTGGAAAGAAGGCTTGTCTTTCGACCGCAGGGCGTTACTTGACGCGATAAAGGAAACTAAAATTGAAAAAATCCTGACTGGAAGAAGAATTCTAATCTTGTCGAAGTATAAATAGGATATTAATTAGATTAATTATTCGTTATAAAAAATGGAATAATAACATTCTGTGCACAATTTATATATCAAACTTATCTTTTTCAGTGACGGTGTCAAACGCTGCGGTCCATTCTGTATTGTTTACAACTGCCTCGAGCAAATATCGAAATTGATATATTTACAAATACACGTTTGCTTCAAATTCGGAGACCAGAATTTATCTCCACATTGGTAGGAAAAATACAAAAGATGTAAAGCAAAGTAAAAAATGAATTAAAGATGGGCACCAATTAGAACTTTATCGCTAATTATTATTTTAATCACGATAGTTTCTTTTAATCCCTATTTAATTATTATTGTAGGATGAATACCAGTTTTGCTATGATGTTTTAGCTGAATATCTACAGAATGATACAGTTTACGCTAATTGCTAAATGGAACTAGCTGTAATGGCTACATAGTCATACAAAGTCACAATTATACAAAAATCTTTGATACTTTGAGATTATAGAAATTTCCAAATTATGTATTTTGATGCGTGTGTGCAAAAAGATGAATTTGATTTAATTTATGCATAATTTTATTCACAAAAAGTGGACAGCAGACATAGCCTATTTTAACCCTCTCCCTAGTGCAAATATAGTTTAATGATTGCTGTATAAACACAATCTGTAAAATAAAGACTTAACCAGATTTAGCCACTAATCACAAATATATTTCCTATATTTGTTTGTAATGTATAGAAGCAATACATCATTTATTCAAAATTTAGTCATCTACGGACAAAATAAACAGAATAATTACTTTTATGTACATGTATTCCAGGTTCTTCCAATTATATGTTAACAATCATTTATGTATTTCGATATAGTTTTTATCTTTTTTTTATTTGAATTCATTTATTAGGTTTCTTGGAGAATAACTTAAAAGTGTTTAAAATATTGTATATTACTAATATGTTTGTATATTTAATTAATGTTTCTTTGTATACAGCACACCAAACAGAATGATAAGTAACTCAAGAGGGAGATTCTTAATTATTAAGAAAATCCATCTTTCACACTGGGAAGTCTTCATTTATATACTTCTTTTCTGCCTTTGTTTTATTCATTTGCACTGTTCTTTTAGTTATCAGGGACACAAAGCCTAAAACAAACAGACAAGGAAATTGTTTTGTTTACACCAATTGTTTATTTTCTTCCTTGTCCATCTTATGCAATACTAAAACTTAAGCATTTTAGGGAAGTAGAGAGACTACCAATCAACAAAACAGAAGGAAATACACTCATAATTTTAATACTGTATTTCTTTTCAAGTATTATTTCCTTCCATTGACCCTATGCAGTGACAAATATAAATCACGGAACAACCGTAATTTAGAAAACGCCTATGATTGACATTGGTTTTAAAATACCATTGGTACCTCGATAAATACGATAAAAAGGGCAGGTTAACTACATGTTCCTCGATCAATGCGAAAAAATACAGGTCAACTTTCTTCCTTATACTTTACAACTATCCTACATGTTAATAAATATGAAGATACAATGAAATGATAAAATGTGATTCGTTGGAAAAAAAATGTGTTATTTTTCTGCTTTGTTTGTTGATCCAATAAATGTGTTGCTTTCTCGTCTGACGACATAGGTACTACTTGTACGTAGTGTTTTTTATTTTTAGATGCACATTGTAATTTGTCAAGAAATCTTCTGTTTATTCCAACATTTCTTATACCTTTAAAGTAGATTATGTGCATGTAAATCATTTTCGTTCTTCAATAAAATGTAGCAGAATTTAAAGAATTTCAAGAATCATATCATGTAATTCAAAACGCATTGAAGATTTATATTGAGGTTTATATTGAGATTTTCAACTCCACTGAGATATTTTTAATCGGCTTATGTCAATCAACCATAGTAAACCGGCATTCTAAAATGATTCTTTAGTTAAGAACATTCGATATTTCTCATGAAAATACAAATGTTCCTCCAAAGAAATAGAGATATATAGCTGGGTTATTGTTAAAAGAGCAATTGTCGAATCTTGATCGAAGGGACCTTAATTCCTATTTGAAAATAGGGAAACTGACACAGGAAAATTTCTCATGTGTACAATGAACATGCTTATTGGCAGATATAAAAAAAAAACAGATTATGAATTACGAAATTAAATAGAATAACCTAAAAGCTTTTCAATTCCCAGGAAAAGTATTCATGACTAAGTGTACTTTATTACTTCATCAAAAAAAAATTCGTTTTATTTTTAAACTAGTCCATGTACGTTGTAAATAAACGATTTATATTATAAGTATAATGACATTTTTATAGAATAAGCATTCTGAGAGTATCGCATTAGCAATACTAGTTCCCTACCGGCAAATGTAATCTGGTTCCCATTAAAAATTGAAAATGCCATAATTTCGTTAAAAAAATCCTTGAAGCGAAACGGAATACAATCTTGCTCTGTAACTCAACAAGATACATGTACACTCATGTACCTTAAATCAGTTCATTATCTGCAAGCGTTTGAAAAAATAGTGCGGAAAACCAAGTGGACGGACAGACTCAGAGGAAACCTACAGTTACCTCTGATTTCACCGGTGGGGACTAATAAATAATTGATTATGTAAAGAACAAATTGTAAAGATTGAATTGCATTCTTATGTGAAATATGTTTGAATGCAACTGACATAATAAACCTTTGCAACAAGATAAGCCTCTACAGACAATAGCCTGTCACCCTGCTCTTTGCTGTAACCATAGCAATTAAGCAGTATTCAGATGGCTATATTTTGGTTTTAAAACTGATTTTATTAATTTAAAAATGTTCAACTAAAATTGCAAAAACAGTAATTTGTGTTTTATATTACTTTTTTGTTGAATAAGTGGTGACTAAAAATTTGTAAAAGAATCTTGAGTGTATATTGTGGAGAAAGTATAAAACAGTTTTCAAGATACACTAGAAATTAAAGTCATATACAAAATTTTATAGTTTGTTAACATTCTGCGGGAAGAATATTTACATATATAATCAATAATCGCGAATGCTTCTTTTATAAGCTGAACAATTAAGAATTATTTGTAGAAGAATTAGTGATCTACCTGTGAATTTTGTTTTCAAAGTACATGTATTTTAATTGATCAAATGTAAGCCACTGACACTAAAAAGTAGGTATTTGTAAGCCCCTAACTTCTAAACAAAACCTGCGAATATTTCAACCCTCACTTCAAAATCCTCTTTTTTTTAAGCAGGAGCTAATTTGTCTGCAAAATGATTGGTGGTGTCATATAGATGTGCTTTAAATTGTCGGAGATTTCATTTTCATCTTGGGGCAAAATAGCTTTTGTAAAACGACGTTTGTTCTTTTTTTCCCCTTACCCAAACCTGGTTCTCAGCACTCCTTTTATCTTTAATGCAGCAATAATCTCTTGTTTTTGAATAAGATTAGTCGTATCCTGTAACGGAAATTTCTGTTGAATCCGGTTTTGCTACTAAGGGGTCAAAAATTTATAATAATTTCTTTAAATAAATCTTCCAAAAATTTCTTTTAAGCAAATTTTTGCTTAACAAACATCTGCTATTTCAAAATGGTAATGAATGTTTGATATTTATTCTTTAAAAAAGAGATCTATTTCTTTATAGTCTCCTGAATGTTCCCATTTATTGAGAAAATCTTATACAGCTGTCGACTCCTTAAGTTCACTATTGCGTGCAGTATTATTTATGCATATGGTGCACACGGATCATTTCAGTTCAAATGCTGTAATATATATAACATGCAAAACATTTTTTTGCGTTAAGATACAACAATATTATGAAAGTATGATGGATGTAAAGATATTGATCCTAATTCTTGTTATGCTTTGTATGGTTGCCTTTCAATGCACTGCTAGCTGTTGTGTATACTGTTCAGGATGTAGATACGACAGAAGTCAGTGCGGAGGTTAGTGTTATCTGTAATGCTCACAGGAGCTTTGGAATTCATTTGTGATTTTTTTTAAATTTTAATTATGAAGTTCTTCAACAATACATTATATTTATCGTAGGTAAATATGAAAGAAATCTGATGGGTGAAAGATTTTATCACATATTTGGTATAAATACTTTTTTTTAAATTATAATTTATTTTGTCAGATTTCAATGAAAAGGCCAAAATTATTTATCTAAAATTTTACTTATAATTGAAATAATTGAAATATTACTAGAAACATCTATTGATATTTCCGAATTGCTTTGCTTTTTTGTCTTTCTATTCCTACTTAATTATATTTGTTTGTTCTTGCAGTTTGCATACATGAGTTATTTTTTAGGTTACAATCATTATTGAGACTGAAGTTTTTCGTTAATGATCATTTATTACCATTCAGAACAAGCTAAGCTTGGAGTAGCATTTTACGCATACATTTCCAAAACCTTCGCCATACGCACAGCCAGCTCCACCTTTGCATTTGATGTAGTAATGGAAATGGATACAACCCCAAAACAGGGATTTTTACAGCACCAAGCTCCGGAGATTATGGATTTTCATGGACGATGATGGTCGCTGGAACACATATTGCTGGGACCAAAGGTCATTATGGTGAAGTAAGAACCTATATTTTGCAAATGAAATATCCAGAGGAACACTTCATGCTGATACTGAAAAGTACGGAGATGACGCAACATCAACTTGATTTGTCATTTTGAACCTAGACAAAGACGATGCCGTCAAAATATCGAAAGCTTGGATAGGAGAGGGGTCGGCCTGCAGTAATGAGCAGGAAGGAAGGTGGACATTCTCTGGTTTCAAAATTGCTTAGATGTAAAACTGAATTTAAAAAAGATATTTGTTACTATTGTTTTAGTGAGTATATCGTAACAAAAATTGAATAAAATAAGAATGTAACATATTTTGGTGTATTTGCACTATTCGGCTGAGAGAGATAACAGCGAAGTTCTGAAAATAAAAATAAACATAGAAGCTGGTCACTAGGGTTTGACATTTTAGCCTGTTCGGTTCTAAGAAAATGATGCATTAAATTGGAATGCGGTTTGTTACTTGTTTATTGAAAAATGTATTTGGTAAGGAGAAAAGAGCAACCAATAGTATTGAGGTGACCAGAGGTCAGTTGTTAGTATAAATTAGCTACAACAAAGAATATTTAAAGATTATGCAAAAGATAGAAAATGATTTTTAAAGTGCATTAGGAAATTAAAGAGTGTTGGAGGACAGAATAATGGTAATTGAAATTCAAATTAAAATTTAAAGTAATTATGGCAAATTTCGAGGGAGTTACAAATATGTAGATGTAAAACTACAAGGGTACACCTGGTATAAAATGAGCGGACGGGCAGACGTTGTTCAGTCAGAAACTGGATTGTGTCTGTCTCTGCTTGCATTTTATACAGGTTGGGTAGCAGTGCCACTCCTTAACACCTGTGAGCCGCTCTGGTGAGGAAAGGTCCTCAGATCTTGAGGGAAATTGGAATTGTAATATTCCAGGGTCATTTCGCAGAAATAAAAAGTTGACTTGGGTCACTCAGACCAAGCTCAAGGATTATAAGAGTTATTCCACTTGGTGTGTCCTCTCACTTGCATAGCCAAAGATCCCGGGTTATACAAACAAAATGGATGATCGGCCCAATGTCATTCGGGACTCTGCCTCCTCAAACTTCATTGGTTGAGGTATAGAAGGGTTATTGTAGGCTGGAGTCCGGAATGAGGTTGACCCGGTTATGATAAGTATCATTTAATTACGGGTAAGTCAATAGCATACTTGTGTGTGTTTTGAAAAGGAATTTTTAGCATATTGTATCCAGCAAATATTTCTCTTCAGTTAAGGAGTCTTAAATATTAAATATGAAAGGAAAAAAAAAACGGACAAAATTATTGATGCAAGGATTGGTATATACGATTGTTCCAACGTCTGTTGAAAAAAAGGCGGAATATTACCCAAAAATTGCAACTAAAAATCGGCAAATGCCATTTAAATCTTACCAAAAGGTAATTAATAATCAGTATTTCTAAGAGAGAAATACATATTTTTAAGATTGTATCTACCTTTTCTCCCATTTCTTAATATCTGTTAATTATCACGAATTTCATTACATTTAATTTGGATAGGTTAATGAAACAGAGTTTCTTTTGATTAAAAAAAAAGTCGCATGGAGATATCAGGCGGCGCATGATTCTATAAACAAATATTTTGAACTTGAAATCACTCTTACAGAAAGGTATAAGTCACAAATGTCTGATATACCTCTATATCAAATGTTTTCTGACCCTTTAATGACAGAACCGGATTTTCATGGTTTCTTAAAAAAAGACCAACCGAAAGATAGGGACAAAAATGATCAAAGTGACAGTGCAACTTCCTGCGGGGAGACAAGCGAATAACCAACAGAATTTTGATCGCTTATTATTGGATACATGCAAATGAATATACTTTCTTCATATATTTTGATGTTTAATTTAATCATAAAAATAATATTTTACATTTTGATTTAAATATCTCTAGATGAATTAGAGAATTAGATCGTCTATTTTTTTCTCAAAAAAAAAAAAAAACGAACCAATGACACTATTTTTCTTGACGACGGAGGTTGCCAAAATTCTAACTGATTACCAAAATGAATAGGAAGCATTGTTTTTTCGAGTTCAATACAAAAAGTAACAAAGGTAACATAAATATTATGTCTCTTGCCTTTAAAACAAATGGCATATGGAGATAAGTATTCAAGCTCAAATTCCATTTAAACAATGCAAATCTGGATCAGAGAAAACAAGGAATTCCAAAAACATCAAAGGTGGGATCAGGTCAATGGAGAAGTGAGCATCCTCTGCCGACCGGTCACATCAGCCGTGTGTTCCTTGTCCTGATCGAGCAAAACGGAAAAAATTCACAGACAACTCAGTGTGTAAATACTGGCCTAACAATTAATATGAAAAAAGTCAGTAATTGATTTAATGAAAGGTAATATATGCTGACAAGGTCATTGTGCCGACCATAAAACTTGCGAAATGACGACATCAAACGAGACTGTTGATATTCTTGTTCCATCAACATGTTTGTCATAGCTTGCCTCTTTTCAGAAAGTGTTCATACGTAGAGCATGCTCTTACGTATCGAATTATCTGAGAGACATAAACCCCATATGCAGGTGATAAGGGTATACTGCTACATAATAAAAGGGAAGTCGACGGTGAAAATTTGAAGTCATCACGTTTATCATAAAGCTTTGAGAGAAATAGCCATCTACCTAATTCCTTCCGAGAAAAGAACTGAAAAAAATAACGTGTAAACTTGAAAATAAAGAAGAAAAAATTCAGCAGCACGTACATGCAATTAGCACAGTCCGGCAACACAATAATAACAAAAGGTATTAACTCTTTTTCCCAACATTTCATAATTCCATGAGTTATATATCTTTATTATAATAATTATGAAATACGTAAGAAAAAGAAATTTATTAGGGAACAAGTCTTCATTCATTTGCTATCTAAAACGATTTTGTTAGGACTTATTTCCGTTGGTTTCAAAATAACAATATATTGGATATTTTACAAATATAACCCTTTCATGAGGTCGATCCTTAGATATATCGACTTCACAAAAAAGCATATCGACCGAGCATGAAGCGCAAGGTCGATATGCTTTTTATTTGTAAAGATTTTTTAAAGAAAGTTTGTTAAAAAATAAAGAAAAAAGTACCAGTCCAACCTAGTATTCACTGTTTAACCACATTAACTTGAAAAGAATTTTGATTGGCTTGAATAGCATGCTTCTTACTATTTTGTTCACAGATTGGTAGTTGTGGAATTTTTTTAATGTTCTATCACTGTTCGTAATCTTCAAATATTTCATTACAACTTTCACCTTAAATATCATTCTGAATGACATCACGTGTAATCATTGAAATCGAAGGATTCTTTTTCGGGGGTGGGGGTGGGGGGGTTATGATGTTACTTTTGAAAAAAAATATAACACATAGTTTGTTAAAACGGTAAGATATGAAAAAAGATGATGACAATATAAATCAGTTTCAATAAATCCCATGAACAGCTTTTTCTTCATTATAATTGTTTTATTGCTTGCACTTGTAAATTGGACAAAAACCCTTTGGAACAGATGCTCTCCTCATGAAAAATATAAAACGACGAAGTTTACATAAGAAAACAACATTTTTACGTTTTTTTATAATACTGATTGTAAATCGACATGAAAGGAAGACTGGTAGGTCTATCTGTTGTTCTACCAATGTTGCTTGTTCCTCTCTCTGTAGCTAACAGTTCTAAGTCATATTCATAAGATAGCTGTGGAAGAAATAAACTGCAGAGCAGGTCAGTTTAATGTGTTCACAGTTTAGATAGAGTTTTAATTTGATTGTGACAAAATAAGATTGTTTAAATTTGTAGATTTTTTTTCAATGTCCCGAGCATTAATATCAGGAAATCTAAGAAGAATTGGTTATCACACTTTTACCAGCGTTTATCATTTAACATTATATTCGAGGGGTTATCGAAAATTCGTTGACCGGAGCCAAAGATTTAAAACCAGGTAGTCAATGAATTTTTCCCCTTTATTTAGCTTTATCTTTTCAATTTTGAGAATAAACTATAAAACATAGCTTTCATTTTTATAGTAAAAAAAAATTAGTCAATGTTTTTGCAAGCAATGCACAACATCAAAATTATACTTATTGTTTGGGCATTCTATATAAAAATTATAATATTATTTCATTGAAGCATTGAACTTCGTAATAAATGCAAATTTACGGAACAGTTGTGTCATACCACTCTAATAAAAAAATGTTTACTGCCTGATTGATGCTGTTATTAAAGACTTTGGGACCGCTGTGGGACTGCTGTGGGACTGCTCTGGGACCGCTGTGGGACTGCTCTGGGACTGCTGTGGGACTGCTCTGGGACTGCTCTAGAAAGCAGACCCAGCAGTCCCAGCAGTCCCTGGGACTGCTTTCTGGGACTGCTTTGTTCACTCATGCATGAAAAAGGTTCTGAGTGACATGATAGCTCCGCCCCTTGTGTATTCTGAATTTGCAGGCTCCCTGTTGTTTTGTTTACTTTCAGCAGAGAGGTGTTTAAGATAAAGAATAAAAAAAAAACCAAGGATTTTTTTAACAACATTTTAATAAGTAGAGATAGATATACATGTAATTACTAAATGTCTTCAGGGGCTGTAAATTTACACAATTGTAGTCTAGAATTAATTTTAAAAATGAAAGTAGTTACAAAGGAAGTCAGGAGATGTCTTTTATCCTTTAAATTAAACTGTAATACAGGTGTTTGAAAAAAAATATCTAGGCCTATTTAATTAATTACTGCTAATTAAAACTTTAATACAGGTGTTTGAAAAAAAAATCGAGGCCTATTTAATTAGTAAATGCTGTCAAGTTATCGAATATACTCAAAGTTTGCATTAGCACTATTTAAAAACAAACAAACTAACAAAAAAAACAAACAAACTTGTCATTACAATAAGACTTCAGAGGGACGTACTGTACTGGATTTTTTTTTAAATTGAAAAAGCTAAAACCACATGCATGCTAAAAAAGAGTATTCCATGCTATTTTTTACCGCCCTCAAATAAAACCTAATAATTTACTAAATGACCATGAAATAAAATTATTCTACCATTCTTCAGTCTTTAAAACATAATATTTGTGAACAATTATTGGGGGATTTATTTATGAATTTGTTTTTGATTTATAAACAAGTAATTAAAAGAGTAAATTTATAAACATTTTAAAATATTGGGAATTGTGACTTATTTCTTATTTGTTTTGTTTGTGTTTTCCTGACCGATTAATAAAAAGCAATACAAATGTATAAAATGGTGTCAACACCTGAAGTTTCAATCGCCTTCGGGCATGATTAGCAGAAAGTCAATGCATGTTATTTGGGTATCAGTGTTACACATCACTGAACATGCTGGTCAACAATGACACTAATTTAAATCTATGTACTGCAAAAAATCTTCGTTTCAATAACTGTGTATAAATTTATTTCGGGATTAATTAATTTTGAACATAATCTGAGGGTTCCATTCGCGTGATTTACAGATGTACACTCAAACGTTTATGTAATAAAAGTATTATTGTTTTCTGTTACATAGATAATTTAACGATAATTAAATTGGCAAGTCAGTGAAAATAATCATGACTGAAATATAATACACAAAGAATTTTTCAAAAGCTCCAGTACACTTAAGAAAACTGCATTCAGAGTATAGTATGGAAATCGGCCTAGCTCTATAATTATAAGGCCTATTTAAAGCTAGTTTTGATAGAAAATAAATAACTCAAGCTTAATTATCTATAAACAAAAAATAAATATGGAAACCAATATCAATCACAGTAATTTAGAAATTGATTTATTTTGGTGAAAAATTAATATACCACAAAACTTTGTTTAAATATTCATGTTATTTATAGGTGTGAACGTCTTCTTTGTTCAATATTTATTATTTGTTTCTATACGCGTAGTGTGATTTTCTTAACAGTTAAAAAATGACTGTCGCATGAGAATTGATACTGCTCAGAAAGAAATGGATCATCAATTTCAACTGCCTTTTATAGTTACTTTGTTTATTGGTTATCTCATTTCTGAGTAAGCTCCGCCCATTAAATTAATTAACCCCGCCCACTGGGACTGCTGGGACTGCTTTCTGGGACCACTGGGACTGCTCTGGGACCGCTGTGGGACTGCTCTGGGACTGCTTTAGCAGTCCCAGAGCAGTCCCAGAAAGCAGTCCCCGGGACTGCTCTGGGACTGCTTTGTGTCAGGTTGGGTCTGGTTGGTACTGTATATGTAATATCAATACGTAGAGATTAATCATGACAATGGGTAATTACTGGTATATAAAAATGAAACTTCAACTTGTTAAAATGGTATTCACACATAATGAATAATAGGACAACGTAAGCTGTAATAACCTAAAGCGTAGTTTTTTGCAAAATTATACAAGATATACAATGTACAAGAATCTTCAAATCCTATAAACACAAGTTAAAATGTCAAATAATCAAAGAAGTGAGAAAGCTGTAAGATGGACTTGTGCATGTAGATGTACATATATGTCTGGATTGAAAGATATCCAAACAAATCGCTAGATTCCCAACTGGCAGTTGAAAATCTTTCTTCATAAGAATCTGTTTTTCTAGACATATGAATTGAAATCACATTTATTTGATAATTGTGATTCATGATCTTACCGTAGAGAAAATTGATGATGGAGTTGTAAATTTCAGAAAACTTGCCATATTGTGTATAAGGAACCATAATTTGAAATATGAATATTCATAATATATCGGTTTTAAACTGCTATATATGCACAAAATATATTCAGTTGGCGGGTCACAAGGTGAAGGTTATGAGCATAGATAGATACAACAGTTAATTATACGGGAATGCCAAAAATTCTTTGTGATACAAAACTTCGCATCAAATTATATTAATATAAAATAAGGTAACCGAGTAGAAACTCTTTCCCAGCTATTAATAATAGCTCTTTTGTGCAAAACTGTGCGATTTTTAGAGTATGCAATATATAGTTAATGACAAATCAATGATTTTTTACACGACCTCAAGGATGTCCATGCTTGACGTCTTCAGCATTGAAGTCCAAAAAAGAGATCAAGGTTTTCTTTCTTGTTCTTTTTGGCATTTAACGAGGCCCAATCAATAATGCTCATAAAGTATAGAGATAAAATTTGAAGTATTTTTTGTGTGTGTTTTGATATGCCCCCTATGCATTACAGTAAAGGATACTCCCAATTTTTTTTTTTTTTTTTTAAATTAGGAACAGATATTGCATAAAATGTAAGAAAAGCAAAACATTTCACCCTTTAGTTTTTTTATTTGTCAATTTCACTTTTTAATAGGTGGCGTTAGCATATAATTGTGTGTAAAACCACGTAAAATGGTCCATATTTTGAATTGCCCCCATTCCACTACAATCGAGGCAAGATACCGAAAATTCCATTCTAATTTTTCCTAGCATGGTACAAAAAATTCAAAAATATTTGCCGGTCCGTTTTCGTAATTTCCAACTAGATTGGGTCCCGTTAATATATACCACATTCAGGTTAGGTTATCCCTGTATAAACGTCCATCCACCTGTCAAACTATCTTCTTTGGAAGACTACCCTTACATTTTATGCAACAGTCAAACATGTTTGGTGGTTTCCTGCAGATGATGCCTTTAATATTTATCCTTGGGGTTTAATTGAGGGTTGAAAAACTTTTTTTTCTTTTTTTTTTAAAGTCTGATTCCCAGAACTCCTTTAACATTAAAATCAGTAACAAAATCATAGATTCTCAACGGGGAAGTTTACTGGGAACCAAAGACGGCGTCTTTCTACAAAAATTTGGTTCCCAGAACTCTTTTTAAGCAATAGCCTAATCATGTTTGAAGTATTAAAACGCCCTTTTTTTTTTTTAAACAAAATCCTTTTTTTCAAAAACTCCATTTTAGACGAATTTATATTTCATTAAATTCAACAATTAAAGACTGGAAATGCATTATATGATATATTAGCATGGGACTTTTAGGCTAATGCTCACCTGAGCATTTCATGTTCAATTTGGTACATAATAAAATAACAACTTTGGTTTCCTAGTTTCACAGATATATAGGAGAGTACATGCCACATCAACACTTATTTAAGGGTTTAAATTCTTATGAGAGTATGTATATATTTTTTTAACGATACCTTTAGCACTGACTATACAAAATGCACGTCACAAAATGATTAATATTATTTATTGTAAACTTTGGGAGCATCCATTTTGGAATCTTTTGCGTAATTTGTCACTTCATAAGGTTATTCTCTTCAGAGAAATGGACAGGCTTTAGCCGACATCCACGAAAGCGACAAGCGAAAGCCTGTTCACTTCTCTAAAGAGAATTTTCGTAAGGTTATGAAGGCGGGGCAGTATTGATTATATAGTGAAAATGCCTTTTCTGGGCTCCTTGGAATCAAGGAGGCAAACAGAGTACAAAATTGTAATAAGTGAAGCAAATAAGAAGCTAAATTGTTTGTGCAACCAAGAAGCATTACCTCGAGTAAATATACAGGCATTAGAGATGTCTCTTTGTGTACTTAATTGTAACACTAGGCAAGTGACAAAAACATATATATACATTAAGTACCTTACACACTAGGCAAGTGTCCATTTTACTTGTATATTTTGCATTTATTATCCTCTTTGTAGGACGTTGGCAAACCAAGTACGATCCCAAGGAGTTCGTTTTGCCCTCGCATGTTACAATAAGCAAGGGTATTTTTACCAGATATTTGAAATTCTTGAGCGACATAGCTTCATCTTTCAGTTAAGTTTGTATTATACTTCTGTGATTCCTTTACAGTGTAATTGATGTAGTGTAAATTTTCATTTTCCAGGAAATATTGAGGCTATTCTAAGAACTCATTGCTCTTACATCTTTATACTTGCACTCGGCACTTCGAGCAGTAAGGGATCTTTTTCGTGCTAGCACCTACTGCGACGTGAGGATCAACTCCTTACTCTGCGACTAGGAAACAAACGTGGGCTACTATACAATACACAAAGAAAGTAAATGAACAAAGAAAAAAAAATTTAAAAATAATTATAAGTTAAAATATATAAGGACCCAGGCATCATCTCAAGTCACGGTCCGGAGTTCGCCGACAGCTCTCTGCTACCAGAATGGAGAGTATCGTGAATTTTAGCCGTGGTTTGCGACGATGGAAGTCTGGTAAAAGATGAATAACTCTAATGACTTATTTGTAATTAATTCTACTATGAACTATTTGTGTTGATAAGAAAAAAAGCATGTATATGTACTGTCAGAGACATCGAAACAGAAAAAATATTAATTTGATGAAGGATTTTTGTCTTACAGGCTGAGGAAGCTTTCTTCTCCTAGGCACCTGATCCCACCTCTGGAATTTCCCGGGTCCGTCTTTTATATGCCCTGTTAATAAATTTGTATTGTTCATAGATATTTTTTTGGTCCCTGTTCGTTATCTTCACATTTTGCATTACAACTTTCATCATTCTACTCTAAAGAATACCAAATGTATAATCATTGATCTCGAAGGAAAAAAATTTCTTATATTGTTGACGATGTTACTTTTGGGAAAAAAAAGTATTACACATATTTTTGTTAAATCGATAAGATATTAAAATGGTGATAACAATATAACTCAGTCTCAATAAATCCCATGTACTTTAGTTCAGTCTAATTGTTTTATCGCGTGCACTTGTAAATTGAAAAACAACTCTTTGGAACAGATGCTCTCCTCATAAAAATTCAAGCGACAAAGTATATATAAGAAACCACTTTTTAACATTTTTTTTAATATCACTGCTATCACTTACAAATCGACATGAAAGTAAGACGAGTACTTCTCTTTGCTGTTCCACCCATTTTGCTTGTTTCCCCTTCTGTAGCTAACAGCTGTAAGTCATATTCGGAAGGTAGCTGTGGAAGAAATGATTGCAGAACAGGTTAGTTTAATATTTTGACTCGTTGGCCGTCAGGTTTAATTATGACAAAATATGATTGAAGAAATTTGATTTTAATATATATATATATATATATATATATATATATATATATATATATATATATATATATATATATATATATATATATATATATATATATATATATATATATATATATATATACATTGTAGATATAGACCTAGCAATCATATCATGCTGGAAATCAGAGCAAAACATGATTTACCGATTGTGACAATTCCATACGCGTAGCTCTGAAATATTTTAACAATAAATACATGCTAAATTTCGAAGGGAAGGGGTTGTCGTTGAGATATAATTGGAAAAGTTAGTTTTTAATGCATTTATTAGATTTTTAACTATTATTTAGAAAAAAAAATGTGCTTGAGATCAAGATCTAGTGAATGAGTTTTATATTTTTTTAGTGCTAGATTCATTATATAAAGTCAAAATTAATTTAAACTTATTTTTGCCCGTACTTTACGTCTACAATTGAATTATATGTGGAAAATAAACCATCTCCATGGAATTCAGTTTGACATGAAATGTAATCCCGATACGTATACACAATTCAATATATTTTTAAAGAAGAGGTCAAGAACATATATAAATTATCGTTTTCTGAGAAAATCTGGATACCTTTTCTTTGTCAGATAAGAAAAAAAAAACGACTTATCCTTCATTTTTCGTTGAAATGAGAGTTAAAATTTTTAATCATTTTGATTACATGTACCTAAAAAAAATATGCCCCGATACACCCTTAATTTACTAAGTGGTGGTAAAAAACCATCATAACAGGAATTCATTTATCAAATTGAAATCTGTAGGCACCTTTCATTTACTAGATGTTGACCTTTAAGGAAAAATGCATAAATTTCTTCATATCAAGACAATGAATTCACCATAGATAAAAGCCTTGCTGCATAATTCTTTGAAAAAAGCTATCACAAATAATACAGAACTGTGATCAATTATCTTCATGCTGTACATATTTGATTTAAAAAAAAAAACAACAAAAAAAAAAACAACAAAAACAAATTAGACCTTTATGGAGACAAAGGACGAATATTCGTCGAGATTCGAAACACGAATAGAAGAAGGAGAAAGAGGGAGAGATTTTTATTTAACTTGCATCCTTATGTTTTCATCGAAGTCGGTATCGTACCACGATATATCTTCTTCACTTTGCTTAATTATAACTGGTTTTCCTCATCAAATGGAATTCTACATTCCATAAGCATTTCTCTGAATATTTGAATTGCTGTGTTACATGTATAATGTCAATTTTTCCCTCAGAGCAAGACAAAACCACTGTGTCTTTTTACTCATTCATCTAGAAGAACTTTGCACTCCCACCTGCAGGAAGGACATTTATCTATGATGTAGTAGTGACCAACAACGGACATGGATACAGCAAGAAAACAGGAACCTTCACTGCCCCGCGGTCCGGGGTGTATCTATTTTTCTGGACTCTTGTGGCTGCTGGGCAACATGTTGCGGGAACCAAGGGTGCCTTCGGGGAAATAGCGACTCATATACTGCACAATGATATAATAAAGGGGACTGTTCATGCTGATACTGAAAAACAGGGAGATGATGGAACATCCACAGGATTTGTTATATTGAACCTGGAAAAGGACGATGCCATCAAAATATCAAGTGCCTGGAACGGACAAGGTTCTGCTTATAGCAATGAACAGTTTGGCAGATGGTCATTCTCTGGTTTTAAAATAGCATAATTGTAGCACTAATGAATAAAATGTTCCCAAAAAGTTCAAAGAATAAAATGAATTTGAATTGCTGAGTTTTATGAGTAATGTCTGGAAAACGCATTACTGATTGCCGATTGAAGAAGATACAAGGCATTGTGTTTCCGAGTTCCATGCAAAAAGCAACAAAGGTAACATAAATATCACATCATATTGCTTTTAAAACAGAGAAGAGAGAAAACTTAGTCATCTACCTAATTCCTTCTGAGAAAAAGAACTGGAGAAAAATATAGACTTGAGAATAAATACATGTACAAACATAATTATGCGCATGCATTTAACACAGTCCGGTAATACAATAATAATGTTAGGTATACATATATTAACTATCCTTCACAACATTTTATATTCAAGTGAGTTTTATAACTTTATTATAATAATTATGTAATACTTGAGAAATTTATTTAAACAATAAAATGCTTTCTTTGGTTGTTAGTACGGCAATTAATGTCGCAGCTGTTGCAGAAAAAATACATAACCCGCGTAAGTGGGTTATCTGATTTTTTTTCTGCAATAGCTGCAACGTTAAATCCCGTACTAACAAAAAAAAAAGACATTTTATTGTTTATATTTATATCTTTATAAAAAAAAAACATTCAAAGTAAATTAAATATGTTAAATATATATTGTATTATAGATGTGTATGTCCTTGTATGCATAATTGATGGAACAGCCGTTGCTTAAGAAATCTATGATGGTGGCTTGCTTAGTGTTGTTTACTGACTGATTAACGGCAATGGTTTTTATAAGAAATAAAGAAAGTAATATTCAGTGAATGTAAATATCTGAGAATAAATTTCGTTGATTTGTGATCTAAAACGATATTGTAGTGTATATATAACCGTATAAAATTTTCGTAAGGGACTTATTTCGTGGATAAATGTTATCAATTGAAAAAAGTCTTTTCCACAAAGAATAATTCTGCTTTTAATTGTAATAACAATATGTCAAATTTGACCATGACAATGGTTTATTACTAACACATAACAATTTAAGCTTCAACTGGTTATGATGGTGTTCACACAATGAATAAGAAGGAAACGTAAACTGCTATAAATTAAAGTAAAACATACGAGCGTATTTATATGCAAAATTACAAAAATATTCATTGTACAAGATTTTGGAATTCCTATAAATAAAGTTAAAATATCAAATAATCAAAGAACGGATATAATTGTAAGATATACTTGTAAAATAGACTTGTGCGTGTACATGCATGTTTATGCCTGGATTGAAAGATATCCAGAAAAGTTGTCAGATTCTACATTGGCAGTTGGAAACCTTGCTTCATAGAAATCTGTTTGTCTAAGACAGATTTTGAAATCATGTATATTTAATAATTGTGCATTCATGATCTAACCACAAAGAAAACTGATGATTGCATCGTAAATTTTAGAAACCTTGCCATATTCTGTAGAAGGAAGCCTAGTTTTTAATGTGAATACTTATAATATATAACTTTTAAACTGCTTTGGACAAACAAATGTTCAATTGAAGGGTCACAAGGTAAAGGTTATGAGCAAATATAATATAACAGCGGTTATTTATCCGGGAATGCCAAAAAGTAACTGTGATACAAAACTTCCCTTCAAAGTCAATTAATAAAATAAGGTAACAGAGTAGAAATTCTTTCCCAGCTACACTAGCTCTTATGCAGAAGTGGGCAAATTTTAGAGTATGCAATTCAAAGTGGTTAAATTAATGACGAATCAAGGATTCTTCAGCATTGAAGTCAGAAAAAAGATCAAAGCTTTCTTTCTTGTTCTTTTTGGCATCTAATATATACCACATTCAAGTCAGATCACCACGGTATATCCATCCATCCACCTGTCACACAATCTTCTTCGGAAAACTCTTCTTACATTTTATGCTGCAGCCAAACATGATTGAAAGTTTCCTGTAGATGATACTTTTTATATTTATCCTAAGGGTCTGATGAAGGGTTGAAAAACTTTTTTTTTTTCTACAAAAGCCTGATTCTCACAACTCCTCTTACATTTAACGCAGTAGCCATATCATCTTTTGGGAATATGAAAGATGCTGTAATAAATTTTCAACGGGGAGGCTTATTGGACAGAAAGAGGACGTCTTTCTACAAAAATCTGGTTCCCAAAACTCCTTTTACACAATAGCCACATAATATTTGAAACATTAAAACAATCTTTTTACACAAAAACCCTCTTTTCAAAAACTCCTTCATAACAGATTTTAGATTCTTATGACAGTATCTATGTTTTTTTTAGTGGTACCTCTTGCATTGACTATTCGAAATGCATGTCACTAAACGATGAATATTTTTCTAAAAAAGAAGATGGGTGAACAGGGAGAGCCAAATGCCTATGGTGCGACAAATATGAAGGTGAAAAATTAAATCTGAATTATAACAAAATTTTCTTTGATATCTCATCTAAGATTGATTGATTGTTGTTTAACGTCCCTCTCGAGAAATTTTCACTCATATGGAGATGCCACGACTTGCTGGTGGTGAGCTGCAAATTTTTTACCTATACTTGGCACTCAGGGCCATTGAGCAGTGAGAAATCTTTTTTCATGCCAGCACCTGTACTGCGACATGGGACCTCGGTCTCATCCGAAGGACCAGTCTCCACATCCCGCAGTGGGATTCGAACCCGCGACGCATCCAACACTGAAGTAAACTTAATGTAAAATCTCACTTAAGCCCTCTGCTCAGGTGAACTAAAAAAACTTTTCACAAAGGAAACCATAGTGTATAAGCTACATGTACGTTCTAAATTGCAATGCATGAATAATGAATACAATTTTCAGATACATGTACTGCATGTCTCTTGTTTTAAAAGTAATTTTGTACCACAGCAGAAGTTATCATACATTTGTAATTGGGCAGAAAAAGGCAACTAAAAGTATTCATAACAAAAAAAAGGTATTTATTTAAAACATCACATTCTGTTACAGATATTGTAGTGATATTTCATATGATACACATCAGGTATAATGGGATTACAAGAAATGCTTATAATCATATTTTCACTATCATATTGTCACTTGGATTCATAAGCATGGAATCATGCTTAGATTCACAAACAAGTTACTTGAAATTTGTTGTACAATTTCTATTAATGAATTTATTCAGTAATCTAACCAAATATTGCAATATTTTTCCTCTAATTTGCCATTTGTATATTTGTGTTTGACAAAAACATCACAAACTCTTGAATTTCTGCAACAAATATAAATTCAAAAAAAAAAAATAGCAATATCTTAAATATCTATTAACAGAAAAGATCTAAATGCAAATTTCAAAATATATCTATGTATTTACATGTAATCTATATAAATTAAAGGAAAGTGGTATAGATGTAGCTGTGAAGCAAGCAGCTCACTTATTCAAAAGCTTTAAGTATGATTTTTTTAAAATATTGAAATCCTATAAGCAACTTGGTCTTGGGCTGATTTCACAATTGATAGATTTATAATGGTTAAAAATTTAATGATGTCTTTTCTTGTGGTCTGAAAATATGGTTTAACCATAACTGATTTCAATCCTTTGCTCTCATTCTGTGACATTACAATTTAAAAATGGTCTTCATTATAAATTTACCAACTGACAAAAAAAAAAATAATAATAATAAAATGGATGAGTAATTCTACTTTTATAACATTTATCTATAACCACTTAATCATGCAATGTGATATGATATGGGTATAAACTTCTCATTTCAAGCAAGCATTCAGTCTTACAAAACACAACCAACTAATGCTTACATGTACAATTAAAATATGTACATATACATCACTTCATGATGAATTATCATTTTAACAGATCTTGATTAAAATAACACACTCACAATACAGTTCTCTTTTACCAATACTAACATGGCATTCATAAATCTTTCAAATAAACAATTCAATGCATAAATATATTCATGATACTATACAATAAATCAATAAAAAAATACATAGCATAATGTTTTCATCAGCTTCAATGTCAAAGAATGTTTAATTCAATCACTGTTTGAATTGGCTTGAGAGTTTATAAAGTGAATTAAATGGATGTGTTTGACAATTCAAATTTATTCGTTTTTGAAGTTAGTATTGCACTTAATAAAAACAGAAACTTTGCAGAATAAATATTTTACTTTGACAGAGCTACCACAAATTTAAAGCAAATATATTACGAACATTAACAGGACTTTAAAATTTCTTTAAAATGTCTTTTTCATTACTTATACCCAGGATAGCCCTGGGCTGGTTTGGGGTAACCACCAAATCCTCCTGGCCCTCCTCCTCTGGAGTAGGGATTAGACTGACCCCCTGGGGTGGGTCCAGCACTGCTGGGTGGGGCACCTCCTGGCTGTGGCTGACCTGCATATCCTCCTTGATACATTCCCTGAACAAACAATTCAGTAATTCTTATTAAATAAATGAAGTTTTCACTTTCCTTATAGTATTACTATAGTCACATAAACTTACAACATTAAAACTTAAAAGGGATTGATAAGAATTTGTCAATTAAGAAAATGTGTTGCAATTAATAATGATGATAAGTTTTTTAATTTTACAATACCATCGTTATACATTAAGGAGAATGTGATTCTTGACTCCAGTAACAAGTGTAAATCTATTACAATATGAGAGCCATCTGACATGAATGCATACTTCTGGTACATTGTACAATAATACAGGAAACACTTTTAATTAAATTAATTAAAGAAGGGTATGGACTATCCATAGATAATGTAGAAACTCTATGTTACCTGTTGTTGATTCCACTGTGCTGCTGATGTCGGAGGCATTTGGCCTTGACCAGGCTGAGGCATGCCTTGTCCTCCATACTGTCCATAACCATAGTTACCAGCTCCTTGTTGTGGAGGGAATCCTGGCTGTCCTGGAGGTACCCCCTGTGATTGTGGTGGCCCATGAGACATGCCCTGCTGTTGGCCTTGGGGCATTCCTGGCTGCCCTTGAGGCATTCCTGGTTGGCCTTGAGGCATGCCTTGCCCTGACTGACCTGGTGCCATGCCCTGTGAGGGTTGGCCAGGAGACATTCCATGAGTCATGGGGCTGGGTTGTCTGTCAGGCTGAGAGGTAGCAGGGCTCTGAAAGGGTCTCTGCTGTGCACCAGATTGGGGTGGGGGAGTGGGTTGTTGGGATCCACCAGGGAAACCTGAGTAAACATGAATGCTCAATGAATATTTGAAATGTGCATTTCTATATAGAATTTTTTTTGGGGGGGGGGGGGGGCTTAAAAATGGAATTCATAGTTTTACTTCTTATTACTTCTACAGGTAAGATAACTATGTGTTTATGTAGACTGGAGCAAAGCAATAAACCAAACATATACAGTATCATATTTTTCAGTGAGTGTAAAAGAGGGTAAACATCTTATGTAAATTAAACAAACAAACTGCACCACTAACTTAATCATTTACTTTTTTATGCATGGATAGATTAGAATTACTATATTATGGTACATTTTTCGTTGTTCAAAATCAATTTTTAAATAATCTATTCCTAACCATTCTTATCTTGAATCTTTTGATACCCAATATATAACAATTTATACAAAAATTAGAAAATTCATGCAAATGAATAGAACAAGACTAACTTCCCCTAGATTAGAGCATTATACCTGGGGCCTGCTGGCCATAACCTGGTTGCTGTCCCTGGTAACCAGTGGGTTGCTGGCTAAAGTTTGGCTGACCAGGGTGTTGCTGTGGGGTAATGACCCGAGGCTGGCTCTGGACTGGCTGTGGGGAGACGAAAGCTGAGGGGTGGGAGACTGGCGTTGCAGGGGAGGGGGAGGGTTGGATATTGTGTTTCTGGTTTGTGGATGAGCCTATACTAGAAATACTGTCTGGGGTTCCAGATCTCTCTTGTCCTATATTGAGAATGTGTTATTCAGAATCAGAATTAGCAAGAAATAAAGTATTATAACAATTTTTAAATTATCAGTTTATGAATGAATGAGTAATGTTTACCCTAACCACACTTAATTGTCAAAATAATTAATACCTGAAAAAAAAAATCTTTTGCATTTAGAATGAAAATACTGAGACTGTTGAATTCTTACCACTCATTCCAAAAGAGGACATAACTTTACTGGGGTTGTTTTCCTCCACTGACTTTTGGCTGGAGTATGGATCAAACTCCTTACTGTGGGAGACATCTCGGGGCTGACTAGAGGTGGGATGCTCTACCCGACGATTGTTCTCTGACACAACCATCGGTTCATCTAAACAGAAGAAATCGTCCACTGACATAGTTATATGGCTTTGACAAAACTGAAGATGTACTACACCCATCTCTCTAAGTTCAGTTATTTATACATGGTATCAAAACCATGACAATTCCTTTTTCAAACCCATGCATAATACTAATAAATTTTCCTGAAACTGCATAAGGCTGTTTTATGCATGTTATAAAGGAAAAAAAAATCTTCCTTTTTTCCTAAACATCTTTATATGAAATGAATTTCTTTTAAAAGGTGTGCATTCATAACTTTAATGCCCAGTTATCTACCTTTAGCAGCAGGTGCCCTTTTGCTGTCCACAGAGCTGGTGATTTCCTGTTCCCCCACCTCTAGTTGATCCAGGAGCTGTGTGACTCTGTCTCGTATATGTCTAAGTTCCCTCCTTACAGTAGACAGCTGGGGGGCATTTCCTGCGGCTGTCAGACTATGTCCATTTACTGAAACAAAAAAATATTGCATAACCTTTTCATCATGTGTTTGTCCATCTTTTAATTCTTTTATATTTCATATAAATTTGACAACTCATTACATAACAAATTTTTCCTCAATAAAGGTAACTACAAAAATCTCTGATACTTACCAAATAAGGTTATTTTAAGAATTCTGCTGCACTGTATTGCAAAGGACAGATCAGAATCATCAAAAATGGTTACCAGATCTTGATCTGCAGACATCCACAAAAAAAACTGTTAATTTTGATATTAGACTAAATACATGTATCAGAATAAACTCTCAGACTGATTTTAAAAATTCAATATTTATAGGAGCATATAAAAAAAAACAATCTTGGAATTTAAACAACAGAGATTAAAAGTTTAATCATTATCATATCATATGCCAGCTGCAGGTGCACATAAATTTCAGTTACCGTACCTTTAGATTATGCATTTAAGTTTACTACAATTGTTAATCAATCAAAT
Source organism: Saccostrea echinata (assembly GCF_033153115.1). Classification (NCBI taxonomy): domain Eukaryota; kingdom Metazoa; phylum Mollusca; class Bivalvia; order Ostreida; family Ostreidae; genus Saccostrea; species Saccostrea echinata. The sequence continues at coordinate 9,006,589 of NW_026889801.1, read as the reverse complement.
CCGGAACAAAATTCAGTTTGTAACAGTCAAAATAAATCCATTAATTTTACAGTTAAGTTACTCTACCTTCATCTTTATATTTGATTAAAATGTCATCATCATTGTTTAATTTTCCTCTAAAGACTCTCTGCATCATCAGCACTAACTCATCATAGGTAATGTCTTCATTGTGTATTGGGATCCTCCTGATGTCATCGCCTAGCTGGACTTTTATAATTAACTTCCCACTCAAGTCCATTCTGTTTTCTATCTGCATATGAGCACATAAGAAAAAATGTCACTGTTACAGTGTTAAAACAGAAAAGTACCTGCAGAATCTACAGATTTCTTAAGACATGTCATTTTAAAAGTAAGTATGACTTCTTCCATAAAGTAACACAGAAAAACATTATGTGTGAGTAGTATCTGCCATACTATGCAGGCAACATATATATGTGTCCTCTTACGAACTTCATTTGGGTTATCATGGTTTATAAAACAAGAGGCCCAATGGCCATAGACCACACTGCTCACCTTAGCACAGTGGCTAGGAAAAAGCATAAATCACTACAATATTGAAAAGTTGACAGGGGGAAGAAGGGGGGGGGGCTTAAATTTTATATATAAATATTCCTTTGTAAAACTTTGATCCCCCATTTAGGCCCATACCTACCCCCTTGGGTCATCATTTGAACAAACTTGATTCTACACTACCCAAGAATGCTTCCATATCAATATGACTAAACATGGATTTGCTATTCTTGAGAAGAACATTTTTCAAGTTTTTTCCTATATATTCCTTTGTAAAACTTTGTTCCCACATTCAGGCCCCTCCCTATCCCCAGGGGATCATAATTTGAACAAACTTGGATCTACACTACCTGAGAATGCTTCCATATCAATACTTCCATATCAATATGACTAAACATAGTTTGCTATTCTTGAGAAGATTTTTCAAGTTTTTTACTATATATATTCCAATTAAAAAAATTGATCCCCCATTGTGGCCCCACCCTATTCCCAGGGGTCATGATTTGAGTGTTGAATTGACACTATGTAAAGAAGGTTTCCTATAAGTTTCAACTTTTTGGGCCCAATAGTTCTTGAGAAGATTTTTAACACATGCCACCGAATTTTCAGTATTTCTGAATTATCTTCCCTTGAATGAGGGCGTGGCCCTTCATTTGAACAAACTTTATTTCCCTTCACCCAAGAATGCTTTGTGGCAAGTTTGGTTGAAATTGGCCTAGTGATTCTGGAGAAGAAGTCAAAAATGTGAAAAGTTTACAGACGGACAGACAGACAGCTAGACAGACAGATGGACAGACTGACTGCAGACAAAATGTGATCAGAAAAGCTTACATGTACTTGAGGTTTCAGCTCAGGTGAGCTAAAAATTTAACTTGTGACCATACAACTATTTGTCATCAACATGTTTATCTGATGATATTTCATCACATAGTGTAGAAATTAACAATACTTAGAAACTGAAATGCTCACTACCAAAACAAAGGAAGTGGGTTTTTTTCCTTCATATGTGTTAGGAGCAGCAATGTTCTCTGACCATGCTGATTGGGAGTTCAGACTGGATCAAGTTCCAATTAATTTATATTAGTCATGGGTGAGACTGAAAATCATCATTTTTAAAAATGGTGATTTCTATGTCATAAATTTGATTTTTAATAATAACAAAAATTCATCATTTTTTTTTAATAATGATGAAAAACAGTCATAACTATTTGGAGTTTATTTTATTAATATAGCACATGCTTCAAACTGCTGAGACGACTTTAGTCAATGGAGATGAAGGCTGGTCAACTTAAGGTTGATTTACTTAGTAAAGTTACAAGACCCTATAGCAATTTTTCACCAGATATTCACACATTAGTCTCAAATATTCATCAGCACTTGATCAGTGGTGCTTACCAGAATGATGAAAACCATTCTGTGTGGTTGAAAGAGTAATATTCTAACTAAACTTCTGACAGAAAAAGTTATCTATAGATCCTAATTTTGTACAAAGTTGTAATTTTAGTATTGAAAACATAATGGTGTAATTTAGTGACAAATCATAAAAATTATGCTAAAATCAAAATCTCGGCATGTCTATAAAAATCAAAAAATGATTTAGGATTCCTTAAACCAAGATAAAGTAAGTTTTTAAAAAGCATATTCCATTCTATGTATTTAAAAGTGTGGTTACTTGTTCAAGGTTTAGCTAAATATTCTTATTATTCAATATTCAGATTGAAGAATTTTCACAATATTGTATACTTGGTAGAAAGAGTCCCGACAATAACTGACGTTTCTCTCTTTGTATTTACTTTTCTTTATAATTCCTTAAAGAATAAGATTACGTAGCTAAATAAAGCCCATTCTTTATTCAGAAAGAAGCTTTAAATCATATATGATATCAAACAAACAAATTTCGTAATATTCTTTCGAGGAAATTCGAAGACGCCACTAATGTATGCAATGTACAGGCTTGGTTCGAGTAGAGATGCCATAAAAATTAAGCCGGTGGCTTAATAATTGAATCTGTGAAATATCAAAATCTACAATACAGTCCATATCTTTTTACTTGCTCACCTCTTTCTGACGATTTACGTCAAGGATTTGTCTGAGTCGATCTTCTGACAGTCAGATGTGGCGATTTGTCGCTTACATCATCCGGAAACTTGCAATGGCGAGGGCCGCTTAAAACACAACAAAACTCTCATTTATTTAAAAATAAATCAAGATCTGCTTTACCTTTCGTTATTAATTATAAGATTGTATTTTTTTATTTGGTAATTTTTTTTTTTCACTTATGATCGGTCAATTATTATGCCTATAATTATATTTAATGCATAATTATTTTTTATCCATCTCCGGGGGCGCGGATCTACATGTATTATTGCATGTTCCTCAAACTGAAAAAGGGGCGGAACCTGTACATAAACATCATTTATAGGCTTGCTTGGATTTTCATTTTAAGATAAGATTTTAATGTTCAAAAACACAGTAACTTCTATTATTTGTATATCGTTTACTTACTTTTGTCTTTTTTAAAACGGGGGGGGGGGGGGGGGGGGGCACCCCAATGTCTTTTCTTTCTGGTGTTTGATTTTGGTTTCGCCTTTTCATTATTTATCTTAATACTGCATATTATTCTTTAGTAGTTTTTTTTGTACTCAAATATTGATAGGATCGATTTTTTTTTCTCTACTTACTTACTGGACATGTTTAGCACCCCCCGGAGGAACATAAGCTATGACGAAAACAAAGTGTTTTACACTACAGTACACTATAATATGCCAAAAAATATCTAAAATTATCAATTTCCACCTATCCCCCCAATTTAAAGTACAGAAAATAATTTTTTACCTGAATTTTTTTTTCAATGTACAATTCCTTTCTACAATAAATGGCGTAGCAAAGAACGAAATCAATTGTGACGTCATCAACGTAAAACACATGGAATACTTACGTGTTTGTACATCTATATGCTGAACCAACGTGGACAGATAGATTGCCAGAAATCTATAAGAAAAATGCATGTTAGTGAATGACATCTCCAAAAGAGCATCACCAATCTCAACCAGAGGAAAGGGGCACACGGTCCGAAGTGATGCCACTAGCCGTGTCTGACAAAGACAGCAAAATGTCATGGATTGTTTGCGCCGTCGTTGTCGTGGTACAAATGCTCATTCCAAGTCTCCTGTTCGTTTTTGGTGTATTTTTCATTGTGTTCATACGGGAATATAATACCTCCAGAGCTAATGTAGGTTTGTATCACAGTTGACAATCTTAAGAAAATACTTCCTATATCATATATAACAGATAATGAAAGTTCTTAAGAGTCTACTGGGTATATTGATGGAAGTTAGTACATGTCTGTAAATTCATTTTTTAATTTTTTTTCTTACCGGAAGCATATTTGTAAAATTAAACTGTGACTTCAATTTCAGTTTATAAATTAAAATCACTACATTTGGACCCCCCCCCCCCCCCCCGTATGTCAATGTATATCATCTTTCGCAAGAAAGAACGATGTTCTCAATACTGAAAAAAATGCTTCAGTTACGTCATTATTCTAGTAACGTTGTTACGTTGTCAAAGAGGGAACGTCAAAATTCGCGCTAAAAATTATAAAGCTACTTTTTTGAAAATGGCAAAAGGGGACAAAGGTCTTTTATCTGACAATGACGATCAGGAATCAGAAAATATTGAAGTTACATGTATGACTCGAGAATTCAGAAAAGACAGCTGGCAGTCTTTTTTAATTTGTTTTGCTTTGCTGTTAAATAGAGCTTTTATTGTCGGAGTTCTTCATTCTTGGGGATTTTTTCTCGTCGCTTTCGTGAAAGACATAAAATCATCAACAGAAACTGCTGGTAAGATAATACTAGTATTTCTTATGTAAAAGTTTAAGACAAAAAAGTTTGTTTAAAATACCACTGTAAACTCATCGTGTTCAACCCTTTCACTGCCAAAGTAAATGTTGGAGTTGCCAAAAGAGTGCTATAAAATAGTAACGTCATAGGTACATGGTGCAAGGAGCATAGGTTAAACAATTATTCATGTTGAATAAAAGTATAGGAAATACATGACCATAATTCAGTTCAATGAAATCGGCCCAAAATCGGCCCCGTGGCACTACTTATAGTATACAGCGAATCATTCGGGGGGTGGGGGTGGGGGATTAAATTCTTTTCAGATAGACTTCAAGCTGGTAAGATGATGTTCCAATTTCATGAACTTGTCCATCTTGCAATTTGTTAAGAAAATACCTTCATCCTAATCTTCATATGAAAACACTTTCATACAATTCTATATTTTGATCGACACTTCACAGATCACAGTGCTTTGTTTATTTTCTTGAAATTGTTGAAATATGTGAATTAATTCAGATGTTTTAAAATTGCTACAGAAAACTTTGTAATCAAATCGACTCCCTGCACAATTCAGACCCCCCCCCCCCCACCAAATATTTCGCTGATATTGATTAAAAAAAATAATGAAGAGGTAATAATGCATCAGATTGGTTACTAATAAAACTTATTTTAAAAAAACATATAAATGTATAAATTCGAACAATAATTTTTGATTAATACGGGATTTGGAGGTGCATGTACATTGACTTGTACGTTAAACAAATGACGGCATATCAGAGCTGAAAAGTTCTACGCACATACTATATAGTACTACTAATGAAAACAATTTGCAATTGCCAGTGAGTATCTGGCTATAATTCACGTATATAGTAAAAGATTACTAAAAGCCCAATATTCTCGACATTTTCTTATACTGAGTGATTTTCTTGATGTTTGATTCTTTTACAGCATGGATTGGTTCCGTGGCCTATGGACTATCTATGACCTTTGGACCAGTAGCCAGTATCCTGGTGAACCGTTTTGGACACCGTGTTGTGATGATTGCGGGCGGACTTCTCTGCGCCGTTGCTGTCTTCCTCTCTTCATTCGTGACCCATTTAAACCAAATGTTTGGCTCCTTCTCGGTCTTGTATGGGATCGGAACTTGCATGTCCGTCAGTCCAACGATGACCATAGCCCCAAAGTTCTTTGACAAACACATGACACTAGCTGTGGGTCTTATGACTGCTGGAAGCAGTATCGGGACCTTAATCATGGCACCAGTTTCCCAGACCCTTATTGACGCCATTGGTTGGAGAAACACATTCCGCTGTTTCTCTGGCACTTGCCTTTTCAGTGCAATATGCTGTTGTCTGATTAGACCTTTGCCGTCATCTGAACAGGAGACACCATTGGAGTCCATCAAACAGTCCCCCGCCAGGAAACTTATGCAGGAGCTGAAACTCTGGAAGAACCGAGTCTTCGTCGTGTGGACTTGTGCTGTAACATGCGTTATGTTTGGCTACTATATCCCCTATGTTCATTTGGTAAATATTGAAAAAAAAGGTTATACATTGAAATTCTTTAAAATACTTTTATTAATCTTTTAAGACTTGATTAAATGTAAGGACGAAAAGATGCAGTTGGCTACAGCTGTAAAATTCATTAAGAATGAAACTGCAACAATGTAGGATGTACTTCGATCTAGCAAGCATTCCATACACAAGAAAAGTTAGCTCTTTCAAGATTAATTGCTCCAAGGACAAACAAAATTACATTTTTATGCATCAAAACAAACGTTCAATTACTTGTATTTTTTAAAACTTCAACGATATATGTAATATCCCAAGCACTTAAACTTGTCATTCAATTTGTACAGGTTTCGTACGCACAAGACATCGGTATTCCCCCAGAGAAAGGCTCAATGTTAATAATGGTATTGGGAATCACCACAGCCATTGGCCGTGTCATGTTTGGAAAAATAGTGGGTCTGGGCGTCCTGAACAGACTTCACATGCACCAGCTGTCGATGGTGGTCACCGGAACAGCTGTGATGATGCTCCCAATGATCCGCTCCTTTATCGGGATCATCTTTTACGTAGTTGTCGTTGGTTTAGTGGACGGATGTTACGTTGTCCTCCTACCTGTGCTGACGGTATCCCTGATGGCAGGAGAGAATTCAGTAACTGCCTGGGGGTTTCTGATTGGCACAAGTTCTGTAACCTTCACCCTTGGTCCACCAGTTGCTGGTATGTCAGCGAAATGTTGGTAGTGTAAACGTATAGTACTTACTATAAAATAAGTTAATTGAAAGACTTTTATTTCACGTCATGCTGCATAATGAAGAAAGCTTTTAAAATTCAAAAATATGTATGTTTCGAAGTTATCCTGTATCTTGGATAAAAATTTTGGTTTCTGCTCAGAAACAGAAGAGAATTTGAACGTATAATAATGAGTCTAATACTTCACTTTAAATGTACAACAGGTGCCCTATTTGACGCCTTAGGGTCCTATAATGTAGCCTTCCACTGCGCCGGAATTCCTGTTATCACTGGTGCAATAATCTTGTTCTTCATTCCTTGGGCACAGCGGACATCACGCTCAGAAAACGCCATGGTAGTGGTTAGTGACATGGAGTGCTCTGATCAAGAACAATACGACTTCGCAGACGACCTGATAGACGAAGCAAGACGTGTGCAAGAGAGACGATCCAAGTCCGTTGGAAAGGATGGCACTATCGATATAGATCAGATACAACTTCATTTTCCCGCCGGCGGGAAATCTCGCAGCAGACGATTTCGCGACCAAGGAACTTCTACCTTACCAGACAATATTCAGTATGTTCCACAAGATCTTAAGGAGGCCATTACCATGTTACAGGAGAATGCTCGCCTAATTTCTGAGATGCTGGCAAACGGTAATCCGCAATCAAAAGCTGAAGCAGCGCAGAATGAAAGATGGGGCGCCAAATCTCGTAGTGAAATGGTTCAGGTTGGTTGAATTTGTATTTCAATGAGTTTATTTTCCATTTCTGTTTTGACATATGATGTTTTCTATAAATTCTGAAAATACTTTTTTGTCACAAATTCAGCCCACAGTTATGGACATTCAGCCACAGAAAATGATCAGCATCATGTCAATTCCTGGTGGACTGACAATCAGCCACTGGGAGCCAAGAGCACCTAATGCCACAGATTCCATAAGTAACCCACCATCCATGTTCAGTTCTCAAAGTTTTCTACAGAATGCTCAGTCATTCCATTCCAGAAATCTGTCTGAATACATAGTTTCACCAGGTGCTCAAGGACATAGTCCAATACAACAAAATTCAGGGATTGCCACGTCTCCAAAAGAAATGGCTTTGGGAATGCAGGCACATAGTCCAATACAGCAGAGCACAGGGATCCCCACCTCTCCAAAAGATATAGCTATGGGACAGCAGGCAACAAGTCCATTACAACAGAACATTGGGATCATAACATCACCACAAGAAAGGGCTACTGGATCACAGACACATAGCCCAATGCAAAGGAACATTATTAAATTACCACAAGAAAGGAATGATACCCCTTGTATAAATATTCCAAGTATATCCCCTCAACAAAACACAAGAGCAGTGGCAGATCTGTTGGATAAATCTAACATTAGTAATGTTCCAGTGGATACATCCGAGATACATTCAGACCAAATGGATTCAGCAATGGCCTTTACCAAGAAAGTTTTGTCCCCAACATCTCCCCCACAGATCCTAAGCCAACAAGAACCCTCCACATCAGGTCCTTCCCCAAGAGCAACAATTAGGTCCCCTGTGTTATGTGCAATACCAGAAGTAACAATTGGACAGCCAATTAACCAACCAAAGGCAGAAGTCAGGACAGATAACCTTACAGCTGATGACACTGACAAATGGACTGATAATTCACCCAATGATCCTAAGCCATTTATGAAACAGAATTCTGGAGAAGAGATTTCAATACATTCTGATACACAGACTTCATCAGGGGCTGCCATTCAGTCTGACTCCAGCTTATCTGTTAAGGAGTCTGTTAGTGTGGCCTCAGCTGGGGAAATAGACGTGTTTACCCATTTGTTTGATGACCATGATGAACCTACTGTATAGTGTAGTGCTAAATCAAATATGCATGTGTACATGTAACACAAAAAATATGTATTCTACCAAATATGCTGTCATTCAGTCAATAAGAAAATGTGTTCTCTAGTTAAAATTTTAATGAACACATCAACAAATCCATATATAATATTGATACAAATATCACACAAACACTTTCAAGCATTTCTAAAACAAATAATACATGAGTGAAAAAATATCAAAGGCTACAAGTTAACTGCACCTGTCAAATAAAATCATAAATACAGTACAAAGTGTTTAAAATTATTTAAAAAACTATTATAAATATTAAATATCTAGAGTAGATAGTTAATACTATTGTGAACTTCAGCTTAAAAAAGACTATACACTAGTTGTGTAATGCCAAAAAGGTAAACTATCATGAGCAAAATATCATTTGATCATACACTAAATCAGTATGACAGACCGTTATCAAGGATAAATGTACAAAAAAATTCATTTTTTTAAATACATGCCGTTTGACTTCACCGGTTTAGAAAAATTTTCAAATTTTTCTGAAGATTTCTGTACAATATATACCAGGACTAATTTTGCTCACAGTAGCTTTAATATCAATTGGGTAAAAAAATAAATAATAAGAACATATGAAACAAGAGGCCCATGGG